>NC_067167.1:38345561-38671121 GCF_903995435.1 Acomys russatus
AATTTTGAAAAGCCCACCAGGAGAGAAAATTCAACCCTCTCATAATAAATCAATGGCTATATATTTTTCTATGCTTAGTATCCCAAAAGATGATATGAATCCAACTTATGTGCAGATTCTTTTTAATCCTACAGATGAAATCTGTCCTACTGTTTCAAACTGCTTTTATCTCTAATACAAGAATAGCTACAGTAAAGCTGGGTTTTCACTTCCCAGCCCTTTCTATATACACTGTTGCAAAGCACAAAACATACCCGCATAGGTGTTCTAAGTAACTAATTCCTAACTTGCTTCTTTCAGCCTGACATATTTTCAAGAAACCATTAGTGACATTAATATTGCTGAACAGTAAAACTTCAAATACTAAAATGGAATCATAGAGCCCATCATTAGCTAGATTTTATGCACACAGCCTTTCTGAAGCAGTGAAGTTTTCATAATGAATACCAGAAAACATATTTATTTGAGAAGATACTACCCGGTGGAATTTTAAAATCTCATGTCCTAGCAGCATGATATAGATTGTTTATACTCTCAGGAAAATGAAACAAGGGGACTTTTGACAGTCTAATCAAGCTGACTTGTAACCCTCTCTATGCAGAAGATGAGAAATTATAATAAAAGAGCTAAAAATCAATGTTCTTATATCATATACCCTGTTTGACATATACTAATTGTCTCAAACAGAATTGAAATTGTGTCATTTATCCACAATTCCATAGCTTTCAAAGCATTACTTCATTTTGTAACTCACAATTCTTGAATTATATGTAATTTTAATTATTTTATTTTAATGAATTAACTAATTAATTTACTTGCACCCCTAAATCATCCCCTCCATGAACTATACTTAATTTTTTAAATATTTAGTTTTAAAAAGCTTAGCTAACAATTTATTCACTTAATAATTTCATTTTATTTATTATTCTGGAAAAGAATGATTCTTGCTGACACCCTAGAAAGATAATTATTTTGATAAATACAGTGTTCATGGAAATTGCACCAAATATGCTCTCACTTGACATATTGCATGTAATATAATGCATGCAAAGAAAGTTTGCTAGCATGTCAGTTTCTGTCTGACCTAGATTCATACAGCCATTCTGCTTTTGGTCATGTGCGTACTCGCATCCTAAGGAACAAGGTATGCATCTGCAGCTTTGCGCAGTTCCCGTAAGAATAAAGATCTATCAACACAGAAGTGAAGGCCTTATTTTATACTCTTAAAGTTTTACTTTTATTTTTATTTATACGTGTGTGTGTGTGTGTGTGTGTGTGTGTGTGTGTGTGTGTGTGTGTGTGTGTGTGTGCTTATATTCACATGTTTGCGGGACTACCAAGATAGGCAAGGAGAAGATGCCAGATCCCCCAGAGCTGGAGTTGAAGGTGGTTTTGAGCCATTTGACCCTAGTGTTGGGACTGATCCCAGGTCCTCTGGAAAAGCAGCAAGTGCTCCTAACTGCTCAGCCATCTCTTCATCCCCACCTTGTAATGTTCTATAGACTTCATGATAACACACAGTGAAGCTCCTAAGACTGACTTCTGTTTACCTCATAACGTTTAATTCCGTTAACTACATACAAACAACAACTTATTTTTAAAAGTGAAATGATTATAGCACTATTTGCAATTACTTGAAATTTGTTAATAATCAAGCTTACTTTGCTCTCATAATATATCTATCAGGTAACTACAGCTGTTTTTCCAAATTGAAATAAGATACCTATTATTAGCTATAGCTTGGTGCATCCCTCAAATACCCACTTATGACTATTTGTCATTCTGCTGAGGTTTAAACAGCTGACGGCTTTAGTGTAAATTTAAAGGAATTCTCGTCAAAAGTATAAGCAAATAACACTGCATTAATCATGGTGCCTTAACAATTCTGTAGGTTTCAAACCTTTATTATAGGTAGCCAGACATTCCTTACATTTAAGCAGCTTTATCACTTTTAGTTCTTCTGATTGGCAGGATGCAACTGCACACTTAGAAATATGAGACAAAACTTAGTTAAGTTTTTTATAAAGTGTACATATTGAATTATGTTACTGATTGCCAGGGAACATTAGATAACTTTCTCTCCCAGTGTGCCAGCAAAGCAACGTTCACTCCTTCTTGCTACAAATCTGTAAATCTGGAAAGGAGGAAGAAACGTGAATAGAAAATCTCTTCTTACAATAAAAAGCCTGGGGTGTTAAAGAAAACTGTAAGCCATAGTGTATTCATAGTAATTACAGGATCAGATCAGGTTAATGCGGGGACGCAGGTCAATAAAGTTCTGAGGGTTCCCAGCTTTAATCCCCTGCCTTTCTACAGTCTGCGGTGTTCACATGCTGCTGCCCTCACCAGTCACTGCAGGTAACATGGACGTTCTGGATGTTTTCAGCATCATAGAAAATTCCTGTTGTCGAAAACAACTTTCAGAAGACAAAGAAAATATAATTTTTCAGAATAATTTGACAAGACTTTTTCCTCTTTCATCTCAAATAATAAAGGTCAAATTTCATTTCTAAATAATACCATTTTCAGTGGTCTTTCACAATAAAATCTGTTTCCTTATTAAATTTTCAACTGCCAATCATTAACAGAATATATTAGACATTCTTAATAAACATATAAATGAGAACTAAAATAGATTAGAATCTGACATCCTGCACTTTTTTTTTCTACATTTTCCATAAAATATCTGTAGAGGGTGAAGAACTAAAACTTTGAAATTTGAACCCTGTGCTGGAGAATTCCAGTTGTGACTTGTTTCTATTTGGTTGGTACATTTTCTGGAAAATGTTTCTTCAGGCTCTCGCTTTCCAGTGTGACATTTTCTTCTGATTATGAATTGAATGTTTTTCTATATAGCTTAATAGCTAAAGTTTAGATTTGTTGGAGTTACTATCAAGTCATATTTTATTTCACATTTTTAAGAACTGAGGGAATTTAGTACCAAGAATATATTATTCTTGGAAAAAATTAAAGCGTTTATACAACGTAAGATATTATTTCACCCCTTATTTCATTGTGTAAACAACTACGCCGTTCATATTTAAGAATAGTGCCAATTTCTGAAAACTCATCTCCACCTTTGCGTGGACAGCTTACCTGGTTTATATTTAAGAATAGGAGACAACTTCTGAAAATACTACCCAAATGTGTAGAACTCTGAATGACATCTTCACCGCAGGTCAGAGTCCTACAATGATATTTCTTTTTCATTTGGAGTCTTGGTAGATGTTCTAAGCAATGGTTATTTTAAAACCATTGGTCATTGTAAAACACCTACTGCTCAACAAACACATCACATGCTAGTCTGCCGGAGTAACGAACAGGAAGAAAGATCAAACAGCACACGTGAAGCAAGTTCATTTGTGGTCCACCACTGCACCCCAGCTTTTGGATCCATCTCACCTTCTTCCTTTCTTCTTAGATAAATAATGTAAATAGACAAAATACGGAATTATAATGAATGAAAAATTCTCTAAGTACTTTAAAGCTTTGAAACATTGCTTGTATCATGTGTAGTCTATTCTCAGCCTCGGTTATTTATATTTCTACTACTTTAAATATAAGCTTTATAAACACTTCTGGTTTAGTGTGTGCACGAACATTCTTATGGTACCAGTTTTAAAACATATAAGCCACTTGATTTGCTCAGTGCCAAATGAAGAACTTTAAATGAAAGAAGTGTCTTAACATTTTGCATTAAAGTTATTTTTCATTTGGATCATAAGTATCATAACTTCAACATACAATTGTTTCTATTAACTTTAGATGGTTACCATCTACTATGACCTGTTTTACTTATGAACTTAAAAGAAAGCAATTTTGAAGTTCCTTTATTCTATTAAAATTAAATTTGAAAAAGTTTCCACCAGAACTGACCATTTGCTATAGGAAGAAAACATGTTAAAGCTGAGGTCATTCAAAAATTTTTTTCTCAAAATGTGTTAAATAAACAAATAAAGCTACCAAATATGTTAGTACTTGAACGATGTGAGCACTGGTTAACGCCAGTGTGCAATATGGCAAAAACGAATCAATCAGTTCGGCTTAGTTCAGCCTCTGCAACTGGCCATCTGGTACAAAATCAACCAAATGTATCCCTGCATATTCATCTTCATTTTCACAAATACTCAAGAGAATGTCATTCTAGGGCAAAATAAAATTAAATCACCATAATTTTTAAGAATCTTTCCTTTCAGACCCTCTTGGGAATATGGAATATTTATTGCAAAAAAGTTAGATAATTCTTATTTAAATATATTCTTTCCTGTCTAGAGGATAGAAACAAAATATCTAATTTTTCAAAGAACATCATTTCAGATTATGGCAACTTACATGAACAGGTCATTGTGACTTTAATGAAGTCAGCAGTAGGTCATGAGGCCTTAGCCACTTTCATGCAACTTTATAGTTTCATAATCACCCCAACATGAAAGTTGGTCTAACACTAGTAAATAGTTCTTGTTCAAAATTATCTAAACAATGCAATTTCATATTTAAATTCCTAATTACATAACCGTAAACTAAGATTTAGTTTGATTCAATAAAAGTTTAACATAATAAGCATACTATTATAAAAAAAAATAAGCCAGACAGAATGGGGTAAGGCTAGGTGTTACTAGACAATTTTTGAAATAACTTTAAATTTTAATTCAATGCATTCCTGGAATGTGTCCAATTAGAAGAGCAGCCTTATATCCTATTTAGAACAAACTCTGAAACTTATTTGTAATTTTATTGATTTAATTTTGTACTTGAATTGTCCCATTTTAATTTATGCTTTGACTCTTAAATAAAGATTTCTCAAAATATAGTAAAATAACATGATCATAATTCTTTTTCCCAATTATGCTTCTAACAGTCTTATAGGAAGCATTTAGTTGAAAGAATATTTAATGTTCACTATGATTTTGCTAGTGTAATAATATAAATGAATATGGAAAAAAGAAAATATTTGCTGGCACACAGGGAGTCTTATGGAAGAGTGGGGCGATAGGAGGACCCGGAGGAGACAACCTCCACAAGAAGACCAACAGAGCTAACAAATCTGGGCCCAAGGGACTGATGCACCAACCAAGGACCATGCAGGGAGAGGACTTCCACTCCCTTCTCAGGTGTAGCCTATTGTCAGCTCAGTCTCCATGTGGGTTCTCTAGTAAGGGGAGCAGGGTCTCTCTCCCTCTCTCTCTGTCATGGACTCTATTGCCCACTCATTGATCAATTCCACCTGGCACGGCAGCCTTGCCAATCAAAAGAGGAAGAGGATGCAGGCAGCCCTGATGAGACGTGGTGTGCTGGGGTCAGATGGTAGAGGAGGAGGGCTCCCCATTCCTTAGGACTATGGGATGGAGGAGTGGAAGAGAGGAAGGGAGGGTGGGATAGGAAGGAGATGAGGGAGGGGCTATAATTGAGATGTAAAGTGAATAAATTTTTAAAAATAAATTTAAAATTAAAAAAGGAAACTCTTTCTGGAAGTTTCTAAGGTGATCTGTGACCATGAACTTAGATTTTAGGCTAGAGAGGTAGCTTAGTGGTTAAGAGAAGATACTGTGCTCTTGCGAACTGACTTTGGTTCCTGTAACCCCAGCCAGATCATCTTTTATTTTATCTGACAGCCATAGGCAACTTCACTGATATGCACATCACACACATGCACACAAAAAAATATTTTAAAACTAATAGTCTTAATTTGTATGTTTCTTTTCATAAAAATGAAATTAGAATTAATAAACCAGTCCAATGTATCTTTACAGACTTTTTGAGAATTCTGTATTGATCTTCACCAAGCACTCAACCAGTCAATAAATCATAATGTAATATTTGTTTCTTTCCCACAGGCTTGTCTGCTGTAAAGGTTTATGACACTTCTGCTAATGTTTCTAAAGCAATTTCAGTACAGAGTCAGTTAACGGTTTATGGTCTTTAGGATAGACCTAGTTTGCCTGTGTGCTGTGTCCTTGTACGTGTGCTAATGTTTGTTGTTCTGTAAACTGACCCCATTTTGAAACTAATATTTTGCCCAGGTGAAGGGCATTATCAGGTTGAGTGGACAAAAGTTAGGATGCGCAGTCAGTACAGAGAATCACGGTCTCATCATCCTGAATCTACTGCAGTGGGGAAACGGCAGAGTCAGGGATACTGCAGTTCAGCTTTCAGTTGCATTACTCACTTTAAAGTGTTGCCAAGAACATGCAAACAAAACAAAAAAAGAACTTTTCTATAAAGGATTTATTCTATCATAGCCATTTACATCAGATCTTTTTAAGACTTGGAACTTTGGATTTTTAAAAAATATGTGCTTTAACTTCTGAAAATTAAAATTTTATCATGGTGAAACTCAGTTGCTCTAATAAAAATGTATTCACTTAAGTTTATACATGTAATTTCCTCATTTGATCAGACAATAACCCACAAAGGAGTAAGTACTTTACCCCCTCATTTAAAAGCAAAGAAAAAAGAGCCACAAATGTTACACAGCTTGTTTGAAGTTGCCTTGTAATCAGTGAAAAGTTCAAATTACAAAGGGCGTATATTGACTTTTGAAATTTCCATTGTGTATGCTCATAGGGTATCAAGTCTCTTCTTGGTAACCTGCTATCCTTCCTCTGAGTGGCACCAGGTCTCCCCCTCCAAGGGACATGGTCAAATATGAGGCACCAGAGTTCGTGTGAAAGTCATACCCCACTCTCCACTCAACTGTGGAGAATGTTCTGTCCATTGGCTAGATCTGGGTAGGGGTTTAAAGTTTACGGCCTGTATTGTCCTTGGCTGGATAACCATTGAGATGTAACAGGAATAAATTAATAAAAAATTAAAAAAAAAAAGAAATGTCCATTGTGCTATATCCTGACTGCATTCACAAGGCCAGCTCTACCCTCCCCTGCCCCCCACAAATTAAACCATTATGTTGCAATGTCCTTCCTAACCTGACTGCGTCCTGTAAACTTTGAGCTTGGTAGAGAAGGAATGATCAAATAGCAACCAATCACCTCTTTGCATTCAAATATCACCACAATTTCAAAATGTCCTTTGTAACTAAAATTTACAAATGTTCTTCTCCAATCAAGTCCCTCCCAGGCAAGATTCAGGTTTTTTTTTAGTCTGCGGGGGCACTGTGCAGTGCACTCTCCAAACATCCTGGCATAACCGGTTTTGGCACTTGTGTCCCTCATCAAACCAGGTACATCAAGGAAAAGTCCTCATCCTTTAAGGTTTGCCTGGGCCTCTCCTGCACAGGACTTAGCTCATCATATATACCAACAAGTATTTGTTTAGTGAATGGATGAATAAGAATCATAGTGAGGTGGAAAGGGTTGTTTTCAGAGAGGTCCTAAACTGTTTGAGGTAACAGTGAGACATGAAGGCATGAACCATTCAAGAGTCAGCACAGCAAGGTTAAAAGAAAAAAAAAGCTAAACTGTTTTGTAAAAGATTAAGTGGGACTCAGCCTTTATAAGGGACTTGAGAATAGAAAAACAGAAAACTAAAATACAACAGGAACTGAGACCAATCATTGGACTGGATCCTTTAGAGATGACTGGGGCAGATTCTGCTGATAATTGGCCACAATGTAAAACTAAAGGATGGCCTTTTTTTTTTTTTTTTAACTTTTCATTGATTTGTTGTGAGTTTCAGATCATGCATGCACCCAATCCCTCTCATCACCCTGTCCTCTCAGATCCACCCTTTGCCCTTGCAACCTCCCCCTCAAAATAACACCCCCCCACACACACCAAAAATAAAGCATGTAAAACATCTCATCATGGAAGCTGTAGTATGTCACAGTGTGTCCCACAGTATATCCCTCTGTCCACACAGCTTCACTTGCAAATGTTCATTGTGATGAGTAACTGGTCTGGTTCAAGATCTCTGGCATCTATGACAGCATCAATATTGGATCCTCATCAATACTCCTTCCAGTTATCTTGTTGTTGCCCTGTGCCGTGGAGATCCTGCAGCTTTGACACAGCAGTACTGGTCCTTAGATGGATCTTAATCATTCATAGATGATATTGTTTTAGTGGTGAGCCAGTTCAGAGCCCTGGATCTGGGTCTGGGTGGTGGCTGAGCTAGTAAGCCCCTCAGCTCTCCCTTATCTGCACCACCAGGGTGAACTTTCTAGCACTGCTCCAGCTTGGCCACCCAATACCACAAGGTTAGCCTTTTTATCCCTCAACAATCCCCACTCTGAAAGTCTTATTTGCAAATATATATGGCTAAAATACAGTGTGCATATACTAGGTTTCCTGTGTTGAGACTGAATCCTTGTTATGTAATGCCATGCTTGTAGATTAAAACCATTAGAGGTTATGAAGATTAAAGTCTTTGCTGCTCCTTTCTATGATTGAATCCTGGTGGCTTTATAGGAAGAAGACACACACATACATGTCCTGTGTCTCACACCATGTGCTGGCTTGATTCACCTAATGTGATACTTCTCTGCCAAGGGAAGACCATCACAGCATGAAGCACCCTACCTTGGGAGCCCCTAAAGCATGAGATAAAACAAAAAGCCTATTTTTACAATTCATCCAGACTGTGGTATTGTGCTATTGACATAGAAAGTAAATTAGTTAAAACTAGTTAATACAAACTTTCTTGGAGTATCTGAGTTTTGTGGTTAGACTGACCTGATGCAAAAATAACGAGATGGAGAGAGAGAGAAGAAAAAGGAGAGAGAGAGAGAAGCAAAGGATTAAATATTCATAAGAGCAAAAGCCTCCTAGACGCTTTTGAAATTTTCCAGGTCAGATTTGAATGTCTAGAAATACATGTGGCCCTAAGCCAAGCTTATATAGAACTCAAGGCGATAAGACACCCTTGTGACATGAAGATCTCATGACAAGTGAATGAACAACTGAGCCAAGAAATATAAATGAAAAAATAAATCTTCACCATTCACATAATCATTCATTTAAGAAACCATTGAAGGAATTTAAGACACAGGACTGCTAAACATGGCACACAGACATTTGAGTAGATAGTGGAAGCCAAAAAAAAAAAAAAAAAAAAAGTTTCCTATGACATCCTTTGGTTCTCTATCCCTTCAACAGGCCATGGCAGATTTTATGACCTTTCTCCAGAGTAGGTCATACAGTCTTTTATTCCAGAAGTATACACACTGTTCCAGGTAAAGCAGTACCTTGTCTGTGAAGGTACAGGGACACACCAGCATCTGAACAACCAGGCCTCTCTAACATCTCCTGTTTATGACGTCCTTTGTCTTCTCATCCTTATCCTGGCTACTTGGGATTGGACATCCTACCCAGGAGCTCATTCCTGAAGGAAACTGATGCTCCCTCCCTCAGCAGGCATTGATCAGCTATAGATCGTCACCTAATGGTGACACATTAAGGAACATCCACCATCCATGTTGACACATCAACTTGTGCTGTCATTGTCTTGGTTGTGTTCGGACCACAACATAGTTTAGATTTCGTTGGTGTGGCAGCTTCCCTGCATCTATGCATGCTTTAATGTCAGTTGCTCAAAAACCAATATGGCTGCAGTGGAGAGTGGAGATTACAGTAAGGCAAACAGAGGGTGAAGACAATGCACAATGAGTGAGATTTGAGTGATATTAAAAGCAATATCCACAATAGTTTGGTGATAAACTAGACATGGGTGCTATGTTGGGTAGCTGCTAGATGCTGCCTGAAAGGAATGCACTGGAGGTAAAACATTCTTTTTGTGAGACACATGTGTTTGAAATGTATAACACACACACACACACACACACACACACACACACACACACACACACACAAAGTAAAACTTAAGTCAAGGCCTGCAGATCACATAGGGTGAATGCATCAGTCAAAAAGTCAACAATGTGAAATGCTTCAAAGTCCAAATCCTTCTAAAAAAACTGTTAAAATACAAATGAGAAATCCCACTACATAAAACTTTTATGTACAAAATACTTTCAATATCGTATAAAACAATATTCAGACTATATTAAACTTGCTCACATCTCCACATTTAATTATCCATATGGATACATCCTACAATCCAAAAAAAAACCCCCTTAAATCCAAAGCATTTATGATCACAAGCATTTTGAATATTGATACTCAATTTCTAATTGTGTCTCAAAAGAATTTCAAAGAGCTCTGAGATACAGGCTTGAGAATATAATCAAACAGATGTACTTCAAGGCAACAAATAAGCAAGGCCGTACAGGCAGTATATGACCATGAGAAGAAGATGGAGACTTGGATTTATCTCTGAGGAAAACTTGCTTGAGAGTGAAAGGCTAGATAAAGGTTAGAAAGTAGAGCAGGCTAAGACAAAGACTCCAAAGGGTCAGCAAAAATCAGGAGAAATTCTAACCTGGGAGCTATGGGAAACCATTTTTAAAGAAATTGAGCTACAATTGCAAATACCATGAGGATATCGAATAGTAGAAATCTTGAATTGTATCTATAAAATTTTCTTACAAACAAGAAATTACAGATATTTCCGAAGAATTTTCGATGGCAGGGTGGATAAAAAAATCCCGCATATTGAAGAGTGAAAACATGGATATATTAGAAATGACAGAAAGCCAGGTATGGTAGCATGTGTTGTAATCCTATCACTCTGGAGGTGCAAACAACCAACCAACTTAATCTACATTACAAGTTTCATAGAAACATGGGGTACAAAGTGAATTTATGGTTTCAACAGCAACTATTACCGGAGTCCACAGCCTTAAAAGAGATTTAGCAACAACTATGAAAGCATAAGAAAGTTTATAAAATTGTTAGTAGGTGAGAGATTTGAATCTATGTAAATTATGATACCAAATAGCTATTGATAAGAATGATAGAAGAGGGATTGTCAATAATATCCAAATCTTTCTTTCTTAAACAAGAAAATAAATATAAATAAAAACAGTCCCAAAAATATAAACACTTTTTATAGTAACAGAAGAAGAAGTTGGGGAAGATGAAGACAGTCCATAGTTTCTGGGGAACAGTAGCCAGTGACCCATGCTGAAGTAAACAGTAGGGACTTTACAAACAGGGAAAAACAAGCTTTGTGGGGCTCAGAATTCTCGGTAAATGTTAGTGCTTAAATTTACATGGCATTGTAACTAATATTTGTCCTACAAATGTAATGGAGGGACCACTAAAAGTCTACGATTTTGGCAATGACACTTTAGGAGAAACCAATATACACAAATTCATCACTAAGGATGCTGCAAGGTCAGCAGGTGTTGGTACCAAGAAGTCCCTAAGGCCAGAATCCACTGATTTGTGGAGAATTTAAAGTATGAATCGGTATATTTTAGAGAAAAAAAGAACCCATATAGCTTTCTTCTGGGACAAATGACCAAATAATTGATAACTCTTTTACTAAGTCTATATCTGTTTGTTTAAGGTATAGAAAATAATGAAAAGAATTTAGGATTTTCATATCTGCCATGAAACCAATTGACCAGATGCAGGTCCTTAAGAGTGTTACTCACTAACTTAGTGTCACTGCTCACCATGAAATAAAAAATTTAGGTGTTAAGAAAACAAATTTTCATTTTGTAACATTTTTATTAAATCTATCATTAATAATGCCAGTTAATACATAAAGAATTGAGGATGAGTACAATTATGGAATACCATCATTCCAATTTATTTATTCATCAATTGAACAAATGCACTCCCTTTTGTTCTGGAGGCACAAAAATGAACAACTAGTCTCTGTTAGCCAATTGCTCACAGATAATATTAAGATCAAGAAATGTGATGAATGAGATAAAAAAAATCTCACCTGACTGTGCCATATAAATAGGTTCAAGGAGGCTTTCACTGTTCTTTCAAACTCATTTTTTAGCTAAACTTACTATTTCCAGTTATGCACATAGAGATGAATGCATTCCCAGGATGATTTCTGATCATATCTTGATATTCTTACAATAGTAAATTCAGACATATCTAGACCCATAACTCAAACATTACAGCATCTATTTTTTATGTGCAGGGCATCATAAATCAATCACCTGAGCTTAACCAGAAATAGGCTTTCAAAGGCTTAATATCATACTCAGAAATCAGGATTAATCTTTCTCTGTTATATTGTTGTTTGATTACAGTCAGCCATCTGGTATTTTTGAATTATAGTCCATCATAGCATTGGTGAAAGAGGCAGAGCTCATATAAACCCTGTCCTTTCAGAACACCACATTCTAGGATTGCAAGGTGCTGTATACAGGGACAATACAAATGGCAGGACTAAGAACAATTAAATGGGATTTTTGCTTTATTTAAGAACTATTGCTCCAAGGTTGTCGGTCAAGCAATGTACTAAATATACAATTTTCTACCCATAGTTACTCAGTTCTTTAAAGCTCATCTATAATCATTTCATTAAAAGTACAAGGGAGATGTGAAATGGATTGGTAGAGTACATATTATATTAGAAGACATTTATTAATACAGCATGATATCAAGATAGTTGAAAATATATTAACTTAGATTCTATCAAATGCCTAAGCACTAGGAGAAAATGTGACACTTTCTACTACATTAACTCTTTCACGATAGCATTTAGTGAATTTCATCAGATCTCATGTATCAGTAAATATACTTCTTATGGCTGATTTCATTCCCGAAGACCTGAATCTTCTCATTCAATTAGATGCTATTAATTTGACAATGGGTTGTGAGTTCTGGAAAACAATTAACACCTCTTTTGAAATATTTAGTTTTTGTCTCTGAAACAGGGCATTTAATGTTGATTATGAATTGTATAAACTCAAGCAAAAATATATTCATAATCATCAACATCAGGCAAACTCGATTTTTTTCTGTTAATAGTGGCATATACTTAATCATCTTTCTGGAAATTTTAAGATAATAACTACTTCCTCTTAGACATAATAATATATAACAAAGTAGAGCTACATAGCTAGGGTATCCCATAATATAATTTCAGGAATAAATATCTGAAACTATCAACCATAATCAAAATAATAGATGTTTTTGTCCAGCATATTCAATGACTTCCCTGTTTTCCATACTGCTCTGTCATTTTTATCTCTCCATCCTCAGGCAATACTGATGCCCTTATGATTCACATTTGCAGATTTTAAAGAGAGAATCTAATATAATTTGTGAAATTGAAATTGTGTGATTGTTTTCTTTCATTCAGCAGAATTCCTGTGATGCTCATTTATGCTGTTCTGTGTATCAACAAACCACTCCTTTTTGTTGATGAATAGTAATTTGTTTTATGAATTGCCAACAATTTATTTAACTCTTAAAATGTTGATGGGCATTTGTATTTAGCCAATTTTTTAATCTATTGCAAACATAGGAGATATTTGGATTACTTGGATTACAGGATTATATGGTGGGTGTGTAGTTTTTAATAAAGAAACTGCAAATTTTTCTTCAAGTAGATTATATCATTTACAATCACATAAGCTCTTAATTAGTTATTGTTAGCATAGTTCATATTTGCTCCTCCTTTAATATTTACCCATTTGTACACATATCTAAACTGGGTTTCCTGTAGGCAGCATATAGTTGATCTGGTTTATTTACTCTGAGAATCTGTGCCTTCTATTGAAATATTTACACGATTTACTTTTAAGGTAACTACTAATATGGCTGTGTTTAAATTTCTCATCTAGGTGATTTTTGATTGTTTGTTCACTTTCATTCCACTCTTTGCCATCAATGTGATACTTTTCTGGTTAATCTCTCTTTTTATTAACCATTGATTGTTCATTTTGAGTTTCTGGGGTGGTAACAATTTAAATTGTGTGTGTGTGTGTGTGTGTGTGTGTGTGTGTGTGTGTGTGTATAAACATTATTAAATAACTATAATTTAGAAGCACCTTCACATTATCTGTCTATGCAAATTGATATTATAAACCTTGACACATAGCTAAGAGCCTTGTGACAATGTATTTGCAGTTTTTTTTTCTCTCATAACAGTTATGTTATTTTAGGCATTTGGCTTTTATTAATCTTGTACTGTTATATCATTATTTTTATTAAAATAAAAGGAAAATAATTTGTGTCAATTCATACATTTAACATATCTGAAGTACTTTATTCATTGTGGAAAATAATTTCATATGGCATCATTTGCCTTCTAATGCTGAAGGGCTTTTAGTATTTTGACCTTTGACTGTTAAATAATTTTTCAACTTTTGTTTGAAAGCTACTTCCAGTCACAGATATCCTTTCCTTTAGTTTTTTAAAAATTTATTCACTTTACATCCTGTTCATAGTCCCATCCATCCTCTCCTCCCAGTCCCACTCTCCCTCAACCCCCTCCACTATTCCTCAAAAAAGAGGCGCTCCCTCTATTCCCAACCACCCCAGTTCATCAAGTTGCACCAGGACTGAGTACATCCTCTTCCCCTGTGGCCTGGCAAGTCAGTCCCACCAGGGGGAAGAGATTAAAATGCTGGCAACAGAGTCCATATCAAGCACAGCCCCTGATCCAATTACTAGAAAAGCCACATGAAGCCTGAGTTGCCCACTGACTACAACTTTGTAGGGGGCCTAGGTCCAGTTCATACATGGTCCTTGAATGATGCTTCATTCAAGGCAAGTCCCTCTGGGCCCTGCTTAGTTGGCTCTGGTAGTCTTCTTGTGCATCTCCAGGTCCTTTTTGCCTCTGCTTTCCCCATTTTTTAAACAAGACTTCTTCAACACCACCTAGTGTTTGGTTGAGAGTTTCAGCATCTGTTTTGAATCACTGCTAGGTGGGGTCTCTCAGAGGACAACTCAGCTAGGCTCCTGTCTGCAAGCATAGAAAAGTATCCTTAATAGGTTCAGGGGATTGCTCTCCCTCATGGAGTGGGTGTTGGCTTGGGCCAGGCACTAATTGGACATTCCCTCAATCTCTATCTTTATCCCTGCACAGATTGTAGGCAGTGCAAATTTTGTGTAAAAGTTTATGTGAGTTAGTTGGTATTCCCCTTCCTCTGGTAGGAGACTTGTCTAGTTGGAGAGTGTCCTCTTCAGTCTCTGTGGCCCCTGGTACTACGAGTCTTTGTTAGAGTTTACTTCATATCCTCCCAGGAGCCTACCATGACTTAGGTCTCCAGCTTGTCACAGATGCCCACACCCACAGTTTCTCTTGTCTCTAAAGATCTTCTGTCCTCCAACACCTGCTCTCCCGAAGTCTAATCTTTATCTTCATATCTCTCTGAGCTCTCTCTCCTAGCTTGTTCCCTTTCTTCAGCAAATACCTCTGTCTATTCTCTTTCTTTTTCTGAGTGAGATTTAAGCATTAAGCATCCTCCCTTCGATTCTTCTCATTACGTATAATCGTTGGTTCTGGGTATTGTAGTATGCTTATCCTGTACTATATAGCTAAAATCTACTAATAAGTGAGTACATACCATGTGTGTCTTTCGGGGTCTAGGTTACCTTGCTCAGGATGATCCTTTCTAGTTCCATCCATCTGCCTGCAACTTTAACAATTTCCTTGTGTTTAATAGCCGAGTGGTATATCATTGTGTAAATATGCCACGGTTTCTTTATTTATTCTTTGACGGAGAGACATCTAGATTGTTTCCAGATTCTGGCTATTATGACTAAAGCTGCTATGAACATATTTGAGGAATTGTCCTTGGTATATGGTGGAGAATCTTTTGATTAGATAAACAAGAGTAGGATAGCTGGGTCTTTTTATATTAATTTATTTGATTTTTACTCAGATTACATCCTGAGTGTTACACCCTCCTTTGTATCCTTCCTCTTCCCACCTTTCTTCTGTCTTCAGCACTATTCCCCTCCCCTAGACCTCTGAGAGAAGGGGACCCCCCTCTCATACCCTATAGCCATAGCATATCATGTCTCTACCAGATAGTCTTCTTCCCCTTCCGCTGTGTGCCCACCAGGCATTATCAGCATGGGGAAGTGATCAAACTGAGGGCACCAGAGTTCATGTCAAAGTTGTTTTGATTCGTATTTTCCTGATGACTAAGGACATTGAGAATTTCTTCAAGTGCTTCTAAGCCAATCAAGACTCCTCTGTGGAGAATCCTATTTAGCTCTGTGCTCCATTTTCAAAATTGGGTTATTTTGTTAGTTGGTGTTTATGTTCTTGAGATTTTTATGTATTTTTTTTTATATCAGCCCTTTGTTCGATGTAGGATTGGTGAAAAAATTTTCCCAATCTGTAGACAGTTGTTTTGTTCTATTAATGGTGTCCTTTGTCTTAGAGAAGCTTTTTAGTTACAAGAAGTCACATTAAGTAATTGTTCTGTTCAGGAACTTGTCTCTTGTGACAGTGAGTTCAAGGCTCTTCCCCACTTTCTCATCTAATAGATTTAGTGGGTCTGGTGTTATGTTGAGATATTTAATTCACTTGTTTTGTGCAATATGATAAATATGGATCTATTTGAATTTTTCTATATGTAGACATCCAGTTAGACCAGCACCATTTGTTGAAGGTGTTGTATTTTTTCTATTGTATGATTTTGGCTCCTTTGTCAAAACTCAATGGTTCCTAGGTGTGTGGGTTGGTTTCTCTGCCTTTGATTTGATTCTATTGACCAACCAGCCTATTTCTATGCCAGTACCATGGAGTTTTTATTATTATTGCTCTGCACTATAGGTTTAAGACAGGGATGGAAATACCTCCAGAAGTTTTTTTATTGTATGGGATGGTTTTAGCTTTTCTGGTTTTGTTATTGTTGTTTTGTTTTGGCTTAGTTTGGCTTGTTTGTTTGTTTGTTTGTTTTTTCCTTTTCTGTATGAGGTTCAGAATTGCTCTTTCAAGATCTGTAAGAATTATGTTGGTAGTTTTATGGGGGTTGCATTGAATCTGTGTATTGCTTTTGGTAAGATGGCCATTTTTACTATGCTGATCCTACCAATCCATGAGGATGGGATATTTTTCCATCTTCTGATATCATCTTCAGTTTCTTTTTTTTATAGATTTGAGGTTCTTGTCCCACAGATATTTGACTTGCTTTGTTAAAGTTACACCAGGATACTTTATTATATTATTTGTGGCTATTGTGAGGGTGTAGTTTTCTTTATTTCTTTCTAAGTCCATTTATTGTTTGTATATACTACAACTAATTGTTTAAACTATTGTATTCAGTCACCTTGCTGAAGGTGTTTTTCAGGTGTAGTTGTTCTCTGGTAGAATTTTTTGGGTCACTTATGTATACTATCTTATTATCTGTGAATAGAGACACTTTGACTTCTTCCCTTCCAATTTGTATCCACTTGGTCTCCACTATTTCCCTAGCTGGAAATTCAAATACTATATTGAAGAGATATGGGGAGAATGGGAAGCCTTGTATTGTTCTGATTTTAGTGGAATTGCTTTGAGTTGCTCTCCATTTAAATTGATGTTAGCTATCAGCTAGCTGTATATAGTCTTTATTATGTTTAGGAATGGGCCTTGGATCCCTGATCTATCCAAGACTTTAAACACGAAGGGGTGTTGGCTTTTGTCCAAGCTTTCTCAGCATCTAATGAAATGATCATGTGTTTTTATTTGTTTATATTGTATATTATATTGATGAATTTTCATATGTTGAGCCATCTCTATATTCCTGCTATGAAGCCTACTTGAACATGGTGGATAAGGTTCTTGGATTAAGCTTGCAAGTATTTTATTGAGTATTTTTGCATCAATGTTCATGAGTGAAATTGGTCTGAAATTCTTTGTTGAGTCTTTGTGTGATTTAGGTATCAGGATGACTGTGGCCTAATAGAATGTTTGGTAAGACTCTGTCTGTTTCTATTTTGTGGAATAGTTTGAGAAGTATTGGTATTAGCTTTGATTAAATGTTTCATAGAATTCTGCTCTAAAACAATCTGATCCTGGGCTTCTTTTTTGTTTTTGTTTTTGTTTGTTTGTTTGTTTGTTTTTGGTGGGGAGACTTTTGATGACTGCTTCAATTTCTTTGTGTATAAAAGGAAATTTTCACCTGTTAGCCTGATCTTGACTTAACTTTGGCAAGTGAAATCTATCGGGAAAAATATCCATTTCCTTTAGAGCTTCTAATTTTATGGAATACTGGCTTTTGAAGTAAGACCTAATGATTTTTTTTGATTTCCACAGTATCTGTTATTATGTCTCCCTTTTCATTTCTGATTTTATTAATTTCATTATGCTCCCTCTGCCTTTTAGTTAGTTTGGCTAAGATTTTGTCTATCTTGTTGATTTTCTCAAAGAACTAGCTTTTGGTTTCATTGATTCTTTTTTTCTCTTTTTCTGTTTCTAATGGATTGATTTCGCCCCTGTTTTTTATTATTTCCTGTCATCTACTCCTCTTTGATGTGTTTGCCTCTTTTTGTTTTAGAGCTTTCAGGCATGCTGTTAAGTTGCTACATAGGATCTTTACGAAGGTGCTTAGTACAATGAACTTTCCTCTTAGCATTGCTGTCACCGTGTTCCATAAGTTTGGGTATGTTTTGCCTCCATTTTCATTGAATTCTAGAAAGTCTTTAATTTCTTTCTTTATTTCATCCCTGACCCAGTTGTCCTTGATTAGGGAGGTACTCAGTTTCCATGAGTTTGTAGGCTTTCTCTTGTTTCTGTTGTTGTTGTTGTTGCTGCTGTTGCTGTTGAGTTCCAGCTTTAATCCATGGCGGTATGATAAGATACAAAGGGTTATTTTAATCTTCTTGTATCTGTTGATGTTTGTTTTGTAACGGAATACATGGTCAATTATGAAGAAGGTTATATGAGGTGGTTAGAAGAAGGTGCACTTTCTTCTGTTTGGATTACATGTTCTGTAGACACCTGATAGGTCCATTTGATTCAAGATATCTATTAGCTACATTATTTCTCTGTTTAGATTCTGTCTATGATTTGTGCATTGGTGAGAGTGGAGTGTTGAAGTCTCATATTATTGATGTGTGCTTCAATGTGTGATTTAAACTTTAGTAATGTTTCTTTTACAAAAGTGGGTAACCTTGTGTTTGGGGCATAAATAGTCAGAATTAAGATGTCATATTGTGTATTTTTCCTTTGATGAGTATGAAGTGTCCTTCCCCATGATTTTTGATTAGTTTTAGTTGAAAGTCTAGTTTATTGGATACTAGAATGGCTACTCTAGATTGATTCATGTGTCCCTTTGCTTGGAAAACATTTCTCCAGCTCTTTACTCCAAGGTAATATGTATCTTTATTGCCGAAGTTTCTTGTATGCAGCAGAATGATGGGTTATTTTCTCGCATCCATTCTGTTAGCCTGTGTCTTTTTACTTGAGAGTTGAGGCCATTGATGTTGAAAGACCTTAATGACCAGTGGTTGTTACTTCCTGTTATTTTCATGTTGGTAGTGGTAGAGTGTATGTGTGTTTCCCTTTCTGTGGTTTTGCTCATGTGGGGTTATTTATTTCCTGTGTTTTCCTGGATATAGTTATCCTCCTTGGGTTGGAATTTTCCTTCTAGTATCTTCTGTAGTGTCTGATTTGTGGATAGATCTGTTTAAATTTATTTTTGTGGAGGAAACTTGTTTTCTCCCTCTATGATGATTAATAGTTTTACTGTGGTCTCTTAGAGTCTGTAAGATACCTGCCTAGCGCATTCTAACTTTTAGAGTGTCTGATGACATGTCAGGCTTTATATGTGACTTGGACTTTTTCACCTTCTGCTTTTAATATTCTTTGTTTTGTAAATTTAGTGTTTTGATTATTATGTGACAGGATAATTTTCTTTTCTGATCCAATCTATTTGGTGCTCTGTAAGCTTCTTGTATGTTTATAGGCATCTCTTTTTGTAGGTTGGGGAAGGGTTTTTCTATGATTTTGTTGGAAATATTTTATGGGTTTTGGGTCTTAGAGTCTTCTTCTTCTTCTTCTTCTTCTTCTTCTTCTTCTTCTTCTTCTTCTTCTTCTTCTTCTTCTTCTTCTTCCATTCCTTTTATTCTTACGTTTGATCTTTTCATAGTGTCCCAGATTTCTTATTTTGTGTCAGGAGATTTTTTTTGTTGCTATTGTGATTGTTCTTTTTATTTTTTGTTTGTTTGTTTGTTTGTTCAAGACAGGGTTTCTCTATGTTATCTTGGCTGTCCTGGAGTCAATTTGTAGACCAGGCTGGCTGTGAACTCACAGTGATCAGCCAGCCTCTGCCTCAGAAGTGCTGGAACTAAAGGCATGAGGCATGCTGCCCAATTGTCAAGGACTCTTTAGATTTAACAATTTCTTTGACTGATATATTGATTTCTTCAGCTGTATGTTCTACACCTGAGACTCCATCTCCCATCTCTTGTGTTCTGTGGCTGGTGCTTGTGTCTGTAGCTCCCGTTCTCTTCCCTAGGTTTTCCATTTCCAGGATTGCCCCAGTTGTGTCTTCTTTATGTTTCAACTTCCATTTTTATGTCTTGTACAGCTTAATTCACTTCCTCCTCCCATTTGATTGTATTTTCCTATAATTGCTCAAGGGATATATTCAATTTCTTCATCTGTTTGATTGTATTTTCCTGTATTTCTTTGAGTGATCTATCATTTTTTTATAATCTCAGATTTGAGATTATTTTCTTGCACTTCGGGTGTGATGGTATCTCCAGGGTTCGCTGTGTTTGGATATCTGGTGTCTGTTGTGTCATGTGGCCCTGGGTTATGTTGATTGTGTTCTTAGGCTGACCTCTAGCCATGTGGTTATCGCTGGTATTAGCAGGCCTGCTGGCCCCTGATGGTCATGTAGTTCTGGAGTAGGCAGGGATGGTTCTAAACTGAATGTTGCCCAGGATCCACATAGGCCTCCTTGGGATGGCAGCCAGATGATGTCGTTTGGAGCCTGAGTACAGTTCAGCTCTGCTGGCCACTCTCCTGTCTGTGTCCCAGATGGGTATCTTAGATCAGGCAGCTCACAAGTGGGCTCTGGTGTTATGGAATCAGCCTTGCTGCTTACAGGTACTGCCATTATGCATTTGGATTCAGGCACACAGCTGCTTGCTACCCAAGCTGATACTGCCATCCTGGCACTCAGATTTGGCTGGGCTCTGCCATCTTGGACAGAGGATCCTGTACAATCATAATGTAAAGCCGGTCTCCACACCGGGACCAGTAAAACCATGTATTTGGGTTGGGATGCTGACCCCTGTAGCCAGCCACTGTTCTCGGGGAAACAGGAGGAATTAAAGGTCTGGTTGTTGGAGCAGAACACCCCAGGCAGGCACTACTAGCCCTGAGCTACGTGGCTAGACCCGGTGGCAGTGCTGAACTGTGCTTCATCAGCATCTGGGATGTCCCCTCCCATGCAGGACGTTGGTGTTTTAGAGTCAGCCATTGGTTTTTCGCCAATAACCACAGTCTCCGATCTTCTGCCACTAAGATAAAGTATACCCTGGCTACGCCATCTTGGAAGAACCTCCTTCAGTATTTTAAAGATTTCCTCCAATAATTTTCACTGGCATCAATTCCACATGCTCTGTTGCCATTCCTACCTCACTTCCTCTGCCTCCAATGTAACCTTATCTTTTGAATTCCTAAATTTTAAGTTCCTCTAAAGGGTTCATGTTGTGCTTTAAGTAAGAGCTCTCCCAAAGTCTGTGCTTTCTCACCAACTTTAATTCTTTTCCAGGTATTATTTCTTCAAATATTTAGACTCATTAGCAGTTCCAATTTCATGAATTTAAATATGTTATTTCATGTATCATTTTGGGTACTTTGCTTTTTCTTGTTGTAAAGGTTAGAATCTCCTATTAATACAGTACAATATGCTTCTTATCACAGAATGGACTTTTCTCTTCTCGAGGTTTTGTGATAGTATTTTACATCTTTCATAGGTTCAATTAATGATTTCGATCCATGTATTCAATTAGTAAGCTATTGCACATATGGAATGAAGCCTTAATAACCATTGAAATATCATCATCTAGAGAACTTATTTTTCATGACATTTTAGGGTCTGCTTATATTAAATTTTCCATTCATTGCATGCCATATTTTTCTATCTCTTTGCATGTGTGGTAATTCTTAGTGGATACAGACATGGTGAATTTTACTATTATTGAGTTTTAAAAATATAGAAACAGATGTAGTACATTTATAAACAGATGCTAGAACTCCTAAGTTTCTATATTCTTCAAGTTCTTGTGTTATTATTAAATCATAAATTTATTGTAAATAAGAAGAAATGATGTATTAATATATAACATGTGCCAAACATTTATCTTATATTGAAAATTATAGTAAACATGAAGATTTACACAGGCATGGCTGCAACAACGTTTCTATGGCTTTCTACTTTCTCTATATCCTTGGATGTCCATGTCTATTTTTAAATACTTTTAAAGGTTGTCATATATTTTAGAATAGTGTATCTCATCATAAACAAAATCATGGATTAAACTTAATGATTACACATCCAAAGCAATATCTTCTTACAATAAAAAAACTATATATAATATTTTATACAAAATATTTGGATATAAACATATTTCATTTCTATGTATTCTCCTTTGTAAATGGTGAAAAAAACTGATGTTCTTTATTTGATACTATTAGTTTAAACCTGTGGTGCTTAGTGTTTTTAACTTGAAAGAATGTAGAACCATTCAGGAATGAGCTTCTCCACATACATGAGATGAAAATTATCTTGAACAAACAATTGTGCATCAAACATGCCTTCATCATACTTTGCTTCTTGACCGCAAATGCAATGTGATCAGCTCTCCTGCTCCTAGGACTTCAAGACTGAAATAGACAAGAACTTGGAACTTTAAGCTAAATAAAGCATTTCTCCCTCATGTTACTTTGTTAGGAGTATTTTAGCACATAAACAACAACAAAAAAGAAATTAATACAAAATTAGTATTGTTTTCATAGGGCTTGAGTTTATAGGCAAGATTGAAGTAGCCTTTCATTTAGTACAAATTCACATTTGCCTATAGTAATATCCTCTTGATGACTCAACTTGAAATCTCATCAGTCACAAGGTTTTTCATTTTAGTAAGACATTTTCTCAGTCTTGGTCAGTTATTTAAACATTTTGATGTTTATTTTATTTTGTTTTGTTTCCTTAATCTTTATTTTTTCCTGTGTATGACTTCTGCTTATCTGACAAACTGAACAGGTTCAGTAAGTCTTTAAAACCTACTCTGACTTCCATACCATCCCACACCCCTTCCTGCAGTATGTGTATGTGGGGATATACTTCCTTTAACAAATACTTATTTTCAATGACTAAAGACAATATTTAGTGTATCTTCCAGGAATTAAATTGTTTACAGGAATAAGGTATGTTTTACTTTTTATTGTCTCATCTAAATAAAAAGAAAATTCCTTGGATTCTGGATTAAATATTCAACATCTTCAACTTTCCTGCCTTAACTCCTTCTCACTGTCTCTCAAGCAGCAACTCTGCTTGTACAATTTGTTATGGTCTCTGTATAATTCACCTAAACTCATAAACACTTTCTGACTCTATCATTCACTTTCTCTAAACTAACTCCTCACCTTCCAGAGCTTTGTGTCCTCTGTCTTTAGCATCTTTGCTATCCTGGAACTTTTTCTTCTGGTACTTCACCACAAATCTGCCTTCTCATGTAGGGGCGTGGTTACTCTCCAGAATTTGTATTTAGCCATCTTTCTTCCTCCCCTTATAGAGTCTTCCTGTTTATACTGTTTTTGGTATTCCAAATGAAAATATGATACACTTGCTATATTCAATGCCATAATTTATTTTCTCACAGCTTCCACACATGGAAGTTTACGATTGAGGGTCAGACATGGCTGAGTTCTTATAAGACCTTGCTTCCCAGCTGAAAACTGGTCACACCTCTGTGTACAGATGCCTTTCCTATGTCGAACATGCATCACGGCTATAGACCTCCCTTGTAAGGACTCCAGGCCTCCTGCCTTGGGATGCTACCCTTTATATCATCAGCCTTAATCAACATGTCAAGGACCTGGCTTCCAAGCGTGTTGAGGCTAGGGCTTCAACATACGTGTTTGACATGAACACAGCTCCATCCTGAACACCACTGCCCTTCACCTCTTCCCCTCACTTCAATTGATGACTGCTACCAAGTCAAAATCCGCCCTCAATTATACACGGTGTCTTCTGAGCACAAATGCATATGCCCATGTCTTTGTGGTTCTTGCACTTAGATATTTTGCCCATGCTTTACACAATATATTTAAAGCAAAAATCTAATTATCTAATCTCTAAGCATGAACATTCTTGAAATGTTACCTCGGAAAATGGCTTTCTTTCTTTGAGTCCGTCTGCTGGGGGAACGCACCCAGTTAATCTCAACCTCTCATATAACTTCTGAGCCCAACTGTCCACCCTCCTTTATCCAGCTGATCTTCTTAGTATTATCAGGACTCCTGTGTTCATTGGCATGGCCTTATGCTCAGATGTCCTTTCTTTCTGTTTGGTTTGAATTATACATTGTCTCAGGATCATCTCACTCTACTAATACTCCACCCCAGTGTCAAGATAATACCATTAAGGAAAAAGTGAAAAACATTGCATAACAGCAACTTAAAAGATTTCAGATTTTTTTACATGATTTAAAATCCAAAGTCCTTAACACAATACAAGCTCTTTTATGAACTTCATGACGTGCGTCTCTGTAACTTTTCTATGTACTCCTGGTGATTCTTCAATAATCCCACCCTGTAGTCTATACCAAGCGATTATGATGTATGAGGAGCATCTTACTTTAATAAATGTACTTTCTCTTTTCTACTTTCTCTGAAATGTTTTATGTGTATGGACGTGTGTGTGTGTGTGTGTGTGTGTGTGTGTGTGTGTGTGTGTGTGTGTGTTCATATGTTTGCAGATACACATTTGTGGGATGAGCATGCATGTGTGTTGGGGGGGGGAGGTGGCTCAAAGCCAGAAGACAATCTCACACATCATTTCTCAGGTGTTATCCATATTTCTATGTATATATTTTCATGTTTAAGAGTGAGGGTACATGCATGGAAGTCATTGAAGAACTTTTGGTATCTGTCTTCACCTTCTATCTTGTTTGAGACAGCTTCTCTCTCTCTCTCTCTCTCTCTCTCTCTCTCTCTCTCTCTCTCTCTCTCTCTCTTTCTCTCTCTCTCTCTCTCTCTCTCTCTCTTTCTCTCTCTCTCTCTCATTGTTTATAGTTGCATTCTCCAGGCAATCAGGACACAAGCTTTTTGTCATTTTCCACTTTTCACTTCCTAACTCCCCACACTAATGCCATGGTAACACTTGTGAACCACTGCATCTAGCTTTGTGTGGGTTATAGGCCTCTGAACTCAGATCCTCATGCTCCCATACATAGCAAAGCACGTTACCTATGGAGAGTATCTTCCAGCCTCACTTTGGTTTTCAGACAAGGTCTCAAGCAGTAGAGTAGAGTGGCTGGACGATAAATCCTAGAGGTCTGCCTTTCTCAGCCACTGTCATACTCACATGTCACTTTAAAATATGGCTTTTGGGGAATTGAACTCAAGCTCTCATGCATTTCATGACAAACACTTTTCTAACTGGGCTTTCTCACTGGCTGTTGGAATTTTTGCTAATTATTTTCTATCTCAAAATACCAATAGTTATTCACTGAGCATTTAATCACTATCTGTAGGGCTTAACTTATTACTGATTACTTAGAAGAACCTGCAAAAGGTAGAGAATGACAAGTAGTGAAATAAATATAGGAGATGAGCTAGATAACCAAAATGTATGGATAAGCATATTTGTGGATCATCTGCGTAAAGTATTCAAAAGGCAACTTTTCTCTTTGGAATCTTTGAATATTTATTTCAGCACTCAGGTAGGGCTCAAGGCAGAGGACAGATGTAAATGCCATCCTGATTTGATTATTACACACTGCATACATGAATTGAATTATCACACTATGCCCTATAATTATAAACAGAATCTTAGATAAAAAAAATAAAATATCACACCTTGATATCAAAAAGAAAATAGGAGGGCTGAAAAAACACAAGTCCTGAGAATTATGGGAGCTGATGAAGCAAAGAGAGAGGAATAAGGAAAGCAGAGAGAAATATTATATATATGTCTATATGTATGTATGTATGTATTCTTGGTATTAGTGCATTAAACTTAGAGAAAATAACATGTATATAATATAAATATGCATGTATAAATATGCATACAGATAGATGTATATATATATAAATATATATGTATATTCCTCCCTGCTTTCATAAAGAGAGAGAGATGGAGGGAATGGTGAAGGGAAGGAAGAAGGGACAGAGAAAGAAAGGAATTATCACCGAGAATAATAGAAAAGGCTGGTAGAAAAAAATGAGACCTGACAGAAGTAATATGAGAGAGGTAGGGATAAAACCAGAGAATGTGGCATCAGGTAAGAACAGAAAAAAATTCCAAAGAAGAAAAAAATAATAATGTAAGTATTAATAATATTAGTAAATAAAATGATTTTATACATCAAAAGAAGTCAGATAATAAGGTCAGAATATATAGGGTAAGACCTTGCAGACAAACAACTACAAAGGCAACAAATTTCTGGGAGCAATAAAAAAAATTACAGTGTAGTAATTCATGGACTCAATCATTTTCCCAATCTTATGGACTGCAAACACTGAACCCTGCACATGGTGATGAAGATACAGCCAGAGGGAATCAGCATATGTCTCTTCATGACATGTAATGCACTAAGACCACGGCATAAATTTAGCTTTTGTACAAGATAACAATCTAAGCCCTTACTTACTAATTCCAGGGAGGTATATATTTTGCCTGTCTGAACCCTCCAGTCACAAGTTATTGATTCTACAAAATAATGTAAAAGTATTATAGCCAGTTACACCTGTACATATAAGAAGGACACTAAAGTCTTAAATAATCAGCCCATTTTTTTTTAAAAGATCAAGGGCATAGTGAATCAGAAAAGTTCACGATAATAACAATTAAAATAAGGCTATATTTAAAATATAGGATCTTCAAAATACAGTAAGGTTTAAAACTAGAATGTATAAGTGAAAACAGCGAAGGACACATGAATGAATATTGACCCACACACATACTTCCATCCCTTTGAAAACAGGAAAAGGAACAGTATCCACCAGATGTTATAGCAATAGATCGAATTCACACAGCTTTCCTTCTTTATGACAAAATACCTGAGTTAAATCAACTCAATGTAAGGTTTATCTTCAAGGGTAGTATCACGATTTCAGGCTATGGTTCCTTGTCCCCATCTCTGCAGGCCTCTCACAGCCAGAAGAACATCATGGTGGGTCAAAGCTACTAACATCGTGAAAGCCAGGAGGCAGACAGTGGGGAGGCTCAGAGACAAGAGATAATTACTAAGGATACAACTCAAGTACCTTTAACTAGATACCATTCCCTTCAACTAGGGTTTATCATTAACAAGTCCCACTGCTCCCAAATAGCCATCAAGCGATGGTCCCTAACATTCATGACACCTGAACTCTATGACACAATCATTTGCCTGCATCACTGCTGCACTTGGACCAGCCCTTCAACACATAACCCTTCGTAGGACAAGTCAGATCCAAACTGTCTTCTCCTACCCACACCATCTGTCTATCCACTGACTGGCCTGTTGTTCTGGCTACTCTGTTAAGGCAACATACAATGTCAGAGAAACCCCACAGCTGCCCTCCAGCTTCTTCTCTGCTTGTATCTAATGTTTGTAATGTTTATCCTAATCTAATGCTGATACACCAGGCATGTTCACACACCAACGCCCTCCCAAACTCCACAGTCCTACTTGGTGACTTCTTGAACCTTTCTTTCAAACTCATTTCTTAGTAATACATAATATATTTTACTTGGCTTTATAAAACAAAGTGTATCTTTTTGCCTTATTTCTGCGTATTTTAGTTTTTGGAATAACGAAAACTTTCTTTGGAGATGGCAAACCACAGTATTTATTTATGGAATCCCATCTGGTACCAAGCTACTTGCCAATAGAAAGGTGACAAACATATTTATTTGCCAGTTTTAATTCAATATATTTTTATGATGTCTTTACTAGCCATCAGACAAAAAAAGCTTTCATTTACCTTGTTTTGAAATTAAAAACTTCTAAATAGAACCCTCAAGCTTCCATACAAGTTATATTCTGTAACTATTTAGAATTATACAAAGTATAATAATTATAAAGAACAAAACTTATGTTAAATAAAATGAGACCTGGTAATACAGGCTCATAATCCCAGTTTCATGGGAGGCTGAGGCAGGAGGAACTCTAGTTCAAAGTTTCCCCGGCTTATAGGGTAAATCCAACACTAGCCTTGGCCAAGCACCGTATTGAGACCATACCTCACAATAGAAGAGAAAAATCAAAATTGAGGGTACAACCCACTGGGTAAACACTGATCTATTAAGCACAAGGCCTTAGGTTTAATATTCAGTATCACAAAAAATTTAAAAGAAAGGAATTAATTAAAAATACAAGAAAAGAAGTCAACAATCTGTTGTACTTTTGTCAAATATAAGTTTCTGCTGGAAAAACTGCAGCATTATTTGGTGTCGTGGCATGTGCCTGTAGTTTCAGTACTTTTAAGGCTGAGCAGAATGGTTACTGTAAACCCACTGCCATGTTGTAAGTCAAGGCAGTAGAGAGCCTATCAAGGAAAAGAAACGAGAAAGGAGACTGTGCTAATGTACCTGTTCTGGAATGCCTGTTACTGTGCTTTCATTCACTATCTTTCTTCATTCCTTCATGCTTATCTCTAAGACCTTGCCTCTATGTTTTTCCTGGTCTTCAACCCATGATCAAATAACATAAAAAAAAACTAAACATTGGAAAAAACATACTTGCCTGCTTTACTGGTATTTTACATATATTTGTACATAGAGTGTCCACATGGGTTATTTTCTCCTTTCTTTTAATGTGAAGGCTAGAGACAGAATCTTCCATTCTTAAAAAGGTCATTGATAGTGCACAGTGCCACAGAATCAACACGACCTTCCCAGGAAACACAGTCAATATCACTTTTCCTAAGGAAAGTCAGAAGGACAGATATAAGTTTGTTTAGAGTGAAAATGGGGAAACAAAAGACTAAAATTATTCATAAGGGCTGTCTTAGCAACAGCATCAAGACCAGAGGATCCTCCTCAGTCCTCTGAAAGGAATCTTTTTCAGAATAACTTACCAAAAACAAAGCTTGTCCAAATTTAAGAATTGGCTGCAAGAGGATAACTAATAATATCTCAGAAAGTGGTTCTGTCCGCTCTGTGTTACAGCCTGAGAGCCCAGGAGCAAATGCCATGGGAGCCTGTGCTTGGGGTCCCCAGCCGTGGGCAAAGTACCACGTCTCCATGGAGCGCCAAGATAGTTCATGGAATCGAAACAATGGGAAGAGCCAGACCTCATTTTCCCTAATCTGAGTAGGGCAACAATCCTTAGCCAGCAACTAGACATCAGCAAAACCGATGGCAGCAATCACAGGAGCAGAAGCAAGAGCAGCTGAAACAACATCCCACTCACAGTGGATGCAAACAAAAATAGTGAGCAAAGAAGGCGGCTCCAGGGCACAAGAGCTGCCTTTGGGTCCTCCAAGGTAGGAATTCCTTCAACAGGATATTTTCAGAATCGGGACTTAGAGCCCGAAAGACAACTTTCCTTAGTTGAGCATTCACAAAGATCACAAGAGCCTGGGCACATTGAGTGCCAAGTAGAATTATTGGTATGTGCTGAACTCCCCACTATTAAGGACTCGCAATTATGCATGCAGGATAGAATACTAAACTCATAAGCATTGACTTTTGTGACAGAATGTTTAAGAAACTTGTCCATGTTTACAGAGCTAATACATGACAGAGTGAACATCAAATCCAATCAGTCTGACCACAAAAGCCTTTAACACTCAGTCACTTTATTGCCATGGGTGGGTTTGTAAAGCTTAGGGCTAGACAGGTAGATTTGTCATGGACTTGAAATCAATTGCAAAACCAGAAGAAAATCAAGATACAAAACCAGAAGAAAATGAAGACATAAAATGGAAGATGGCAGACAAGAGGAAGGAGGAAAGAACTGGAACACCCGCCATTGCCCGTTGGACCAAGGGAGTCCCATGATACTGAACAGAAGAGGAGGGTTCAGGCTGGTGTCTGTGGGTCTCACTGACAAGCCAGAACTGCTTACTGTTGACACAGCACAAAGAGAGTGGGACGGTGCAAAGAAAGGAGACAGTACTAATTATACCAGGACCTGTCTCTGTAGAGGACTCTGCATGTGGACCCTGGCTTGATAGAGAGGGGGATTTCAGTGCATATTAGAATTCCTGTCTTTATTTATTCCTGAGACAGAAACTCAGAGAAGAGCAACGAGAACAAATGCTTCTCTGGCAAATGCTCTCCAGGGTCCGTTAATATTCAGGGATGTGGCTGTGGGCTTCTCCTGGACTGTGAATGTCTCAGCTGTGCTCAGAGCGCATTGTACATGAATTTCATGTTGGAGAGTTACAATACTCTATTCCAGACAGAAGACTAGTTTCACAATGAATCAGTGGGAAACACAAGATACGTGTCCACTATGATGAGCACTGCTCACAGATCAGACGTAACAGGTTCCCTGAATGCAAGAAGTTCTCTTGTATTGGACCATCATTCTTCAGTGACAGACTCTTGAGATGGTTCAGACCGTCAGAAAAAAAGGGGATAGAAATGATGGGCTCAGGGGATCTTACAAAATCTATCTTTTATGCCAAGAAACGGGATCATGATGTAGCCCATGCTGGCCTGTAACCTGATATGGATACCAGGCTGGCTTCCAACTCACACGGATATGACTGCTTCTGCACCCTGTGTGCTGTGAAGAAGAAAACATCTTTAGATAGAGCGATCTACAGAGCAAGTTGGCAGAAGACACACAGAGGCCTGCCTACTCCTGTGCAACACAATGCTGCATCAGAGGAGGAAGACACAGAAAGACATGTCCACTGCCATGCCACAGGGCACCATCAGAGGAAGTCAGTCGAAGGCCTGCCTGCCACTGTAAGGCATGAGCAAGCTATAGACACACAGAGGTATGCCTGCCACCATGCTAAACAGCCAAACAGCAGGGTGTAGATACTGAGGTGTCTGCTTGCAAACATGCAACCATGGCATAGGTAGAGGAGGTCACCTGGAGGCCTGGCAGCCTTGAGGCCCACCTGCAGGGGGAGCCACTACAATGTGCAAATACGTGCTGGACAAATGGGAGGGAAAGTGCAGAACAGTTTGAATGTTATCAAAAGAGATGGAACTGGAGATGCAAGGGTGCACTTGAGGCCATGGAGAAGTCCCAACATGTCTTGTCCCTGAGGATCATATCTAGGGTCCTAGACATGAAGCAGAAGAGGTAGAGGTAGATGTACATGTCTCATATTACCACTAGAGACCATGGGGACATACCTGATGTGGGCAACTGCCTGAGACTACGTAGATGTTCAAGGGTTATGTAGAATTGGTCCTGCCACTCACTGCTGAAGTGGTCTGGAGGGCTGGCTCCACTTTTCGCCTGTGGCAACACTCAGGAGAGCGAGCCCTGTGCCTCAACCTGGCTGCAGTAGAGCTGGCCCTCGTGGGCGGGGGGTGGGGTGAGCCACCTTGAGAGCATGAATGTAGTAGAGCTGATCTTGCCAATGGGAGATAGCTGCTTGGAAGAGGAAAAGAAGGTGGCCTTACATCATTAAAGCCCATGGCAGAGAAGGCAGAGTATGAGAAACAGACCTAGTCCTAACCCTGGAGCATCTCAACAGGCAAGTCCCTTTAATCAACAGCCCCTAATCCATGCCACTGGCTGATTCCTCAGGTGTGACTTTCAATATTCACATTATGATGACTGACACACCCAAGTCTTGATCATGAAGTAGTCTCTGGTAGCATGTGATAAGCTCCCAGTCCATACTGACACATGTCAATGTACATGTGAGTGATACAGCTTTCCTTCTAGGTTGGCCACTCCGTGGGAACAAAGGTAGTTTTCCTAAACATAATAGGCACTCTTTCTACAAGCTATTTGTGATCTAATTGTTTGCTTGTTTTTATGGTCATTTCTCCCCCTGTTCTAAAAGTTATGTTGGTAACACAACAGAGCTAAACACAACAGGAGTTCAAAGTCACCTTTGGATGGCTATGATGCATGAGATCCTAAGATCCTATATCACAACCGAGAGAGTCTTTTACCAGGACTGCCTAACACAGACCTTGTTCTCACCAAAATCATGAAGAATGCCTCTGTCATTGGTCACCATGAGGTACATGGTGGCATATGTGTGTGTGTGTGTGTGTGTGTGTGTGTGTGTGTGTGTGTGTGTGTGTACACACACACACATATGCCAAGGTGAGAACGTCAACATGTGTGTATGTGAAGAACATGTGATTGTCCCCCCAAAGAAACTTTGCAGTGAGAGATCAGTAACATAATTATCATGCTTCTGATGAGTCAGGTGTAGAGATCCTGTGAGAGGGATCTCTGTCAAGGTAAAAGAGATCATTCTGTTACTGCCATCTTCAACTTGAACCAGATCATGGATGTTGATTCTGATCTTTACCAGTATCTTCATTCTGTGTGGAATTTATTTATGATTGAGATGAATTTCAAAACATTACATAGAACCATTTGAGTCCTTTCTGCTATTTTGCAATATTTACAATAAACCCATAGACAAAAACAAGTCCACTGCTCCTTTGTTCTAACCCCAGCCACCCTGGGAGCACCTGGGTTTTTTGTTTTGTTTGTTTGTTTTGTTTTTTTTTTTATAAAAATGCTGAAGAGGTCATTGTTTCTTTCTGTTTGTTTGTTTTTGGTTTTGGTTTTGTTTTTTACAAGACAGGGTTTCTCTGTGTTAGTCTTGCCTGTCCTAGACTCGCTTTGTAGACCAGGTTGGCCTTGAACTCACAGTGATCTGCCTGCCTCTGCTTCCCAAGTGCTGAGATTAAAGGCATGCACCACCATGCCCGGCTCACAATCATTGTTTCAAGGTGGCCTTCTCCTGTCCTCTGGGGTTATATGTCTCCTATTGCTATTTCCACAATCAATTATTTAGGCTCCAGTTATACAATTTATTATATTATGTTGGGCTTTTAATAAATATTTGTATTATGTAGGCCCAAATAATTGCATGTGAACCATGTACATGCAGGTGCCTGAAGAGGCCAGAGGAGGGCATGGGATTCCTAGAAATAGGGGTGCATCGGTAACCCAGCATCGGTGCTAGGAGCCCAGCATGGGCCCTCTGAAGGAGGAGCAAGTATTCTTAACCTGTGCCATCTCTCCAGCACCCCTTAATTTGCCTTTTGATAAGTTTTCTGTCTTCTGAGAAAGAATTAGTAGCAGGACAGATTTAGTAGAGGGCTGAGAACATAATAGTCACTCAATAGATTCTGATTAGATGCCTAATTCAAAAACTGAGTCTGTCTTATCCCAATAGCACGGAAGCTGAACTTTGTACATAATTGTCTTAGTTGGGGTTATCCGTGCTGTGATAAAATATCATGACCGAAAGTAATATGAAGAGAAAATGGTTCATAAGCTTATAGCTTCCAGTCCGTGCATCATAAAGGGAAGTCAGGGCAGGAACTAAGGACAGAAACATATAGGCAAGAACTGAAGGAGAGGCCACAGAGAAGCACTGCTTACGGGCTTCCTCCTGTGATTTGCTCAGTCTGACATTTTATGACATCTAGAACCACTTGTGCATTGGTGGCACCACATTCAGTGGGATGAGCACCACCACATCAACCATTAGTCAATAAACATGTCCCCTGGGTTTCTCCACTGTCCAGTTTTACAGAGACACTTTCTCAATTGACGTTCCCTCTTTTCAGATGACTCTAGCTTATGTCAATTTGATGAAAAAAACTAGCCAACACAATTGATTTCTTGTTGCCTTGATATACTAATACATTACTTGCCAATTATTTAATTCTCATTTGTTCCAAAGATGTCATGCTAATATTAATATATTATATAATAGTATATATCATAATATAAAACATCCCAATTTTAAAAGTCCCAGTCTGTAATAATTGAAGACTTTAAAAGTTCTATTTCTTTAAAAAGTTAAAGCCTCTATAACATATACAAAATCATGGGCTCTTGTGAAATATATATATATATATATATATATATATATATATATATATATATATATATATGATGTAATGGTACAGTTACATTCAAAAGAAAACAAAACCAGAATTCCTCTATGTAAAGAGTTCAGTTCTTGATATCTGGGACATATTTACAGCCCTCTGGGCTGCAAATGGTCCTGGTAGTACCATTTCTGCAGCTCTGTCATTCAAAGCAAACAGAGCTTATCTCCTAGGCTCAGGCTAGCTCTACTCCATAACCGCTGCTGTCTCTGGTGGTCACCCCTTGACACTGACATCCCCACAATGCTGATATCTTCATTTCAAGTGGACTGCAACTGAAATAGTAGGTTCTCCTGGGCTGTCTCTGACATTGCGTCTGTCACTGACACGTGTTGCCAAGCTTCAGCTTCTCTCCATGACCCTTTCAATTAGGAAGTTTCTAAAACTGAGGCTATAATTTCACTAATGGCCAACTGTGGCCTACACAGTGCCAAGCCTCAGCTGGTCTCTATAATCCCTTCATGCCTTCAAAACCTGCAAGACCTAAGAGACACGTGACCAAGTTCTTCTGCCAACTTGAGATACAGACTTATCCTCCTCTGAATCATATCTTCTGTGTTGTGCTGACCCTTTGGAACTATTTCCCAGGAGATTTTACCTTAGTAATGCTGATCCCATCTTAATCACTACTAATTTCTCAGCTCTGGCTAACCATCACTGATAGCTTTGGCAAAGCAAAGGTTTCAGTTTAGTGGTTCTGGTCTCTTTTAAACAATGCTGATTCTTCAGCTCCAGCTTACCACAACCACAAGGTCCTAATTCAAAATATTTAAAGACCCTTATAGAATCATAGACATATTCTCAGAATTCTCTCTGAAACTTTACTAGCTAGACCTCCTGTTGTTTAAGATCTTTCCTTGTACACATCCCCTGTCTTACCTCCTTTCATCAAGTTCAATGAACTTCTCTCCACTTCTCCTTTGGCCTGCAACTAATTAATCATGAAATTCTGCCAATCCCACTTTCAATGGACCTTGGAGTCAGTTTTTAGAGAACAACACCTTTGTCTTAGCATCAGACCAAGTTGTTTTGGGATTTACATGAGGCCCCCCTGGCCAATAACCCAACTTAATGTAACCTAGTCCCTACACTAAAGGCTTGCCTGACTACAAAACGTTGCCAGTTGAAACTCTATATCCCTCATCTTTCATTAGGCTCACCATCATAGATTCCAAGAAGTTTCTACTGTGTTAGGTTTCCACACTACATCCCCAGTTGGCCCCCAATGAAAGCTACCCCTCTCTGCACTCTCTTCCTCCATCCCATCTCCCCCAACCCATCCTTACCCCTTTCTATCCCCAGGCACTTCTAGCCTACCCATAAAATCTATTATCTTTCCCTTTCCCAGAGAAATCCATGTCCCACTCCTCCATAGCTCTTTTCTTTACCTAAGGTTGTGGCTGGCTTTCTCTCCCATCCCTTAGCTCCCAGAATAAAGACCCATGAGACTCATTAAATATTATACCTAGGTCATATAGCTAGGCTCTTCTCTGACTAGCTCATAACTTAAAATAACCCATTAGACCAATTTTCATTTTACAATGTAGCTAGTTACTTGCGTTAAAACACCATGAGTCCATCTTCCTCCCATCTTGCCATCTGACTCTCACCTGCCTGTCTCCATCTCCGGATCCTATCTGCGTACTGGATATTCCACTTCCTGTTTCCTGCCTAAGCTATGGGCCATAGGTTTTTTTAATTGACAATACACAAGAGATTCCTTCTACACCCTAATCTCTCTGGGTCTACAAATTGTAGCTTGCTTATCGTTCACTAATGGCTAATATCCAATTACAAGTGAGTGCACACCATTTTTGTCTTTCTGGGTCTAGGTTACCTCACTTGGGATGATTTTTTTTCTAGTTCCATTAATTTTCTGACAAAACTCATGATGTCATCTTTCAACAGCTAAGTAAATTGTGTAATTAAATGTGTAAGTAATTGTGTAAATGTACTACATTTTGTTTATCCATTCTGTTGTTTAGGGACACTTATTTTGTTTCTACCTTCTGCTTATTTTGAATAAAGTCACAGTGAACATTCTTTGAGTATATGCCCAAGAGTGGTATAGCTGGGTCCTGAGATACATTGATTTCCAATTTTCTGAAAAACTACCATATTTATTTCCATAGTGGTTGTACAAGTTTGAACTCTTGAAAGAATAGAAATGAGTAATATGTACATAATATGCACTTATAAAATATTAATAATTTGTGTATATGGAAATGTTTGAAAAGTCTGAAATTTTAAAATTGTACTTGAAGAGAGCAATCTTGTCTGCCCTACTGCTGCAGGTATGCAAAGCACCCACTGATTTTGTAGGAATCTCACACTGTCTTTGGAGACCATAATATCAAGAAAAAGGAAGTCCGACTGACTCAACATATCTGAATTTAGAACCTAAGGTAAAAGTTTGAGATTCAGTCTCCCAGAAGCAATTTCTTCTCCCATCAGGAAACATGTATGCTGTGAATAAGATCATGAGACTCAGAGGCTAATTGTTTGAGAACACCTAATTGAAAGTAATAGCAAATGAGAGAATCACATCAGTGCCTTAACGTTAGTGGTCACATTAAAGCCTCACATTTACATGAACCTGGTTTATTTCCTGCTTCCTAACTGACATTAGTAGAGTAAATTATCATGGCATACCTTCAGAAGCTTATTGCACACTGGCCCTGGATGAAGAGGCATTAATGAACATAACAAAGAGTATATCTCTTCTAGTTCAGAGATTCTTAGAATTGAGATGTGATTCTGCCTAAACTAGAACATATAATGAGGCTGTGAAAGCACTCTAGTGGACATCAGGAGAAAATAGCAGAGCTCATCGTTCTAAACTTAATGTTTAAGGAAACAGGCAAAAAGTCAGCTAGAAAACACAATAATGTGTTAACTTTTCCCATAGTCCCTACACTAAACTAATATACTCCATGTGGGGTAGGTTTCAATGAGAAAGTGTTTCCTACCATCAAAAACCTGGCCTTGGAGAAAAGCATACAAAACAGTTTCACACTTCACTGTCTGACGAGATGCTCACTGATAATTTTAGCAACACTGGAGAGCTTACTGATATACTTTTCTCTCTCAGAAAATCTGAAACTCAAAAGAAAAAAGAAGAGTATATAAATCAAATTGGAAGCTTGAAGCTTTTCAGGAAAGTGAGTGTCTGAAATAGGACATCTTTTAAAAGGTCAGGCTGTAGGGTCCTGCTTATCAACAGGTGTCTTCTTAGCAGCAAATTTCTATTCAAAGTTTTGAACATAAAAAAATGTTAAGCAAAATTAAACTACCTGCAGCATGCTAACAGCAGACTGACCATTGTTAGCTTAAAAATTACAGAACAAAGTGGCAAAGTTCACAGCTTTAGTTACATAGAGCCAAAACCACCTGTCCCCATCAGTAATTATTGGGCTGAGCATGTTATATCAGTTACAAAGAAGAGTTTTCATTGTTTGTTAATTTTTACCAGTCAATATGCTAATAATGGAATTCATTTAAGTGTCAGTTTATTGTAGATCAAGGCTTTGACAACATAAAAACATTCTTCTTTCCATAAAAGTGTCAAATATACCTTAATATGGTTCATTTATTTACCAGTTCACTCACTTGTTGAACAAACGTCTACCCAGGACCGCTCTGTAGAAATCAAGGTTAGGCACTTGGAAGGACTGGGACTGACCAATGAGATTCCAACTATATTATATTCTTTCTATTGACCTTACTAATTTTATTTTCTTTCTCCAAAAGTAGGTTATTATTTCACTGTCAGTTTGGCATTTGGCGAAGCTAAACCCAATAACCTAAAAGGAAAGAAAAACGCAACAGAACTAAATTTGAATCAATTAAGAAAGTCAGTTGGAGGACAAGATTGACAGAGACCTTTATAGTTTCATTTTCCTGTTCTACCCGCTGCAGCCAGAGTTTATGCGTTCTCCCACCTCAGTATGCTTTAATAAGCGAAGCTCAAAACAGTCGGCAGCTTATCTAGAACACCAAAAGTATTTCCAGTCCCACTGTGTTTGGGAATGGGGCTTCTAGTTTACCTTCAGTGCTCCCCAAAGGTTTGGAGATCATTTTCTCAGTGGTGAGGACTGCTAAATTACACAACGTGGATTAGAACTTTTGACAGCTGCTTCTCTTGGAACCTGTTCTGTGTGACCTTGAAAGCCCCCTCCACTCCATCACAAAAGCCCCTGGGGCTGTCTGTTACAACCTTGGCATCCCTCACTTAGAAGCCTGAAACAATATATTTAGAGATTTTGAAGAAATAATACCAACTCTCCTGGTTAGCAAACAAAAAATGTCTTAGATGAAGCGTATGCAACTACTTACTTCTAACCACATTGTAAGTTTAACTATAAATCTTCTAATATTCATGCAATGTTTCTAGAACTGTGGTCTTCTAAGCAGGAAAGTTATTTTGAAACACACACACACACACACACACACACACACACACACACACACACATATATATATATATATATATATTTTTTTTAATTACTTCATTTTATAAATTAAAATATGTTAAGAGTTTATAGTTTGATACTGGATATGGCAACACAACAGAAGAATGTAAAAATATTAACGTATTCATCATATGTAAACATATGCAAATCATATATTTATGTAAATTTTATTATACTAGAGTATAATTTTTAACAATTAAAAAATCTTAGTTATTTGTTATTATAAGTGACACAGTAAAAACAACCAATACTTGATATATAAGTAAACAAGAATAGTGAAAAAGAAGAATAACCCAGTAACAAAGCTTAGAGCATAAGGAAAAAACAAAAACATTACAGATTCCTAGAGGACTTTTATCACTAAATGAGTGCACAACCTGCCACAGAGTCTTCTATTTTCCCAAATACTAATCCCCAGCTGTGGAAATAATTAGAGCTCCATGATGTAGGCCAGCAATATTAAGAGAATGTCAAATCCCAAGATCTTGGGCAGAGACATTCTTTTTTGACAAAATAACAGGAATATGGGGACCTACATTTTAGTTAAATGGATGATTAATAAAAACTGCGCACCTAAGAGAATGCAAAATTAAGAACAGTATGCCTATTTAGGTCAGCTATTTTTTGATGTACTCCCGAATTAACATCAGTAATATGAACACAGTCAGTTCACATTAAAGCAGGCCAGGCTCTTCATTGCTAATCAAATGTAATAGTTTTACATATGTTTATATACACCAAACATAAAGTATTATTTCCTCCACATTACCAAATATGTTACAAGCAACGTAACCACTCCTAAGAGCACAATAGGTTTAGACTATATAAGAGATAGAAGGCAGAAAAAAACGTTTAAGTATCTAGCACATAATGTAAGCCACACATTTTCTTATGAATGCGATGCATTTAATTATTTTTATTTGTCATGAAGGAAATAATTCCCCAGGAATTCAGTACAACTCACTGTTCTGTGTAGGCCTTGATACCCATAGCTTAGCACTTTTCTACCTTCCACTTGAGAACATATGGCTTGATGCTCTCTTTACCATTTAGGAGCTGCTTGCTGGTTTTTGGTGTGATCCAGGTATACATGCAGAGATGAAGAAAAATGGGGGTACAGTTAGTGGTTTCCTCTCCTTATAGAGCACGCAGGGCAAATGCTTGGGGCTTATGCCACATGCAAAAACACGGTTGAAAGATAATTATAGACGCTGATAACCTCTATGGGAGAAAAAAGCTCTTGCAGTCAATGATTGGTGATTTCTGTATGATCAAGAAAGACCATTATAGGAAGGTAAAGAGTGGGAAGAGAGTAGGAGGGAGAATTTTAGGAGAAAGAGAAAGAGAGAGAGAGAGAAATAGAAGGAAGGGAGTAAAGAAAGGAAAGAAGGAAGGAAGGAATAAAAGGGAGGACAAGAATGGAGAAAGGGGGAGCATAAAGTCTGAAGGAAGACTAATTTGTGATCCCAGCTAAGCTACTTTCCTCCCATGACAAACAACTAAAACCAGCACAGAATGTGTGAAATCCCTTTCTCCAGGTGCAGAGACACAGGCAGAGACAAGCTGTGACCCCTGAAAGACAAAAACAGATGAGGTGAGTCCTCCCATTGCCTCAGATTTCTGAAGAAAGTTTATCGATCGTGTTTGGGGGGAGGGATAGAGCAAGCTCAGAGTAGGAAGTGAGACACAGGAAGCCTCAGCACAGTATATCACCAGAGTGGAGGAAGTATAGCACAGGTGCAGCTCCAGAACTTTGAATAAGCCTCAGGAGCCCTTGTCTGAGTACAAGCTGCACATGTGTAGGAATGTAGGATGACACTTGGGGGACAAACAGTCCCCAAAGCAGATTTGTGCTCCTACAAGCTAAGGATAACAGCTCCTTAAATACCTGGAACATTCCATGGTACCTTTTCATGAAAGGAACAAGACTCAAGCAGCCTCAGAGTAAGGGCTCCTTTGGCTACAGAACATAGTTAAGCTACCCTTTCGATAACTAAAATGCCTATCAATACAAGTGGTAAGAAAAAAAATAACAAAATCAAAACCACTAAACTAAACATATTAAATATTATCAAGTATAGCACATGCCCTCAATTAAAACCAGTTAACAGAAGCAGACTCAAAAATAATAGTAGACTTAACAATCAAGAGTTTTGCCATAGTTATTATCAATTTGCTCAAGATATTAAAGAAATAACAGGATATATTAAGTTGAGCATAAAATTTACCAGGAAAAAAATCTAGTGAGACTTCCAGAAACTGAAAAGCACAACACCTGAAGAAAAGTTACAGTACATGAGTGGATTAGATTATGAAAAAAAAAATCATTGAATTTGAGAACAAATATAAAAATGTTTGCTAATTTCTTCAGTTGGTAATTTAGCTAGGTGGGAGAGGGTTTGTCTTGTAAACACAAAGCCCTGGGTTCTAGACCTGACACTAAAAATAAAAAAATAAATAATTTTAAATTAAAAGAGAAAGTTGCCAATTTCCAATTTCTAACAGGAAGTATTGATACCAAGTAGTCAACTTAGTGACAGGATTAACACAGTGAAAGAAATAACTAAAATTTCATATCTAGCCAAAATTTTATGAAAAAACAGACATGGAAATGAAATATAGGTATGCTCAAACATGTGGATGCTGAAACAGTTTGAAATCATCAGAGCTGAAGTCTAAGAACTAATAAAGAAAATAATAGAGTAAAATTCAGCAGATGGCATCAGGGGTCATGCACATAACAATGAGTCAAGAATGACTAGCAGTCCAATAAATGAGCCATCTTAAGTTTTCTTTAAAGGCAACTGACCAACACAAAAAGAAAGTCATTACCATGTATTTTCAAATGTGTAACATGTTTCAAGGCAAAATACATTTTAAAAGCACAAGAAGCAGGGTGTGATGGCACATACCTTTAATTCCAACACTCAGAGAGTGGTTCCCAGAGTGTGGGCAAGATTGGTCTACAGGAGACTCAGAGCTACAGAAGAAAACCCTGTCCCCAAACAAACAAACAATCAAACAAAAACAAGCAAACAAACTAAATCATTGTGGGAAAGTACATACAGTGGTTAAATCCTTACATTTATATACAGAGTATTTTTCTGTTTGTGGATGAAAATAAAGATAAAATTTAGAATATATTATAAAACACATAGTAAAGAATGTAGCCAATAAAGTCATAAATCAAATAGTAAGAATTTCAATTAATTAAAAAACATGAAAGAAAGGAACGATGTAGAAAAATAGACAAAACAAGGAAGACAAAGAGCAATAAAAGAGACTTAATCCCTTATGTCAACAATTGCATTACTCATTAAATACACATTAAAATATAAAATCAGATCCAATGAAAGCCAAGATTCAGCCTCCTTAGGAACCCGCAGGCCAATTCTGCCATGGAAACGAGTCCACTAGCTGCAGATCTTTACTTCTCCTTCTGTTTCTCCAAGTTCAACACCCCAGTTCTCATTCCCAGGACATAATACCTGCAACAGCCTCTCTTCCACTCTTGCATACATCTCCACAGGGTCACACAGATCTTCCCCTCCAAACTCTCAGCAAAGCTGTTGCTTGCAAAATTAACCCAGAAACATCAGTAGCCCTCCTATATACAAACAGACTGAATGAGAAATCAGGAAATTATCTCTCACAATAGCCTTAAATAATATAAAAATCTTGGGGTATCTCTAGCAAAGTAAGTGAAATATTTGTATGGTAAAAAGTTTAAGACATTGGAGAAAAATATTGAAGATAATTTTAAAATGGAAAGATTCTCCCTGTGCATTGAGCATTGGGATCAACATAATAAAAAATGGCCAAACTACCAAGAAAGAAAATAGATTCATACCTATCACCCTGCACAGAGCTCAACTCCAAATGGATCAAAGACCTCAACATAAACTCAGATATTCTGAACCTGTAAGAAGAGAAAATGAACTCTTCCTGTTTTCCATCAGGGCTCAAGATCAAGGTGCAAAGAAGAACCCCATGTGGGAACTTAGCATCCACAAGCTCTGCCTCAGTATCTGTGTCGGGGAGAGCAGAGACACTCTGAAGGGGCAGCCAAATTGTCAGAGCAGCTCACAGACCACATCTGTATTTTCCAAAGCTAGGTACACTGTCAGGTCTTTTGCCATCAGGAGAAATGAAAAGGTTGCTTTTCACTACACAGTCAGTAGAACCAAGGCAGAAGTAATTCTGGAGAAAGACCTAAAGGTACAGGGGTATGAGATATGGGAAAACAACTTTTCAGATACTGTAAACTTCACCTTTGGGATTCAAGATCACATTGGTCTGCACATCAAATATAACCAGAGCATTGTCATCTACGTGCTGTTGGGTAGGCCAGGCTTCAGCCTCACAGAGGAGAACCTTAGAACAGGCTGCACTGAGGCCAAGCACAGAATCAGTGGGGAGGAGGCCAGGCGCTGGTTCCAGTGGAAGTACAATGGGGTCATCCTTCCTGGCAAACAAATTTTATCCAAAAGGCCAAACAAAGAATTCTCAGAAATGCAAAGAGAGGTGGGCGGAGAGAAGGAGAAAGGGAAAGAAAGAGGAGAGAGAGAGAGAGAGAGAGAGAGAGAGAGAGAGAGAGAGAGAGAGAGAAGGAGGGGAAATGAGGAATAGCTTTGAACACACTGGCAAAGGAGAAGATTTTCTGAGCAGAACCCTGATAGTACAGGAACTATGATCAACAATTAATAAATGGGACTTCATGCAGTTGAAAAAAGCTTCTGCATGGCAAAGGACACTGTAATTTGATCAAAGCAGCAGCCTACATAATGTGAAAAGATTTTTTTATCAACTCCACATCCAAAATATATTTTAAAAAGAAACTTGATATAAGAAACAAATAACAGTTAAAATTGGGATACATATTTAAACAGAACTCTCAATAGAAGAAACTCAAACGGCCGAGAAACACTTAAAGAAATGTACAGCATTCCTTACCATCAGAGAATTGCAAATCAAAACTGCTTTGAGATTCCATCTTACACGTGTCAGAATGGCTAAGATCAATAATACAAGATTATATAGTGGCAGCTCATTTCATGAGGATATGGAGGAAGGGAACAGTCCTTTATTGATGGTGGAAGTGCAAATTGTGTAGCCACTATGGAAATCTGAGTGGTAGTTTCTCAGAATGATGGGAAATGGTCTACCTCAATATCCAGCTATACCATTCTTGGTCATATATCTGAAAAACCAAATGATACTTTATTCAACCACAGGAACACTTGTTCAAACATGTTCATTGCTGTTCTATCCATAATAGCAGAAACTGGAAACAACCTAGATGTCCCTCAAAAGAAGATTGGATAAAGAAAATGTAATACATTAACACCATGGAGAATTACACAGCTATTTTTTAATGGCATTATAACATTTGTAAGCAAATGGATGGCACTAGGGAAAACTCATCCTGAGTGAGGTAACACAGTTCCAGCAATATTAATAAGTTATTTATTCATTTATATCTGGATATTAGACATTATATAAAATATAATCAAGCTACATTCCATACACCTATAGAGGTTAGGCATAGAAGAAGGGACACTCAGGAGGGATAGATCTCCCTGCTAGGAGAAAATAGAATATATTTTATGGGCAGTGTAAAGAAAGAGGCTGGGGCCTGTGAGAACAAAGAGTGGGAGAAAGAGGAAGAGAGATGGCATTGATGGAGGGAACAACCAGGAAAAACACCACTTGACATGAAGAGCATTTGAGGGACACCAAAGAAACCTAGTGCAGTGGAAACTTCCTATAATATATGCAGGTGATCCTAATGATATATCCAAATAATGAGAAAGACAGAACCCCTACTGGTCATTTCTTTTTTTTAATATTTTATTAATTTATTCATATTATATCTCAATTATTATCCCATCCCTTGTATCCTCTCATTACTCCCTCCCTCCCACTTTCCGCTTACTCCCCTCCCCTATGACTGTGACTGACAGAGGGGAGGACATCCTATTGGGACTTTAGGTGGGAGAAGCATGGGAGAATGGGGAGAAATAGAAGGATCCAAAGGGTCCTAGAAACCTACAAGAAGAACATTATGATGGGTGGATCTGGGCCTAGAGGTCCTGCTCAAACTATGGCACCAGCCAAGGACAATACAGGCAGTAAACTTCAAACCCCTACCCAGATCTAGCCAATGGACAGGACATTCTCCACAGTTGAGTGGAGACTGGGGACTGACTTTCACATGAACTCTGGTGCCCCATATTTGACCACATCTCCTGGATGGGGAGGCCTGGTGGCACTCAGAGGAAGGATAGCAGGCTACCAAGAAGAGACTTGATGCCCTACTGGTCATTTCTTGTCAACAAAAAAGCCTCCAGTTTAGGGACTGAGTTTCATATAATTGGGTCATTGGACAAAGGGTTCAATGGAAATCCTCACACAACTGAGGCTGTTGGCAAGAAAATAGACTGTTCTCCACAAGTTGACAGGCCTCCATTGATGAAGACAGCACCCACACAACTCACTGAACATAGAGACGTCAAGCTAGTGCCTAAATAGAACCTTTACTCCCATGTTCTAATGTCTGTGACACAGGGGTACCCTGCAGGCTACCAAAATAGAAAAATAAATGCAAACTCAACCACAAAACCCTTGATTTACTATCTGCCCTACCTGAAAAATAGGCTAGGCCATTGGTGGTACAAGTCTTGAGGGAACAACCAACCCATATCTGGTTTGACTTGAGGTCCATGAGCTAGAATCCAAATCTGGCCTTGCTAGGATGACCAAGGAGCAGTCTAGACAGCTCAGAGACCAAGGAGAAAACAAACACTACTGGTCCAAGCAAACAAATAAGAATAACAATAAAATGATCCCTGATGATATTCCTTCACCAACTCTCTATCCAAAAGAGGCCTATTATCCAAAATATATAACGAAACCAAAATAATTGAACAGTAACAAACCAAATACCTCAATAAAAATTATAGGGTATAGAGGTAAACAGATAATTCTCAACTGAGGAATCTCAGGTTGAAGAGAAGAACTTGAAGAAATGCATGACATCCTTAGAGATCAGGAAAATGCAAATCAAAGTGACTCTGAGATTCTATCTTACATCTATCAGAATGGCTAAGATCACAAACTCAAGTGACAGCTCATGCTAGAAAGGATGTGGAGCAAAGGGAACACTCTTCCCTTGCTGGTGGGAGTGCAAACTTGTACCATCACTTTGGAAATCAATCTGGCACTATCTCAAGAAATTGGAAATAGTTCTACCTCAAGACCCAGATATATCACTATACCACTCCTGGGCATATAACCAGAAAGATGCTCCACCACACCACAAGGACACTTGCTCAACTATGTTCATAGCAGCTTTATTCATAATAGCCAGAAACTGGAAACAAACTAGATGTCCTTCAACCAAAGAACGGGTGAAGAAAATGTGGTACATTCACACAATGGAGTGTAACAGTTATTAAAAACAAAGACAATGTGCAGGCAGATGGATGGAGCCAGACAAGATCATGCTGAGTGAGCTAATCCAGACTCAGAAATACATGCATGGCCTGTACCCACTTGTAAGTGAATATTAGCCGTAAAGTGCAGGATAACAATGCTAAAATCCACAGACCCAAAGAAGCTAAGTAATATGGCCGACCCAAGGGAGGATGTTTCAGTTTCACTCAGAAAGGGAAATAAATTAGACATCTGAAGTAGAGGGAGGGAAGGAACGGGCTGGGTGAGGGGGTGCAGAGGACAACAGGGCTGGCGATCAGATGTCTGCTCTTTTCTCATGACAGAAATGGAGTGGACCTGGATGGGGAAGGAAATGGGGAGGAACTGGAAGGCGTGGAGGGAGGGTGAACGTTACTCAGATTCTATTGACTGAACAAATAATCAATGTTTAATTAAAGGGGGTGGATAACGATTAAAAAAACGATAAAACATGTACGAGTTCCTGTGTTTTATGTCTTACAATGAAAAGAAGTGATTAAGGTATTTTAAAGAAGAGTTATACAGCTTTATTTTAGCCTTGAAACATTCCTAGAAAAATTTAAAAACGAACAAGCAAACAAAATGGATCCTGGAAATCCAAGACTGAAAGGTTGAAGTAAGCTAGATAATTAGTTTAGTACTTCAGGCGAGAAACAATGACGGTTTGCACTATATCAATATTTGTAGGTCGAGAGAAAAGAAAACATAATCCAGCTCCATCTTTGGTTTGGCTTACATATAACTAAAACTTACATGTATTTTTAAATTTTTATATAATAAATATATTTCAGGAAAAATTTTACAAAGGCAAGTTGTATTTCCCAGGTGATATTTGAAGACATTTGTTTGCTCTCTCAGCAATATTATTTTGTATGTAACAAAATTTAAATCAATAGTAAATGAATTAAATGGTGCAGTTTTAGAATTGAAAAAAAAAAGTCAATGCAACAAAACCCAAATATTGAATACTTCTTGATTATGATCCAAATGCTGCCTTAGCTTCACATGTGATCAAAATTTTAGTTATATTAGTCCACTGGGGTTAGTAATGTCTTAAATATAACAGGAAACTACTAAAACCCTGGTAATTGTACTTTCCTGCATCTGTAATGAGCTACAGAATGCCTCATTTTGTACTGGGGGATTGGATTATTATTTGCTCTGCCTGGGGCATGCTTAGCACTAAAGCTGCGCCGCATTCAATGCTTCAGTATTTGGCTGCTTTAAACTAGTATTAAGCCATCATGAATATATGCATTATCACAATTTTACCATCAGTGAAGTGACCAAGCTTCTGTGCAATAAGACATGTTGCCAAGAAATACCTAGAATACTTTAATGAGTTCATAACTCTGTACACATAAAATCGAGATAACCCACTATTATTACTCTCCTATTCTGTGCCACTGTGTAACCAAAAAAGTATATATTAAAATGAAATTATTTATACATATGTACATAGGTATGCATGTAACATCCATACATGTAACATTATACAGACTGAGAAGGTATTATTTAGGAATATATATATAATAGCAATTTATTTAAGCCATAAATTTGAAAGAGCAGAAGGAGTAAGAGAAGATCTGCAAGTAGGAAAGGCAACGCGGAAAAGATGTATTTATATTATAATCTCAAAAATAACCTAAAAACTAAAGTGACACATTTACCAGGTGTCTGTTCTCCCTGGTACCTTGTAATGCTAACAAACCCTTTATTCATAAAGTTTCCTTATCTAGAGAGAAGTCTGAGAAAGTGCTATGGAATTTTTGAGCTTTTATTGTGAACAATCTGTACTTAACAGTTTTGAAGAATTATAAGCAAAATAGTTATTCTTTATTCTCTAGTGTCTATCCTTCGCCTTCTTATGGATGAAACATGTCACTCATGTATTTCATACAGAGTCTAGCATATGTTCTTGCTAAAACTATCCTGTGTTTTCATTCCAGCTTCTGAATCCATTCTTTTCCTTCTTGCTCAATTTGTTAGTGTGTAACCTGCCTTTATTAAGCAAGCCAGGCCCTTGAGATCACAAAAGTTAAGTAAATCTGATGAATCCTCAGACTTGTAATGTTTCATTGTACATTTAATGCTATGTCCTTAGTAACTGTAAGTTCAAAGCACACCTTCCATGTCGTCTATATCCTAGTAACAGGCATTTCATGGGTCAGTGTGTTGGTTCACCATTTAAGGTAGATGAGAAAATTGTAAAATAATGTTAATTTTTGAATTTTAAGATTTATTTATTATGTATACAGGATTCTGCCCACATGTGTGCCTGCCCGCCACAAGAAGGCACCAGATCACACTACAGATAGTTGCGATCTATAGAACCTTTCACCCAAACAAGAAAGAATATACCTTCTTCTCTGCACCCCATGGAACCTTCTCCAAAATTGATCACGTCTTAGGTCACAAAGCAAGCCTCAACAGATACAAGAGGATTGAAATAATACCTTGTATCCTATCAGATTACCATGCTCTTAGGCTGCAATTCAACAATAACAGAAATGACAAAAAGCCTACACATACGTGGAAACTAAACAACTCTCTGCTAAATGACACCTGGGTCAGGGAAGAAATAAAGAAAGAAATCAAGGAGTTTTTGAAATTCAATGAAAATGAAGGAACAACATACCCAAATTTGTGGGATACATTGAAAGCAGTGCTAAGAGGAAAATTCATAGCACTAAGTGCCTTTAAAAAGAAATTGGAAACATCTCACATAAACATCTTAAGGACACAACTAGAAGCCCTAGAAAAAAAAGAAGCAGAAACACCCAAGAGGAGTAGACGTCTGGAAATAATCAAACTCAGGGCTGAAATTAACAAATTAGAAACTAAGAAAACAGTCCAAAGAATCAACAAAACCAAAAGCTGGTTCTTTGAGAAAATCAACAAGATAGACAGACCGTTAGCCAAACTAACTAAAAGGCAGAGAGACAGTATTGAAATCAACAAAATCAGAAATGAAAAGGGAGACATAACAACAGACACTGAAGAAATTCAAAGAATCATAAGATCCTACATTGAAGGCATATATGCCACAAAATTTGAAAATCTAAGGGAAATGGATGATTTTCTTGATCAATTTCACTTGCCAAAGTTGAGTGAAGAACAGATAAACAAGCTAAATAGTCCCATTTCCCCTACAGAAATAGAAGCAATCATTGATAGTCTCCCAACCAAAAAAAAAAAGCCCAGGGCCAGATGGTTTCAGTGCAGAATTCTACCAGACCTTCAAGGGCGAGCTAATACCGATACTCTTCAAGCTACTCCAAAAGATAGAAATGGATGGAACATTACTAAATTCATTCTATGAGGCCATAGTCTCATTGATACCTAAACCTCACAAAGACTCAACAAAGATAGAGAATTTCAGACCAATTTCTCTTATGAACATCGATGCAAAAATACTAAATAAAACACTTGCAAAATGAATACAGGAACACATCAAAGATATCATTCATCATGACCAAGTAGGTTTCATTCCAGGCATGCAGGAATGGTTTAATATACGGAAATCCATCAATGTAATCCACCATATAAACAAACTGAAAATAAAAAACCACATGATCATCTCTTTAGATGCAGAGAAAGCATTTGATAAAATCCAACACCCATTCATGTTTAAAGTTTTAGAGAGATCATGGATACAAGGCACTTTCCTCAAGATAATAAAGGCTATATACAGCAAGCCAATAGCCAAAACCAAAGTAAATGGTGAGATACTCAAGGAAATTCCTCTAAAATTGGGAACAAGGCAAGGCTGCCCACTCTCTCCATATCTCTTCAATATAGTACTCGATGTTCTAGCCAGAGCAATAAGACAACAAAAGGAGATCAAGGGTATCCAAATGGGAAAGGAGGAAGTCAAATTATCCCTCTTTGCAGATGATATGATAGTGTATATAAGTGACCCTCAAAATTCCACCAGAGAACTCCTAAAGCTGATAAACACCTTCAGCAAATTGGCTGAATACAAAATTAACTCAAAAAGTCTGTAGCCTTTCTATAAACAAATGACACGCTTGCAGAGGAGGAAATTAGGAAAACCACACCCTTCACATTAGCCACAAGCAATATAAAATATTTAGGAGTTACTCTAACTAAGCAAGGGAAGAACTTGTTTGAAAAAAATTTCAAAACTCTGAAGAAAAAGATTGAAGATGACATTAGAAGATAGAATGATCTTCCTTGCTCATGGATCAGGAGAATTAACATAGTAAAAATGGCCATCCTACCAAAAGCAATCTACAGATTCAATGCAATCCCTATCAAAATACCTATACAATTTTTGAAAGACATTGAAAGTTCAATTCTGAACTTCATATGGAAAAATAAAAAACCCAGAATAGCTAAAACAATCTTGTACAATAAAAGGTGCTCTGGAGGAATCTCCATACCTGATCTCAAGTTGTACTATAAAGCAATAGTAATTAAAACAGCATGGTACTAGCACAGCAACAGGCTGGTTGATCAGTGGAATTGAATCAAAGACCCAGACATGAATCCACACACATATGGTCACTTGATTTTTGACAAAGAAGCCAAATCCATTCAATGGAAAAAGGATAGCATCTTCAACAAATGGTGCTTGTCTAACTGGAGGTCTATGTATAAAAAAATGCAACTGGACCCATATTTGTCACCTTGCACAAAACTCAAATCCAAGTGGATTAAAGACCTCAACATAAAACCAGAGACACTAAGTCACTTAGAAGAAAAAGTGAGGAAGAGCCTGGAACATATGGGCACAGGAGACAACTTCCTGAACAGAACACCGACAGCCCAGGCCTTAATGTCAACCATTAATAAATGGGACCTCATGAGGCTGAGAAGCTTCTGTAAGGCAGAAGACACTGTCAAGAGAACAAAGCGACAGCTTACAGACTGGGAAAAGATCTTCACCAACCCTACATCTGACAAAGGTCTAATATCCAAAATATATAAAGAACTCAAGAAATTAAACACTACCAAACCAAATAACCTAATTGAGAAATGGGGCTTGGAACTAAACGGAGAATTCTCAACAGATGAATATCAAATGGCTGAGAAACACTTAAAGAAATGCTCAACCTCCTTAGTCATCAGGGAAATGCAAATCAAAACAACTCTGAGATTCCATCTTACACCCATCAGAATGGCTAAGATCAAAAACTCAAGTGACACCACATGCTGGCGAGGATGTGGGGAGAGAGGAACACTCCTTCATTGCTGGTGGGAATGCAAATTAGTACAGCCACTTTGGAAATCTATCTGGTGCTATCTCAGAAAAATGGGAATAGGGCTTCCTCAAGACCCAGCTATTCCATTACTTGGAATAGACCCAGAAGATGCTCCAGCACACCACAAGAAATTTGCTCAACCATGTTCATAGCAGCCTTATTCATAATAGCCAGAACATGGAAACAGCCTAAGTGTCCATCAGTAGAAGAATGGATAAAGAAACTGTGGTACATATACACTATGGAATACTACTCAGCTATTAAAAACAAGGAATTCCAGAAACTTGTGGATAAATGGATTGAGCTAGAAATGATCATAATGAGTGAGTTAACCCAGAAGCAGAAAGACTCAAATGGTATATACTCACTTATATCTGCATACTAGCCCAAGCGGCATGTCCCACAAAAGCCTTCAGTTACCAGGAAACTGGGACAGAGGGGAGGACATTCTATTGGGACTCTAGATGAGAGAAGCATGGGAGAATAGCAAAGTAGAATGATCCAGAGGGTCCTAGAAACCTACAAATAGAACATTATGATAGGCAGATTTGGGCCCAGGGGTCCTGCTCAAACTAAGGCACCAGCCAAGGACAATACAGGCAGTAAACTTTAAACCCCTACCCAGATCTAGCCAATGGGCAGAACATTCTCCACAGTTGAGTGGAGAGTGGGATATGACTTTCTCACGTACTCTGGTGCCTCACATTTGAACATGTCCCCTGGAGGGGGGGACTTGGTGGCACTCAGAGAAAGGACAGTACGTTACCAAGAAGAGACTTGATACCCTATGAGCATATACAGGGGAGGTAATCCCCCTCAGTCACAGTCATAGGGGAGGGGAATAAGGGGAAAATGGGAGGGAGGGAAAGATGGGAGGATACAAGGGATGGTGTAACCATTGAGATGTAACAAGAATAAATTAATAAAAAAAAATATTAACCAGATGATGGGTGGTGTTACACACCTTTAATTCTAGTGAATCTCTGTGAGTTCGAGGCCAGCCTGGTCTGCAAAGCATGTTTCAGGAAAGCCAGAGATACACAGAGAAATCCTGTCTTGAAAAACCAAACCAAACCAAACCAATCCAAACCAAACAAGCAAACCAAAACACCTAAGCTAATAGCTCTCATATACACAGAGGAGCTGGGGCAGACTTCTCCGTGTTTAGTGAGTTATGTAGTTGTTGTCTTCAGCAATGGTGCCTGACTTTCAGTTTGGGGAGGGCGAACTATAGTCTTGGCAAGCGTGTGGGTTGAGAATTCCTATGAGACTGTAAATTTTCCATGAAATATTTATTTATATATCAAACAAATAGTAGAACAGAGTGATCATTTTAATCTACTGTAAATCAAGTCACTAATATCTTAGTTGGAGTACATATTTTCAATTTCTATTCCTTTAGTTTTTTTCTTAATCATGTCCTACTGATTTCTTTCCCAAAAGATTGAACATTAATATATACGCCCATGAGCATAGCAGCTATGATGGTCTCAACAAAAAACAATGTCATTTCCATTTTAACAGAAGAAATTAAGCTTGTTTTCTTCTGAAACATTGATGAAATTAACTTATAAAGATGATAGACTACTCTAGATTATTTATTTAGATTATTTAAACTCATGCAAAAAGGATGAGGCAAGTTACATAACTGAAAAATTATTCTTAATAATGCGGCACTGCATGTGGCAACATCATCACTGTAATGAATGATTTATTCCCAAAGAAACACAACACTTGTTGTTAAATAATGAAGTAATGTGATTAAGTAAGATTATAGCAAAAAGCAGACAAGCTAAGGAAAACTACCTATTTGTTTCTGAGTCTTTGCTGCTCACAGTGTGCCCGTGCAAGGTCATTATTGGAAGCTCATTACACTCTCAGGGTGTCAAAGTCATATTCTTCAATTTAAGAAGTTATCTAAATGATTTGTACGTGCATTAAGGTTTTAAGAATATTTTGCTAAAAGAGGACCCTTATTTTAGTTATGTTAAGAGGAAAATAAATGAAATATTTTGTGACCTAATTTTCATTAACTACCTCAATTTATTTAATTCGTGACTATTTACATTTCTTAATATCAAATACCAATGTTTCCAAAATACTAATTAAATGTCTGTTTCACTTATTAAGGTGGTCACCAAGCATCTACATCTCCTACAGGTAGAGGGCTTTCAATATCTATTATTTCTGATTCCAAACTGTTGTGTTTACATCACAATTTTCAGCTCTGTGTTTTGACATCTGTGTTTGTTGACATCTAGACCTTTTCTATTCCTTGGCTATTGTGAACAGAACTACAGTGAACATTAATAAGGAAGTTTATCTATAGTAGGATAATCCTTTAGGTATAATTCCAAGAACAGTACGGCTAGATTATGTGGTAGGTCCAGTTCTCATTTTTCTTTAGGAACTTCTGCATTGATTCCTGTAGAGGGTGTACCATTTTGCATTCCTGCCAGTAGTGAGTAAGTGTTCCCCTTTCTCCACCTCCAAGTCATCATTTGACAGCATTTGTCATATATGGTAATCTCAAAGTAGAATTAATTTGCATTTAATTTACATTTTACTGATGGCTAAGGATGTCAAACAATTTACAAAATATTTCTCAATCATTTGAGTTTCATCTTTTGAGAACTCTTTAAAATTCCGTGCCCACTTGGTTGGGCTGTTGATTTTATGATACTTAGCCTTCTATAAAAATTGTAACTAGTAGTGTTTTTTGCTACTCTCTAGGCTGCCTCTTCAGTTGAATGACGGGGTCATTAGATCTACAGAAATGTTTTCGCCTCATAAGTTCTCATTTGCTTACTAATTGTTGGCCTTAATTCTTACCCTGTGAAAGTCCTCTTCAGAAAATTCTTTCCTATACCAATAAGTTCAGGCCTGTTATCTACACACATTTAGTGTATCAGGTGTTAAGTTAGGTGCTTGATCCATTTGGAGCTGAGTTTTGTGCAAGGTGAGAGATAAGGATTAAGACTCATTCTTCTTCTGATCTACCCAATGGACAGGGCATTCTCCATAGTTATGTGGAGAGCGGGGACTGACTTAGACGTGAATCTGATGCGCCATATTTGAGCACCTCCCCTTGGTGGGGAGGCCTGGTGACACTCAAAGAAAGAATAAGCAGGCTACCAAGGTGAGACCTGATAGCCTGTGACCGTATAGTGGGGGAGGAGGTCCCCCTCAGTCACAGACCTAGGGGAGGGGAATAGGGTGAAAACGGGAGGGAGGGAGGAATGAGAGGATATAAGTGATGGGATAACAACTGAGTTGTAATCTGAATAAATTAATAAAATAAAAATAAAAAATTTTAAAAAAGTTATTCTTCTACACATAGCTATCCAGTTTGAGAAACACGCTTTGTTAAAGATGATGTCTGTTCTCCAATGTGTATTGTTGGTTCTGGTCAAAAATAAGGTAGCTGTAGGATGGTGGGCTTATCAGATCTGGTCTATTGATCTAATATTTTCCAATTTTTTTGTCTTTATCTGGTTTGGTTATCAGGGTAATATAATACTAGCTCATAAAAGAATTTGAAAAATGTTCCTTCTTTTTCATTTTACTGAATAATTGAGGGGTATTGATATTCGTTATTTGAAAATCTAATAATATTGTATGGAAAATCCATCTGTTTCTGGGGGGGTTAATTAGGAGATTTTTAACTATTGCTTTTATTTCATTGGATAATATATAACTATTTCAATTATTTATTTTATCTGAGTTAACTGTGGGAGGCCATATATTTCTAGAAGTTCACTGATTTTTATTTTCTTTAGTTTGGTGGAATACAGATATGTTCTTAGGATTCTCTAGATCACCTCAGTATCTGTTGTCATGTCTCATTTTCACATTCCTTATTTTAGTTGATTTTGCTAGATGTTTGTTGATCTCATCATTTTTCAATAAAACAATTTTCATAAACAAATAGCATCCAATAAAAATATTCCTACCTAATGCCATCAATGTTATAATGGAAACAGAGCTGTTATTCAAACCACAAATGTCTTCATCCATCCACAGAAAATATCAATAAATCTGTGTGGTCTCACTAAACTGTTTTATGCATCTTTATTCACTCTGTTCAACTTTGTGTAAATAAGTCCAAAGCCTATATGTTACACCAAGATCACTTCCTAGTTTCCTACTGGAAAACCCCTGATGTTTATCCATGGCAGCATCAAACTCACTGAGCCAAACATAGCTTACTCATTTTTTCTCTAATTCAGTAATAAGTATTGGGTAGTTATCATATTTTAGGAAGTTTTCTATGCACTACAAATAGATTAACAATAGAGGAAGGAAAACTACCATAGACAAATTGCTTGAGTCAGTCTTCCTTAACAAGAGCCTAGACAGGCCATTGGAACATACTGTCATCACAGGAGACAATTCTGAGTGTGTTACCTGCTGGAACACTACCAGGGACAAAATGTGGAGATGAAGACTGCAATGTTGAGGCTCCAGACCTGTGCAGCCCAGGCTAATAGTGTATATAGCTTTGTTTGTGTTTACCAAAGAATTAAAAAGTAAAAATATTTTGTATGCATGTGTAATGTATACATATGCCTCCCCCAGTGCTAGGCTCTCAGAAGTGTATAGCCTCACTCAGCTTTGTAGGTGATTATCAGGGATATGAACTCAGGACCTCATGCTGATTGACAGCCACGTTACCAACTGAGTAGTTTCCTTATCCCCAGAAAAAGTATTTTAACAATTGAAATTACACACAAAAAAGAATTAAAGATAGGAGAGAAAATATTTTGTACAGCTATCTAATACTAGTTTAAGTATATGAATAGGCGAAGTTAGGTGTGAGAGAAAGAAAGCAACAAAGAACTAGAATCTGAGCAGAATTTAAGACTTACATTGAAAATACAAAAAGGTGCCGATGTTAGTGTTTTTCTTAGGTTTTCTGTTACTGAGATGAAACACCATGACCGAAAAGCACGTTGGGGAGGAAAGAGTTTATCATCTTACACTTCCATGGCACTACTGTTTGCCACAGAAGAAAATCAGAACAGGAACTCACACAGGACAGATCCTGGAGACAGGAGCTGATGCAGAGGCCATGGAAAGGTGCTGCTTTCTTATAGAACCAGGCATGGAACCGCCCACCATGGGCTGTGCCTTCCCCCACCAATAGCTAATTAGGAAATGCCTTACACCTGCCTTTCTTAATTAAAATTTTCTCATTTCAGATAACACTAGTTTCTGCATCACATTGACTTTGGACTAGTTATCACAACTTCTCAGCTTGACACACAAATACTTCAACTAAGCCACACCTTTCTTTTCTTAGTTGTCCCCAAGATCTCACATCAAAAAAAAAATCTAAAATTCCCCTAGTCTTTACAAATTCAAACACATTCAAATTCCAATCTCTTTAAAATATCCAAACTCTCTAAAAATCCAAAATCTCTTTTAAAAGCGCAACGTTTGATGTTACAAAGACGGTGGCCCTCAGGGTTCTGCCGTCTGGCTGCTGGCGGCAGCTTCAACGGTTCCTGAAGGTGGAATCACAGAAACTCCAGACCCCACTAACCCCTCAGGGCAGTGTCCCATTTGCCTTTGGAACCTGAACCGCAAATATATCTATGACTGCTGCTCAGTCAGTTCATCCGCCTTCATGAAGGCATACAGGCCCGGAGGGTCACAGTCTTGTACCTGCAAGAACACCGAAAAATCGAGGAGTGTGTGAAGATGGCTCACTGAGCAGGTCTGCTCCCAAATCATAGGCCATGGCTTCCAGAAGGATTTGTACCAAAGGATAAACTCAATCTCAGCTGCTACCTGACTCACTGGGCTCCCAGCTCCGTCAAGCCCACCTATGAAAAGGCCACCGTTGGAACAAGGAGGATATGGCCAGGGGGTCACCACTCCTAAAAGACCATGTCTGGTGCTCCAGAAGGCCTCTGAAGCTGATGCATTAAGGGAAGCTGCACTGCTGACTAGAGCCTTCCAGATGATGCGCTGACCCCTCCCACCAGAACCACTGCCCCCCCAAAATAGCACAGAACGGTGGGACTAATTTCAGTTGCCTGGATCTGCCCAGCCGTGGTACTGGGAGCCCAGGGCAGTCAGGAGCTAGGTGTCCAGCCACTGTGGTCTTCTGACTGCCTTGGCCTGAGATCAATGCATGGCAGGAGTCTTACCCAAGGAAATGTAATAAAGCAGATTCTCAGCTTTAAAAAGGGGGGGGAGGGGAGGCGGGGGGCAAGGTCTTTCAGCTGTGGGATTTTGTAAAAATCAAAATCAAATTAATAAACCTTCTTCAAGAGGGAAGAACTAGGGCATAGTCACAATCCCCAGCAAGCAAAAGCAAACTCCAATAAACATCTCAGTGTCCAATTATCTAAGACTCACTCATGGTTTTCTGCGATGCTCCAAAGGGCTCAGGTCACTTCCCCAGCTATGCCTCTGAGACACACACAGCTGTCTTCTAGGCTCTAGCAGGCAGGCTCCACTTGACTGCTGTTGTTGGTTTTGGTAGCCATACAATGGTACTGGCATTTTGAAAACTGCTGGTGTCTTCTACTGCAACTGGCCTTCACTTTTACCAGCAGTCTCTTATAGTTTCTCTTCACCATGCCCAACCTTAACATCTCTGCATGGCCCTTGCAACACTAAGTCTTAAGCTGCCGCTGGAGTTTGCTTCACCAACGACCTCTCTTGGCCTCTTCTAATGCCAAGCCTCAAGTGCTTTCAGTGGCCCCTTCATGCCTTCAAAACCAGTTCCACCTGAGTGGCTGTTAAACTGCCAAGGTTGGGTGCTCGAATAAGGTCATTAGAGAGTTTAAAGAAGTGAAAAACAAAACAAAACAAGGCAGGAGAAAAATCTCCAAAATCTACTGAAGTGGACAAAAAGTGGTCTGGAGTATGACTGGGAATGACGTCAGTAAAAAGAAATGCGTTATTTCTGCAGGGAGAGTGATGAGGGTTTTCTGATGCCAGAAGCCGGAAGAGGGATGGCTTGATGATGTGAGGTGACAATTGAAGGCTGTTTGGAAAGAGTGGAAGGATAAAAGCTAGAAAAGGGCACAGGGGGCAAAGAGAATGTTCCTCCCACTTCCATGGCTTGGAGTAAATGATCACAGAAGAGAAACAACCAATACCTAAGAAGGCTCATAAAGAAATTACATCACCAAGGGAAGTCAGATTAATTTCAAAGCAAGACTGTAAAAAGAGATTGCCCATGACTGACTATGAGTTCCAATTAGATAGTTTCAAGACGGGCAGATGAGAGGTGTGGAACAGAGACACTGCCAAAGAAAAGCGTGTGGATGAGAAATGACTTCAGGACCGAGCTCATCTAGAGTGACAAATTTTTAAATGCTACTAAAGTTGATTATGAGACTAGTCTCATTCCTTTTCCTATAATGCGGGTGAGGAAGGTGAGGAAGGAGAAGAGCAATTATAGGGGGTAATTCCTCCTCTTTGATAATTTTTATCTTATCTATGATTGATAAACAATACTTGTACATATTCATAGGATTCAAGGTCATGCTTTGGTCCATGAATACCCTGTGAAACAATCAAATCATGCTAATTACTGTATCCATCACGTCAAATAACTATCTTTTTGTTATGGTGAGAAGATTTTTAATCCACTCTTTCATCTATTTTGAAATATACAATTTGTTGTTAGTAAATATAATCACTGCACATGCAATGCATGATCACAACTTATTCTTCCTGTGAAATGAACTGTGTGTCATTGATTAATGTCTTCTCTTTTCCCATTAATTTCTTTCCCAGGCCTGATAATCAGCATTCTTTGCTTCTTCAACTGTCTCAGGTTTCCTGAGAGAGACTGTGCAGTCTTTCTGCTCTGTGTGCTTGCTTCATTTCTCATTGCATTATGCCCTTTGGCTTCATCTATGTGATAAGCAACAGAATGCATTGGCTTATGGTATTCTATTGTGTATATGAACCATGTTTTTAAAATTTCGTTATCTCTTAATGGGCATTTTCGTTGTTTTCACTCTTGGCTACTGCAAACTCATTGCACTAAACATGGAGGTACAGATATCTCTTTTCACATAGATTTTTGTTTCTTCAGGCTATGTACCATCAGTAGAATGTCTATATCCTATGGCATTCTAGTTTTGACTCTTGAGGAACTATGATCCCATTTTCTGCAACTTAGAATACTTCCAACAGTGTACAAATGTTCCCTTTTATTCACAACACTTGTATCTTTCACCTGTGTTTTTCATTATTAATATACTAAGAGTTCCAAGCTAGTAATAAGTAGGAAATAATTTCTCTTTGTGCTTTTAAATTGCGTTTCTCTGATGACTGAATGTTGACCATCTTTTCCTATAACCTTTGTCTATTTGCACTCTTTCTTGTTTTTAAAGTGTCAAATTAGAAAGGGCGGGTAGTAAAACAAAGGAAGTATACAGGAGGAAATGGAACATTAGCTTAAAATGGAGGATGGTTTGCAATACAGAGGGAGAAAGAGAGAAGAAGGAAAAACAACACTAATTTTAAAATACATAAAGAAAACTGCTATTTCTGTTTACTGAAAAATATATAGATATTTTATGCTTATACAAATTATGTTACTTAAAGTCATAATGCTTCTCACCATCTCATAGGTTGTGTAACAAGACTCCCAATCCCAGATGTGGGAAACCCCGATTAGGCTCTTGCTCAGGGTAGTTGCAGAGATCACCAAATAACATAATTGCTGACACTGCCTTTGGTGGCCTCCTGGGACTTGAATATAGGATCCTATTCTTGAAAACATCACGTACTTCAGACACAGGACTCGTTTTCTCTTCCCTATGCTGTCAAGATCACACAGAAGCCGGAGTGTTCATCTCCTGGCTCTGGCGCTCAGGCTTTCCCACAGACCTCTCTGCACTCCCAGCTCAATTCCTGCTCACAGTGAAGTCGCCATTTCCCACATTGTGCAAACTGAAACATCGGAGTCTGCTTCAGTTGATTCCACACCAGATCTTGTTGATCCCTTGTCTTTAATAAATCTTGTAGTTATCAGCTATGTAACTTATAAATACATAAAATAATGTATATATGGTAATGGATGCATTTGTATATTTTCAGACAGACATCCACATTTGTGTTTGTGTATTCATGGACTTTCCTTTAGAGTAATATCAGAGAGTAAAGACATACTATGTAATTACGTACTTATTATAAAACTAATTCCATAATTACTGCTTATGATAAATATCAGGTTTATAGTCAAGTGGAAAAATGCTTCTTTCAGCCCAAAATGTCCAGCTTTGTTTATTACTACTACTGTCACTTACCATCTCTGAGGGTTTGAAAAAACTCCTTAACTCTTTAATGCCTCAGTGTGCCTTGTGTGCATTTGATTTTCTTTCCTTCTTTCCTTTCAGAGATTGAACTAATCATCAAATGCATGCTAGACATGTGCTCCAGTCCCATGCAGTACCCCAAATTCCCATGTCTTAGTTTATAAGAAAAATAACACCATTCTCATCATTTATAAAAATCGTTGCTAACTGCCATACGTAAACTCGCACACACGTGGCAAATTTGTACCAGTAAAAGAGTGTTTGTAGAGCTAAAACTCCAACAAAGGGCAACGTGGGCACAGAACCTTCACCTCCCTGTTCAGAAACACTTCACTCTTCACGGTGGGGGGAGGGGAGCAGGGACTGCATCAGACATGAACTCTGGAGCCTGAGATTCGATCACTTCCCCTTGACTGGGAGGCCCTTTGGGCACACAGAGGAAGAGGATGCAGGCATTGAGGATGAGACCTGATAGGGTGTGGTCAGCTGGTGGGAAAAGGAGCCCACCCCTCCATCCCCTACTCCCATCAGAGGTCTAGGGTGGGAGAGGGAGGGAGGGAGGGAGGGAACATGAAGATAAGAGGGAGGGGATAACAATCAGGATGTAATGTCGATAAATTATAATAAAAATTTAATTAGATAAATATGTATAAGTTCATAGTAATAAAAGCAACAATCTAAATATTTATCAGTAGGAGAATAAAGTTAGGAATTATGGTGTATTTTTGCAATTGGGAACTCTACAACTGTTTTCTTAAAAGGTAATCTTTCGGTAAGCTGATTTATAAAAACAACCAAGAAACATTAAGTATAAAAAACAACATAAAATATATGTATGTTAGTGAATGCGTTTGTTTATTTTCATATATTGCAATATGTGCTTGTGAATTCATGGCCTTTCCCTTAGGTAATAGCACAAAGAAAAGTCAGATTGTGTCAGATCATGTCACTGACGCACAGTTTGTAGAGAAATAATCACCTAACCACTGTGTGCCTCGGTTTCCTCAGTTTGAAAGTGGTAAGAAAAATTATAATTGCCAATTCTGCTATGTATACAGTGATCGGTAATTGAGCTAAGAGTCTTTGAATGCTGGACACTGGCAGACACACACAGGTGGTTTTCAGTCCTTGTTCCGCTTGTCTTAATTATAGCTGAAGTCAGCAAAAGATTCCACAGAGAAGACAACTGAGCTGGAGACAGAAGTGAGGAAGCTTATTTATATTATGTACTTACGGTCTTTTTACACCTGAATTTTTCATCTTATTCACATATTGCATATTATAAAATGCTTTATCATATTTTGCTTTTTCAATTACTCTTTTTTTAATTATTCTGAATTACACAGGCCATTTTCATTCACTCACTTAATTTGAGCAGTCCCCACCAAACCCTGCTACCCTCCTCCTCCTCCCCCCTCCTCCTCTTCCCCCCTCCTCCTCCCCCTCTTCCTCCTCCTCCTCCTCAGATCTCCCTTCTCCATCAGTCTTGTTTGTTCCTCTAGATGAGTTCTCAATTTTCCTAATGCTGTAACTCTTTAATACAGTTTCTCATATTGTGGTGACTGCCAACAATAAAGTTGTTTTTGTTGCTACTTCATAGCAGTAATTTTTCTACTGTTATAAATCATAATGTAACTATCTGGGTTTTCAGATGGCCTTAGGCAACCCTTGTGAAAAGATCACTTGACCCCCCAAAGGGTCTCAACCTACAGATTAAGAACAACTGCTTAATCTGTCCCATTCTCATGTCAACATATATTTATTAAAACATATATTTATTAAAAACAAATGCATACAAGTGAGAGAAAACATGTGGCAATTGTCTTCGAGACTACTTCAAGTTGATATTTTCTTGCAAATAATATAATCTCACTCTTAATTATGTTTTTTAAATGTCCATTGTGTACATACATTACAGTTTGTCTGTCCATCCTCTGCTAGCCACTTAGGTCCAAACCGTAACTTAGCCACTATGAGTAGGACTGACCTGAACAGTGGTGTGCAAGCGTCTCTTTCTATGTACTATGTTTCTAAGAATCTTAAATAGAGTAGACCCTGAATGAATCTTAATCACATCATTTCTTATCATTTGCTTCAAAGATTCAAATCTATATTTTACAGCCCTTCAACGATGCTTGCTAGGTTTGTCTTTATTTTGGATATTTACATTTTCAAGCACGTTTTCAAAAGTCACTGGGCCTTGACAATGAAAAGTAAAAGCCCATCACTCATGTGAGAGCTGTAGTGAGGAGTCTATGCCTCACTATGGCTGTGTCACATGGCCCTATAGCGCTGTGTTTCTGGGTAAATAGTAACTTTGGTAAGTGACTGTTATGATTGAGACATAATTTACTGTGTATTTTCTCTTCCTAAGCCTTTTCATGTTTGTTCATAAGGTTAGTGTGAGGACTCAGAATACAGTGCTACTTCCTAATAATAAATTGTCACCCTTCTGTATTTCCTGAGGAGGAATCAGTTCAAATGGATAAAATTAAAAGTATGTTTTAAATTGTGTATTTCCAATTTTAAAAGTTCATGTAGTGATTTGTTGTTGTTGTAGTTATTGCTATTTGTTAGAGACAAAATCTTGCTATCTTGCTATATATCCCGAGCTGGCCTCAAATGTACTCTGCGCCTGTTCCTGACTCCTGAAGTGTTATAGGAGTGTACTGCTGTGGCCAGCTCTACTTTAAGGGTTTTAATGATCTAATTAGTTTTACTCGGATTTTTCACAGGAGCTTGAGTGGGAGTGTGTCTATAAGGTCACATGCACCTTACCTGTACCTAGAAAAAAGGCTTGTTAATTGGGCAAAGAAAGGAGGTTAACAAAAGTAGGACAGGCATAAGAGAGAGTAACAGGATTTCTTTGATCAAAATATACTGCTTACATGCTTGAAGTTGAAACTATTATTGTTTATACCTATTATATGCTAATGAAACACTCAAATATTTGATGAGTTAAAAATGTAGTTTTAAAGGCTAATTAGGAACTAAATGGTCTGACTATTTGGATGGTGTTTACTGAGCATTTCAGACACTGGAATAATCTGGTAATCAGATTCAAGCTTATATTTTGTGAAGACTGCCTTAAAATGGAACTGTAGAATTATATGATGATAGTCTTAGAAAAATGTTTTATATTCAACTCAACTAGGAACACCCAACATTGAGTTATAATGTAAAGGTGACATGAAAAAGTCAAGTCTTCTCATTGGCATTTCATAACGTCTACGTTTACAGTTTAATATATTCTTGTCAAGAGTAGTGGTTGTATCCATAATTCTCATGTAGAAAGTTGAAGCAGGAGATTGGCAAATCCTACATCACCATGAGTTAAGCAACAGAATCCCAGCCAAAACCAAAACAAAGAAATAACAGAAAACACACAAATAAAATGTTATTCTAGACTTCATTAAATCCTTCTTAGCCCTCTACCTAACACACACACACACACACACACAGAGAGAGAGAGAGAGACAGAGAGACAGAGAGAGACAGAGAGACAGAGAGAGAGAGAGAGAGAGAGAGAGAGAGAGAGACAGAGAGAGAGACAGAGAGACAGAGACAGAGAGACAGAGAGACAGAGAGACAGAGAGACAGAGAGACAGAGAGAGCAATGAGCAACATTGTTATGGTCACAAAGTAAGTGGACCAAAGGCCGTTGATACTAGGAAGCCAATGAGGCATCTTTGGCCCAATGCTCTTTGTCTGCATGGTATTACAGTTTTTTGAAAAATTTTAACAAAGAAATTAATAGAGATGTTTTCAATTGTTTAAAATGCTCAAGTCATACTATGATGAACCTGTCACTAGACTGATGCCAACATACATTAATATTAAGAAATATTTCCGATGCTTACTACCTTTCAGATGATTCTTTCATATATTCTATTTGTTTTGACAGGGAACTGGATTAAGTATACTGTTATCTTTCCTTTACAGATAAGGAAATCAAGTTTCAAGCACAGGACCCTGTTCTTGCCTGCCTACACACTCTCCATTGCCCATGATTTCTCAAGCAACTGTTAAATCAACTATTTTAATTTGGCTCAATTCTCCATGACCTGCCTGAGCTAAAATTCTGCCCCAATAAGTTTTGAGTTTGTTTTGCATAGATCTTTTTTTTTTTTTTTTTATCTCTTAGACCTTTCCTGAAATAGGTGATGCTGTGTGATATTGACAGAACTTTTTCCTGTCTTTTACCTCACTTTTATCTTCTAGTTCCAGCTTTAAAGTTCTACCTTTAAAGAAGTCAAACAGAGCAATAGGTAAGTTTGTAGGTGTGTTTTCGTGTAACTTATGGGAAGTTCCATTCCTATTTAGAATAACTCACCATTGATGCTGATATTGTTTTTACTATTAAAAAAATTACTCCCTTTTCCCATTTATATCTCCACCATCATTGTCTGACAGATACAAAATAAAATGTTGCCATAATCTTACATTCCTTCTCTCCTCTCTCCACCATTAAGTTAGTTTCCAATATCCATCTCCTCCTCTCTCTTAAAACTCCATTGCCTTCCTCGACACACTTCTGTAAGACAATGCTGGCTGATTTCCACCCCCCTCACGTTTCTCAATGTTGTAATTACTATATTAGTTCCACCTTCAACAAACTTACACAAAGCTCCTTTCCAGACATGTAGGGCCAGCCTACATCTCAAAGGCATTTAATGATTTACTTAAACTAGCCAAGGCTACCTTCTTATGGCTTCACATTTCTCTTATAAACCAACAGAACATATTACAGAGCATACCCACTGTTCACAGTTGCTTCTGTCTCTCATTCCCTTTGCTTATAGTTTTCCCATTCAGTCAAATTGGTCTCAGCACTTTCCCTTGGCCCTCATCGTTATCATTAAAGTCCATTGTACAGCACACGTGGCAGCTGTATGCATGATAGAGGCGGTGCTTCTCAGGAAGCTTCGGAAGGCATGAAACAGGTCCACTGGAAGTCCTGCTTGACCACAGGAGGCAGTCGCTTCAGGCTCCATACCACCACTTTCACCACCTCCAGGACCGTCATTCCACCCTAACCCTGATGCTAGGTGGTCTCCATGGGCTTCCTGGGGCCTCCTCTATCCCTGGGCTCTGACACATCCCAGAGATAGGTCCTGCCTTGGATTCCAAGTCTCTTACCTGTCCCCCTCCCCTGCCCCCAACTATTCTTAATCCTCATCCCTGCTTCCCTCTCCATCCTCTCTCCTACCTACCTCCATCCCTCCAACCACCTCCAATGCCTATTTTACTTTCCCTTCTGAATGAGATTCAAGCATCCTCTTCCCTAGGGCTCTCCTTGTTACTTAGCTTCTTTGGGTCTGTGTATTGTAGCATGGTTGTCCATGGCTAATATCTACTAAGAAGTGAGTACATACTGTGTGTCTTTCTGGGTCTGGGTTATCTCATTCATGATGACTTTTTCTAGTCCCATCCATTTGCCTGAAATTTTCTTGATTCCTTTGTTTTTGATAGCTGGATAGTATTCCACCATGTAAATGTGCCACTGTTTCTTTATCCATTCTTCAGTTGAGGGACATCCAGGTTTTTTCCAGGTTCTGGCTTATATGAATAAAGCTGCTATGAACATAGTTGAGCAAGTGTCCTTCTAGTATGGTGGGGTATCTTTTGGGTATATTCCCAGAAGTGGAGTAACTATTCCCAATTTTCTGAGAAACCACCAGATTGATTTCCAAGATAGTTGTACAAGTTTGCACACTCAGCAGCAATGGAGGAGTGTTCTCCTTTCTTGATAACATGGGAAGGCAAGAACATTTAATTCACAGGAGAAAATAACATGCATAATAGAAAAACATAAAAAAAAGTACTCACCCCTCCAAGTTATAATGTAAACATGAGTTACAACAATGAGATACCATTTCATACTTAATACATTTGGCAAAGAGTGTTAAAGAAAAAAAACTTAGGCCACCCAGTGCTGCACTCAAAGAGGAAGGTACACAGAGCCTTGCCTAACAACATTCAACAAGGTGCTGGAAAAGGAAGATATCCATAGACCCACCTGCCACCACGCCACATAGGTTGGCCGTAAACACCTAGAGGCCCACTAGCAGCCACACCATGATGCAGGGACAGAGGTCACCCAGAGGTCCACCAGCCATGTGGCCCACCTGCAGCAAGAGCCACTACAGTGTGCGAGTACGTGGTGGACAGATGGGAGGGAAAGAGTTCTGGAACAGTGTGAGCACTAAGAAGAGGCATGGGGAACTGGAGACAGGCGTGTGGAGAGGAAGAGGCTGCTGGAGGCAGGCAGGCCAGACACCTACGGCCATGGTAAAGACCTAACCTATGTTGCCACTGAGGGTCATACCAGGGACCATGGCTATGCAGCTGCAGGAATAACTGTTGATGTCCGTGGGTCACGTTACCACTATAGATCATTGGGATATCACTGGTCTGGGTAGTCACCAGGGACCAGATGGATGTCCTGGGACTATACAGAATTTGCCCCACCCATGGCTGGCTGCAGTGCTTGGGAGAGCTGGTCCCACCTCATCTGCCACGGGGTGACACAAGTACAGAGGTGAGCTCTCTCCCCACCCCTCCCCCTTGCCATCTCCGGCAATCAGGAAAGCTGGTCCCAGAGTCTTGAGAGCAGAGGAGCTACCACTGAATATCCCAGACTTTACCACTCAGGAGAGCAGGCCCTGCACCTCTCCTTGAAAGCACAGCAAAGAAGTCCCTAGTGGATGGGGTACAGATGAGCTGCCTCAGTGGTGAAGGCATATGAATACTGTCCCTGCCACTCTTATTTCATGAATTATGCAGGCAAAGAGGTGATGTCCTTAGCTGTCATCATCTGCAGGAGTCAAAGAGCTGGCCCTGAGGTCATGAGATTGGGAGAGCTATCCCTGTCCCTCACAGGCTGTAGCACAGAAAAAGTGGGTCCTGCACCTCCCTGAGGCAACTGATGAAAGCTGGCCCTGATGGCTAAGGCACGGGTGAGTCAGAGCCAAGGGTGTGCGCCATTGGGAGAGCTGTCTCAGCCCCTAGCAAGCTACAGCACTTGCCAAGAATAGGCCCTGCACCCCACCTGAGCATCACCGCAAAGCTAGCTGCCTCTGGAGGTATGAGAGCAGGTGAGCTAGGCCCAGGGCGTGAGAGCAGGAGGCTGACTTTGCTTCCTGCCAATGGTGAACGAGGGCAGTGCTGAAGAGTTTGGCCTGGTGTTCTGGACGCAGGAAAACTAATAGAATAGCTAGCTGAGATGCACCCAGGCCCAGATCAGGGCATTGATTTGGTCCACCCCACAATCTACGTCATCTGTGAATGATTGAGGTGTGTGAAAGGGCCGGTCCTGCAAATCCAAAACTGCTGGATCTCTATGACGTAGGGCAACAACAGGATAACCCAGAGGTTCGGGTGAGGACCCAATATTGAGGGTGACACACAAGCCAGAAACCTTGATACTGACGAGTGACTCATTGCAATGAACATTTGCGAGTGAAGAGATGTAGGCAGAAGGGTACATAGACTGTGGGACACACTGTGATACACTTCCACAATAAGATGTTTTCTATGCTTTGTTATGTTTGTTTTGTTTGTTTGTTGTTTGTGCGTTTTTTTTATTGGGGGGGAAATGTTGCAAGGTCAGAAAGAGGACACAAGGGGACAGGGAGATGAATGAAACCGAGGTGCATGATGGGAAGCTCACAAAGAATCTATTAAGAAGGTAAAAAAAAAAAGGGAACTATAGCGAGCGCTGATGTTTTTTACCGTACACCTGGTGCACCCAGTCACGGCATTGTAATTTAGCGGTGTTTTCAGGTGGTTCTTCGGTCTGTGCGTATTGAGATCTTATTAAGAAGCCCCTTGTCCCGCATCTGGGTCATTCTCATTATCCATGTGCATCCCAGGGAAGGAAGTGAAAAAGCCACTTTCGCTGACATTTATCGTAGTGGTACATGAAACCTAAAAATTCTAATTTGTAGCCAAATATTTTATATATTGTCTTCATTCATTTTAATATTAAGTAGTCATTAAAATTATAGTCAAAAAGGTTATACAGGGCCGAGGCGATGGCTGAGTAGGGAAAACACTTTCTGCAGTAGAGCTGGCACGCTACAGCCAGTGGAACATGAGCTCTGTGTTCAAGCGAGAGACCATTCCTTAATATATTAAAGGCAGAGCCATGTAGAAAGACATCCCATGTCAGCTTCTGCCCTCCACAATAAATGCGTATGCATTGGCATATGCCGATGTGTATAGACATAATTACACCATGTGCACATGTAAAGGGTGAAATAACAATATAGGAAAGGGACGGAGTGTGAGCTAGACCTGTCAGCTATGATTCTGTACAACACAGTATGTGAACAGAACGTGAAGGAAAATGTTCCTATTATCAAGAATGGTGATTTTTAAAGCTATGTGGCTTGTGATGGCTGCTCTTGCAATATCCTGCCATCTTTGCATTGAAATAAAAGAAAGCTATTCTTAGTTTTACTACTGTACAGAAGTAATAAGTTCTAAGCAGGTCCATGTCTTGTGTGAGGGTTTGTGTGGGTGTATGTGCATTATAAAGCTTTACAAAAATAGCTTCCCTATAAGTTATTTCTAATTTTTGTGGTTTCATGATTACAAATTATCAAAAGGAAAGAATATATAGATAACTTTCTGTGTTACTTGTGGAAATTCATCCTTTCCTAATAATATGTTAGCCTCTGAGGATAAATTAACACAGACCTTTACACTATAGTCAGATGGACAGACTCCTTGATCTAACCATAGCACTTCCCACATATTGGTTGCCTGTAAAGCAGATGCTAAAGGCATGTCCTATCAAGTTAATGCATTATCCAAAGTTTAAACAAACAATTAATCAACTTTGAGCTCAAATTCTCTTTTCGAAATGACCCTGGAAAGTAAAACAATTTTTTTGTTTTTGTTTTTTTGAGACAGGGTCTTTCTGTGTTAGCCTTGGCTGCCCTAGACTCTCTTTGTAGACCAGGCTGGCATCGAACTCACAGCAATCTGCCTGTCTATGCCTCCCAAGTGCTGGGATTAAAGGCGTGCGCCACCACACCTGGCCATGTAAAACATTCTTTAAGTCACACATAGAATTTGAATTCATCTCTCTCTCTCTCTGTTTTTGTTCATATTTTTGCTTCATAATAAACCACATGTTACCGTGACATCACTTTAAGGGAAGTGTACCAAAAAGAGAGAAAGAAAGAAGAAAGAAAAGAAACATTTCAAACTCAGTCACTACACCAAACAACTACAACCCAAAAAGGCTTTACAGAGACACTGTGAGCAATTTGCAATGCAATAGAATACTGTGCTGGTAAAGCCGCCTTCTCCAACGCCTGGATGGGAAAGACCATCCCTGACCTGCCGTGTGCCCGTTGATCCAAACCACTCCGTTTTGTTTTCCTTTTCTGTAAGCCATAGATACAAATTTTGGGTGTGTCTATTCTACTGTTTCCTGCTTCTTCCGTGCATACATTCATTCCTCTCACTAAGGTCTTCCTCAGATTTCCACTGCTGTAACAAATACCCAGGACAATCAGCTTGCACAGAGGACAGGCTCACCCAAGGTTTCAGATGTTTCTGTCCTGGTGGGTAGCCAGGGAGCACGTGAAAAGTCACATGTGAAGTAAAGCTGTTCACCCCTTGATGGCCACAGAACAAAAGGGCGAGAAGGGCCCAAGTTACAACTTCACTTTGAGACCACAGTTGCAGAAGCCTAACTTTCTTTCACGTGACTCATGTCTTCAAGTTTCTGCTAGCTCCTAGAAGCATCACGGGTGGTCACGAAGCACTTAACAAATGATTTTTAAAGAGATGATTGTCTTTATTGCAGCAGTAGTTAAATTTTAACAGTGCTTGGGTAATTAAATTGTAAGAAAAAGAATTGAACAATGATGTCTCAGTGAGAAATTGCTTAATGAGGAAGATGAGAGAGAAAAAAAAGTATTAGAACTTCCAGATGTCATATCACCGATGTAGGCTCGATATCAGCATTGGAATAACATGTGAAATCATATCTGCCTCTTTTTTAATTTAAACTTTAAAATCTAATGTAGATGAGATATTTACTTGCATGTATGTCTGTGTATAAGATGCATGCCTTGGAGGTCAGAAGAGGGCAACAGATCTTCTGGGACTGGGGTTATAAATGGTTGTAAGCCACCATGTAGATGCTGAAAACTGAACCTGTGTCCTCCAGACAAGCACGCAGTTCTTTTAACAGCTGATCTGTTTCTCTTACAACTGCCTTTTCAAGAGATAAAAATTAACTAGAACACTGTGAAGGAAATATAAATTAAGATACGTTGTTGTAATTTTTAAAATTAGAAAGAAATTGAACAAAGGGAATATACCAATTTTCCATAATACTAGAATAAAGGCTCACCCTTGGGAACATTTCAGAAGAGAGTTTTCAGGCATAAAGCTATTCTAGTCAGTGTAACTGAAAGGTAGTGAAGATTTGGAGAAGAATGAAATATCAAAAGCCCCCAAAAGATCTCTGCTAATATAGTGATAATTACAAATTAAGATAAAGAAAAGTTTAAAAGATTTTGAGTGTGAAGGACAGCTGTGTCTCCCCATAAAACCACAGTTCATGTTACTGCTAGGAATGTAAGTGAACATGTTGGCTAGAATAACAATTCATACACTGAATGCAGGTAATAGTTTTTATGTGTATTAGATGAGTGGTTAAGCTTACATGGATATGTTGTTTAAAATGTACCCATTTCTATATAGTCTAATATAAACCACTCTAGAATGTTTATTACTCTTCTTAGTTATGCAACTTTTTTCTTTCTCAGTAGATTATCTTAATTAACTAATTTTCTTTTTTTAAAAAGATTTTATTTATTATGTATACAGTATGATCAGATCACATTTTAGATGGTTGTGAGCCACCATGTGGTTGCTGGGAATTGAACTCAGGACCTCTGGAAGAGCAGTCAGTGCTCTTAACCACTGAGCCATCTCTCCAGCCCCTAATTTTCTTTTTATAAACTATTTATGTTTGCAAAAGCAGCAGAAAGGCCATCTGGGATATAAGTGAGTAGTAGAAAACCCCTACTCAAAGCATTCATACAAAAAGTAACTTTGGGAGTTTCCACACATTACTTCACACTCCCTCTCCTTAAACACAAAAGAGATTCCACTATGACCATCTCACACTGACGTATTTGCATTATGAGCAATGAGCCAATTTTGTTATACTCACAAGAACAAAATACCATAGTTCACTTTAGGGTTGTTTTTCATGTTTTATGCTCCGTGAAACTTTGCAAATATGTAATAGCATGCATCCACCATTACAGTACCATGCAGACTAATTTTAATGTACAAAAGCCATTAAGCCTATGGATTTTAGTGGAGCAATCACTCTCTAATAGCTGGTTATCACCCTAACAGATGATATTGCTTCCAACAAAGGGTAAAATTGAGTATTTACAAAAAAAAAAAAAAAGAAATAGGGAAACGTCAATATGGAAGGTCACCATTTTCATAATACCGTCTCTGGCCTTCAAGAAGCAAAGGACAATAGATGCACCTAAGACCTCCCACTACATCAGTGCTGGACATAAGAAAGATTTCTGCCTACTTCAGCTATGCATGGCATCAAGAAAGAGATGTGCTGCCTAGCTTTATGTCAAGCTAGAGTTAAGGAGAGGAGGGAGGCTCAGCTGAGAAAATGCCTCCATAAGACTGGGCCCTAGGCAAACCTTTAGGGCATTTTCTTAACAAGTGATTGGTGTGGACGAGCCCCGTCCATTGTGCGCAGTGCTATCCCTGGGCTGGGGGTCCTGGGTTTGTAAGAAGTCAAGCTGAGCAAGCTGTGGCGGTCAAGCCAGTAAGAAGCACCCCTCCATGGCTTCTGCATCAGCTCCTGACTCTAGGTTCCTGCCATGTCTGGGTTCCTGTCCTCACTTCCTTTTTTGTAATGTGGAAGCATAAGCCAAATCATCCCTTTCCTGCCCAAGTTTCTTTGGTTGTGGTGTTTTTTTTTTAATTTTTTTATTAATTTATTCTTGTTACATCTCAATGGTTATCCCATCCCTTGTATCCTCCCATTCCTCCCTCTCTCCCATTTTCCCCTTAATCCCCTCCCCTATGACTGTGACTGAGGGGGACCTCCTCCCCCTGTATATGCTCATAGGGTATCAAGTCTCTTCTTGGTAACCTGCTAACCTTCCTCTGAGTGCCACCAGGCCTCCCCGTCCAGGAGACATGGTCAAACACAATAATAATGCTAATTAAGACACCAGGCAGTCATTTGGTCATCTTCAAAGCTACAAACCCGGCCAGAGATACCCAAGGCTTATCATTTAACATGTGTCAATACTTTTTATCTTTCCATATAAGCAGAAAAAATAGAAATTATTTTAGATAAACATGACAATTGATTTTTATTTATATCTTCTTTAGTTACTTAGTTTACATTAAGTTTATATAAACATTAATTATTTTGTTTAATAGATCTGAACCATGGTAAAGGTCATGGAAATCCCAAATATATTGCCAAGGCAGAAGTGGCTGGGGCAAAGGCAGTAGGTAAAGGGCTAAGAAGTGTCTGGACAGTCAAGACAAGATGGTATTACCTTAGTTGCTTTTATATAAACAAGAAATAGTCACCGCTACACAGTGTGGACATTCACTAATACTTGTTTTCCCAAACATAGTTTTCTATAGATTATTTTAAAAGGAAAGTATGGGGTCTCCTACCTAATTCTAATTTAAACTAATGATTTCAGAGCACTTCAAAGGTCTCATGTGCTTGAGAAAATAATGGTATTTGGGGATGTGTGAATGCAAGGGATATTTCCAGGCCTGGTGGTACCAATAGTGTTTGATGTTTGTCCTTGTCTATGGAGGTACTAGAATATCACATTGACCAAAATTCCTATTACATGCCTTGAAAAGTTGGCCTACACATAAATTTTCTAGTGTCAGTACAAAAAAACACTTTAATTATCTTACAGCTGGGACTTCTTCAAAATCTTGTTAGGATGAAGCTAAGAAAATAACCATGCTTAGCAGTGAGAAGAGTACTAACAAAACACAAGAAACAAAACATAATACTTCACAGTGTGGTGGCCAAATACTACAAAGTTGGTTTCTAAAGAAGGAACATGAGGGTGTGTAAAGAAATTTAAAATATATATTTCAGAGCTTTCACGACAATCGCTATGAGACACATAATAATTACTTAGCAAAATATAAAACAGAATTTCAATAATAATAACCCTGTCTAAAACAGTGTTAAATCACAATGAGAGCAAGTCTCTATGTAGAGAGAAGAATGAATATTGTACAAAGAAATTTTATTTATTAAACAAAGATCATGAGTGTCTTCTCTGTTTCAGGTGCCAGGAACACAGTAGCCAACAAAAAGTCTACAAGAATCTCCAACTTCTGAGAGAGAGCTGGCATTCTACTGGGAGAACAAACACAAGCATTGGAACACAACGAAATATGGAACAAATGCTACGGATAAAAATAAGAAAGGATAAGGTGAGTGGAGAGGAGGGATTGAAATTATAATGAAGTGGTTATTGTCGGCTTTATTGATAAATTATACAGAAAGGCTGCTGGATCACACGCCTTGTCCTTCAACAAAAGAGGGAGGTTCCTTCTCTATCTTTTGGTTTTTACATTTATTTTATTATATTTCTTTTTTACCTATACATTTACATTATTACACATAAATAAACTAAACTACATACAGAAAGAGGAACCATGAAACAAGCAGGGATTATATAAATATAGTTACTTCGTTTGTAATAGAAAATCTATGAGAAATTGTGAGGTTTAAAATGCTCTTGGTCACTTTCTAAAGATGGAGAAAACTTATTAAATAGGAAAAAGTGTAAAAGAAATATGTCTATAATATTCACTAAAATTTATAAATTCCATACCTGATATAATTTTTATAGACAATATTTGCTAACACTTCAGAAAAACATCATCCATATATATATGGATGGAAATATATATATTTCCAGGAAACAGGACAGGGGAAAGTATTTTCAGTACATTCTCTGAATCCAGAATATATTGAGTCCAAAATTAGTGAAATAACTTAAAACTTAGGCCTACACATTAATAAAAATACACAGGCCTTAATTAAAGTATGAGAAATCCAAAGCAAATGCTGCCCAAAATTGCAGGTGTCTTAACCACTGATGGACCGCACAGATCTTAAGCTGAGCTCAGTTTTTATAAAAATATGCTAATATATCAGGATAACAAATGAAAAGAGAAAGCATTTGACAATCACATTGAATGACAGAGAGTGTTGATGGGAGGGTATGGTGACTGAAAATGAGGCACAGTGGACAGGCTGTGCTGACCCCCAAATGCTTGAAAGGATCCAGAGCAGATCCTCACCTGCTTCCTCCCCACTCAGTTTCCTGTACTCTCTAGTCATCTATCTTGTCCAGTGGGATTCTGTTATCTACTAGAAACAGAAGGGAAAATATGAAAAATAACTTTTAAAACCCTACATTAATCTACCTTTTAAATCAAGTACTTAATACTTGTCAATTTAAGTCCCCAAACTATCTCTAGCCCAGTGAAATACATGACTGTGAGTGCTAAGGTACAGTTCTGGTTGTTCTATGTTTACTCAACTGATAAATTAAGTCATAGGTATTGATAATTCATAGATGTATGAATATTTCTTGTACCATCAGCATACATTGTTAGTTCCAAAATGTGGTTTATTTATGAACTTTGAAATAGTTTATTTCTTTCCAAAACTCAAATGCAGAAATAAAAGTAAATGCTCCATAACAGATTTTACTTAAATTATGAGCCAGCAGTTTTGAAAAAATCTTTTGTTGGAAGAAAGAATATAGACAAAGAAACTGATAAATAAAACCTGAAACATTTTACCCTAACTAGGAGCTCCTACCTTTATCTTTAAAAGTGAGTAGGTGAGGCATATCCATATAAGAAAAGAAAATATTTCATCTGAGCTGAAAGAGACAGGAAACAAGCTTTTGCATTTGGTATATTTTTAAAATGGTTAACCTTTGAGAAAAGCTTATAAGCCATTTTCATATCTCTCTCTCTCTCTCTCTCTCTCTCTCTCTCTCTCTCTCTCTCTCTCCTCTCTCTCTCTCTCTCTCCCTCCCTCCCTCCCTCCCTCCCTCCCTCCTTCCCGCTCCCACCCTGTGGAGGAGGGAATGTTTATTTGGACTACATATTTTGAATCACAGTCCACTGGTGCAAGGCAGGAATTCAAACCAGGAAGGGGCCTGGAGGCAAAAGCTGTTGCAAGGGCCAAGGAAGTGTACTGCTTACTCACTCACACCCTGTAGCTTTCTCAGCCTATATTGTGCTTCCACTCAGGACCATTGTTGTGGTTAAGGCCACCTCCTTTTTCTAAATTTAATCATTTCATTGAGACATAATTTTAGTACAATATAATATGATAAAACAAAAACCATCACACTGAAGTTGAACAAGACAAACAGAAGAAGGAGTCCAAGAGAAGCCTAAACTGTCAGTGAAATTCGTGGAGACCTTGGGTGAGCTTGTGCTTGCTGCTTCAGTCTCTGAGGTTTTATGAGCTTTGCTTCATTCATTTAGAAGACCTTGTTCTCCTGGTGTTCTCTATCCACCCCCTCTTTGGTGGGGGATGGGGGTCCTTAAGCTCTAAGGGGAGTGATTTGATGGAGAAATCCTATGTAGAGCTCTGTATTCCAAGTTATCTCTCTGCTTAAAGTCTAGCTATGGGTATCTGTATTCGTTGCCATCTGCTGCAGGAGGAAGCCTACCTGATGATGGCTGAGTAAGGCACTGGTCTATGAGCGTAACTGAATATCATTAGTCATTTTGTTGTCACCCTTTGTGTTGTTTTGTTTTGTACCTGTTGTATTTAATTTTATTCTAGGCCTTTGGGATATCTTATCTCTGCTTCTTGATTACCCAAGTAGCATTGGGTATGATTTGCAACTCATGCAGCAGGCCTTAAGTCAGAACAGACATTGTTTGGTTATTACAAGAAGTTTTGTGCCACCATTGCACTGCCATAACTTTCACAAAGGACAGCATTATAGATCAAAAGTTTTGTTGCCGGATACCTAAAATTCTATTTTTCACCTGAAAACTCTGCCTGATTTTCTGGAGACCAGATGGCACCCAAAGACACAAGGTTGGGACCCTCTCAAGATCTTCCTGACAACTCCCCTGAAAGTACTACCAACAGAGATAAACTGTACACACCATACCCTGAGCTATACTTTCTGACTCACAACACTGTATGCTTTCCTGGAAGCCATTCAGACACCAGGGACCTCAGGCCACATTGGTAGTAGGGGCCCCAGAGGCAACATTAGGATCCAAAACCCCAGAAGTCATGCAGACCCCAAAATACCAGCAGAGAACTCATACAGGACAGGAAGACTCACAGATCACCAGAAACCCCAGACTACTCTGGTCAGAAGACCAAGAAGAAACAAAACCCAAGGGGAAAACCCAAATACCAGCTATCCAACAAAATCTAACAAAGATAAACTCAGAAAGAAGCACTTAAACCTATAATAACTACAAAATACAGATGGACAGAGGCCAGCAAAAGAACACTATCAACAACAGCCAGGGCAATATGGGACAATCAGAGCCCAGCTATTCTACTACAGCAAGACCTGAGTATCCTAACACAGCTAAAGCACACACACAAAAATGACCTTAAACTCAATCTCATTAAAATGATAGAGACCTTTAAAAAGGAAATTAAAAACACGTCAAAGAAATATAGAAAAAATTCAAACAAACAGGTGAAGGAAAGGAATAAAACAATTTAGGACCTTAAAAGAGAAGTAGATCCAATAAAGAAAACACAAACTGAGGGACTTCTGGAGATAGAAAACCTAGGGAAAAGAAGAGGAACTGTACACCAAGAGGACGGGAACTACAAGGCAAGAAGTATCAACTGAATACAAGGTATAGAAGAGAAAATCTCAGATGTAGAAGATACAGTGGAAAAATTCATATATTCATCAAAGAAAATGTTAAATATAAAAAGTTCCTGACACAAAACATCTAGAAAATCTGATACTTTACCAAAAGACCAGTCCTAAGAATAATAGGAATAGAAGAAGATTTACAGCACAAAGGCCCAGCAATTATTTTCAAAAAAAAATCACAGAAGGAAATTTCCCTAACCTACAGAAAGGGGTGCCAATACACATACAAAAAGCTAACAGAATACCAAATATATTGGACCAATAAAGGAAACCATCATGCAACATAGTAATTCAAACACTAAATGTACAAAACAACAAGAAGAATATTAAAAGCTGTAAGGGGCAAAAAGGCCAAGAAACATATAAAAGTAGACCTATCAGAATTACATCTGACTTCTCAACAAAGAATCTAAAAGCCAAAAGGGTCTAAGCAGATGTCTTGCTCTAAGAGACCAGAAATGCCAGCCCAGACTAGTGTACCCAGCAAAATGTTCAACACTATAGAGGGAGAAAACAAGATATTCCATAACAAAAGCAAATTTAAACAATATCTGTACAGAAATCCAGCTCTACCAAAGATGCTAGAAGGAAAACTCCAACCAAGGAGGTTAACTACATTCAAGAAAACACAGGGAAAAATAATTGCACACCAGGAAAACCAAAACAAGAGAAGCACAAAACACACACACACACACACACACACACACACACACACACACACACACACACACATGCACACACATGGCCACTACCACCACTAACAACAACAAGAAAATGACAAGAATTAACAATCATTGGTCATCAATATTTCTCATTATCAATAGACTCAGTTCCCTGATAAAAAGGCAAAGACTAACTTTTCAGCACCTCATGGAACCTTCTCCAAAACTGACCATATACTTGGTCACAAAGCAAATCTTAAAGGATACAAGACTATTGAAACAATCCTCTATATCTTATTGGACTTCAATGGATTAAAGCTGGACTTCAACAACAGAAACAACAGGAAACCTACAAACCCATAGAAACTGAACAACTCTATATTCAATGACCAATGGGTTAAGGATTAAGTAGAGAAAAAATTTAAAGTTTTCTATGATTCAATGAAAATAAAGGTACAACATATCCATACTTTAGGGAAACAATTACAGCGTGGTAAGAGGAAAGTTCATAACACTAGGTGCCTTTATGTTAAAAAAAATTTAAAAAGTAAATCAGACAGATATCATCTGAGTGACTGAAAACTCTGTAACAAAAAGAAAAAAACACATCCAAGAGGAGTAGATGGCAGGAAACAAATCAAATTCGGTTCTTAAATCAATAAATTAGAAACAAAGAGAACAATACAAACAATGAAACCAAGAATTGGCTCTTAGAAAAAATCAACAAGATAGACAAACCTTTAACCAAACTAACTACAAGGCAGGGGGTGAATAACCAAGTTAACAAGATTAGAAATGGAAAGGGGGTCATATCAACAGACATTCAGAAAATTTAAGGATTCATTAGGTCTTACTCCAAAAGCCTGTACCCCACAAAATTGGAAAATCTAAAAAACTGGACAATATTCTTGATGGATACCACTTCAGAGCAGGTAAACAATTTAAATCGATCTATAACCCCTAAGGAACTAGAAGCAGTCCAACTACATTCATTGAAGGTTTCACTGGGTATAGTACTCTAGGCTGGCATCTGTGGTCTCTTAGTTTCTGCAGAACATCCCTGCAAGCCTTTCTGGAGTTTAGAGCCTCCACTGAGAAGTCAGGTGTAATTCTAATAGGTTCTCCTTTACATGTGACTTGGTCTTTTTTCCCTTGACGCTCTTACTATTGTTTCTTTGTTCTGTATGTTCAGTGTTTTGATTATTATTTGCCAAGCAGACTTTCACTTCTGTATGCTTTTTATAGGCATCTCCGTTTATAGGCTAGATAATTTTTCTTCTATGTCTTTGTTAAAAATATTTTCTGGGCATTTGATCTAGGTTTGTTCTCTTTCCTCTATTCCTATTATTCTTAGATTTGGTATTTTCCTTGGACTGGCATATCCATTTCTTCTATCATATCTTCAATGCCTGAGGTTTTTTCTAACATCTCATGTATTAGGTTGGTGAACCTTACATTTGTAGTTCCTGTTCAAATTTCTGATTGTTTCATTCTCATAATTCCCTCAGTTTAGGTTTTCTTCAATGAGTCTATTTCCATTTTCAGGACTTGAAAAGTTTTATTTGTTTTCTTCAAATGTTTGCTTGTGTTTTCCTAGATTGCTTCAAGGAATTTCTTCATTTCCTCAGATTGTGATTTTTTTATTGCTTTAAGATATTTATTCATTTTCTCTTTAAGGACTTCTTTCATTTGTAACAGTGTTTTAAGGTGGTGTGTGTATGTGTGTGTGTGTGTGTGTGTGTGTGTGTCTACACACATGTGTGCACATTTGTGTACTTCAGCTATGCTTGAATATTTAGGACCTGATGAAATTTCAATACTGGTGACAGTACTGAATAGTAATATTGCATCTAAGTATAGTCATAAAAAAAGAAATATCAATTATCACCTACATGTCCTATCCTAGTACCAGCACACTATTGGTAGTTGGCACTAAACTGACTCAGGGAGAAAGGCAGGAATGAGGCTGGCAAGGCCACTTAGGGCTCTCAGTTTTGCCAGGTAAGGGAGATTTTATTTTAATCCAACCTTATATTGGTTTATACAAAGCAAGTAATTTCTTGTTGCAATCTAGTAGTCAGTATCTTAATAAAAGGCGTGCACCCAAAGTGCCCAATCATCACTTTTTAAAAGTAGCCTTATTCTGGGTATGGTGTCTAGTCCCAGAATGTGGTAGGAAGAGGCAGGTGGATATATATTAAAAACAAAATTTCAAATACAACCCATCAACTTATTAAAGAGAATGTACAGAAAATTAAACACGTAGTCTGTTAAATTTTTGTGTTTACATTTATTGGCTCTGAACTTGTTTGTATTTTCCTCTTAACATTTAAATTTCTATTTCTCTAGTCATCCAAAACCAAAAGAACGATGTCTTTTTAAAAAAAAAAAAAGAAGATCTCGGTAGTCCCAGCACTCAGGGACAGGCAGGCGATCTCTGTGAGTTTGAGGACAGAGAATCCAGGACAGCCAAGGTTACACAGAGAAACCCTGTCTCAAAAAAACAAACAAGGAACAAGATCCCACTGGACCACCCTTAATGAGAGATTTATAGCTACAGGGTGTTCATCTGTGTGCATAGATAAATGAAAATGGCCTTGCCAACTTCAACATTTTATAAACACATTACATCTTTGCTACCCGATTCTTTGGTGCATTCTTGCTTTAAGACATCGACCTATGCTGGGGTTTTGGGTGGCTTGATCTCATACAATTTCGCTCATGAAGTCACACCTCTGTGAGGACTTGGTGCAACCCAGCCACCTTATCTTTTCCTGTGTTTACTGCTCTATAGCAGCCTTCACACTATCTGGCTCTTACATATTTCTCCCCCTCTCTCAAGATGATCCCTGAGCCTCGGAGGAAAGAGATGCGATGTAGATGTCCAGTTTATGTTGAGAACTCCATAGCGTCTTATTTTCTGAACTTTTCTCAGTTGTGAGAAACTTTATTAATCACTACAAAAAGAAATGCACCAATCTAAAGTATAATGATAAATACTTAGAGGGTGGCCTAATAATATTTCAATTTAGCAAAATTAAAGTTGCCAACTCTTCCCTAAGGCCTATGATTTACTAATTAATGTGTTCATTGTCAAATTAATAGTTTCGTCTTGTTGAGCAGGCCCAGTGGATTCCCTACACTAAAACTTGTTAGTATATTACTATTGTAATATGGCCATGAACCTTAGCACATCTGCCTCCATAATGAAAATGCCATTCAGACTGTAAAACTCAGAAGATAGCACCACCAGCCAAAACTAAAGCAAAGACATAATGCACCATAGCCCATAGTTCTGGAAAAGTCTCTAACTGTACTAACCTTGCCTTTTGGCTTATATAGGTCTGCTCTGGCTAACTATTCTCATCAATTGTAGTATGTCAACACAGAATATGGTTTTTGTGCTTAAATGCTCAAAATCCCCAAGAAATGCTGGGGCTTCAGTGGAATCTTGAATACCCAGTGAGGTTGCTGGCCAGTTAATAAAGACTTTGTATGTCTTTATTCATTTATTGTCATGTCACTTATTTATGTTGTCATGTCTGAGCAGGCTACTCCAGTGAAGTCACAGGATACTGTCTCAAAGTTTCATGACTTCACTGGTGATCAAAATTTATATGTCTGAAAGCAATTGGACAGTGTTCCTCTGCATATAGTCACTCATCTCTACAGGAGCAGCTAAAGTGGATCATCCAGTCCTGGTTTTCTGTGAGATTCTCTAAGCTTTTAATGAGTATGAGCAGCTTATGTAGGAGAGTATTGCTTTGTATTTGCTCATTCTTTTCTAGGAGTAGGAAAAATGCTACATAAAAAGAAAGGAAGACAGAGGAGACAACACAGGGAGGGAGTGAATAAGTGAGAAACAAAATAATTAATAATAGAGAAAGCCAAGAACATCATCCAACAGGAATAATCCTACCCTACCCCGACACCTTCTAGGAAGCATCACAGACTTGCACTCCAGGATTCCATTTAATTTTGCCTGAGTATACTTATGCAAGCCCTTTGGAGATGTCAGGGTCTGCTACTCAACAGATGTAGCACACTGAAAGATATTTGTCAGGAAGACAATGAATTTTCAAACTAGTTCAAGAGTAATTGAAAATGAAATTCTGAGAAAAGCCGAGGTGTATCCTTAACTCCACATAAACACATCAACACTTATTTTAAGCCTGCCAGCTATCTATCTGTGAAGAAACACTCAATGCAACTCCTAGTACACTGAGCAGATCATTGAGTTTTCTCTCAAAAAACTAATAGTACCATCATTTGCAACAAGAAGTTTTTTTTTCTTTTTCTGATAAAATATGTCCTCCCAAAGCCTCTGTCATATATTTCAGGAAATACAGGAATTCAGTTCAGTCTACAGATTAATGCCAGGAGAGGATCTCTGACTTGAGACCATAATGTCACAAATTCTTGAAGCTGTAAGGAATATTAGAGACTATTTGGTCCAATCCTATTATTCTTTAGATAAAATGGCTGAGCTCTTAAACATCTTAATACCCAAGCTGCCCATTATCTTTCTTTCCAAAATTGACTGACCTATTTTTAACAAGTAAGACTCCACAGTTTTAGAGGAAAAAAATCATACTGAATAGCAGCATCTCTTTAGTTCTAGCATGATTTTTAGATCATAAAAGTACTTATACATTCTGCAGTTAGAATATGATGCTGGCTGTGATTCTTTTCCACATGAAACAAAAGCTGATGATGTGAAAGCACATGCTCAATACAATTCTTCAGCCCATAGACAAAACTGTATGACCAGAAAAAACAACCTAGTGGGATGCACACACAAGAACTATTATCTCATCTGTTCCCTCAGACATACAATTAACTGGTATTTATTTTCTACCTTAAATATAAACAAATGAAACCCTACAGTTCAAAAGTCTACACAAAATTCACACAGCAAATAAAGTAGTAGGTGTGAGAACTAAAGTTCAAAACACTTCTTGGTGGAGTTGATTGGCCATAAGATTAGAACAAATTATTGAAATTGGGTTTGGGGAACAGGGACAGCAGCCTATCAGATGAATAGAAGCACAAGAGATTTTATGAGTTGAAGAAACTGGTAGGACTATAACCAAAACTGTGCTCAAACCGTCAGTATATCAGGAAAGCCTTCCCTGCTATCTGGTATATATGAAACACAAGACTGAGGCTATAAGAATTAACAGAAATGCCTGCATCCAAATGCAATGTAAAGAACACACAAAAAAGAAAGCTGTATAGGAAAAGTTTTGTTAAGTTATTTTATAGCCCAAATAGGTAATCGAATCTCCTCTTTGTATTTTTTTTTTTTCTGGAGCAATCTATAACCTTCAGCATGGCAGAATTCTTTGTCTGTCCTTAAACCTTTTCTCTAAAGTATCTGCATCAGAATCAGCCACCAAAACATCATCCCATGTAATGGTAAATGATAGATCTAGGAAACTATTTCTGCCAATTATTTCTAATGGTTGTCACACAAGGTATTGACATAAAGTTGGACTGCTCAGCATTCCCTGTGGAAGTACCTTCCAATGATATCTCTTCATTGGACCACTATTGTTCAGAGTAGTTACTGAGAAAGCAAACCTTTCTCTATCCTGCTCATGCAAGGGTATTGTGAATCTTTTAAGTCAATTACTATTATAGGTCATGACCAAGGTAACACAGAAGGTAAAGGAATTCCAGGCTGTAAAGGACTCATTGGTTGAATTACTATGTTTACTGCTCTTAAATCCATTACCATCCTCCATTTTCCTGATTTCTTTTTTAGAACAATCACAAGGGAATTCCATGGGCTGGTAGACTCTTCTATATGGTGAGCCTCCAGCTGCTCTTGGACCATTTGTTGATGTGTTTGCAATTTTTCCTTTGTTATGGGCCAGTGCTCTTGCCACACAGGTCTGTTTGATATTCATTTTAGGAACAAGGCTGTTGGTATGTCAGCAGTGGCCTCATTTATAAATTTAGAAACTCAGCACGTATGGAGTTCTGTGTTTGGACAGTGGGAACGGCTTGTGGCTGTTCTTGATTGCACCTATCAATACCTTCACCAGGAGCAGCTACCATTTCACTCCTAATTTCATCATTGTCTATCTCTGAAATTGCAGGGATATTAATTTGAGTACTCCGTTGCTGTAAATGATCTCTTTCCCATAAATTTATGGGTATGTCAGCCACATAGGCCTCAGCTTCCCTTTTTGCCCTTCTCATCCCACACACTTAATCCACCATAATCTTTGTCTTGTTTGAGAGAATTTATCAATTCCTATACATTGTGCATAAACATCCTGAAGTGGCCAAACTGGATCCCAAGACTTTAAAGAAAGGATCCTGACACCTGCTCCTGGATCCACCAACCTGTTTCAACACCATTCCTTTGTACCATTAGTTTGGATCTCTGATCATTAACCACACACATCTTCCACTACTCCCAAATGCACCTGTTCTTTCTACTGGAGCAGCTTTGCCCTTGATGTAAGGAAACTAACAGCTGAGCAATTTTATCCCCTGCATTAATTTGCACCTTTTTCTTTACATATGCCATGATTTTAACTTCTTCCTTACAATTCCCATCTATAATTCCTGGATGTACAATAAAGCCTTGAGCAATTACTCCACTTCTTCCCAAGATTATTTCTGCTATTTCTGAAGACAAAGGGCCATAAACACCAGTGATTATTTTGTAACTTTCAACCTGCTGGGATAGTGTAAGAGATTTATCTGAGGCCAAATTCAAAGCTGCGCTGCCTTCAGTAGCATGCATCAAATCATCAATACCTAGGCATTGTCTTCTTGCATGCTTGTTACCTCCTGGCTCACCAAAGAATCCCAGCTGGTCTTGTTTGCTGAGGTTTCTCAAACTAAGAGGCCCCTCCTTTCTTTGCCCCTTAAGAGATTATCTCATGATCTCTCTTGGATTGACAATCCCTAGACCATTGTTGTCCCTTCCCACAGCAGCTACAACACCCTGAAGTCTTGGCACCTCATTACTGTCATGGCCAGAAGTTCCTTCTTCTCCTCTATGAGTTCCATTTTCTCGAGAGTTAGTGCACATGTTATTTTGAAGTCTGGAACTTTTAATCTTACAATTTCTTTGTAAATGGCCAAATTTACCACAATTAAAGGACTGGGTGTTTTGTTATCTGAGACCTTTAGCTATAACTTGTCCTATGATATTGGTTTGATGCTCGTGATAGCCAATATTACATGTCTCTCCTACCCATTGATCTAATGGGGCTCCTCATGCTTGTAATGGTTTACAAGCTCTCTTATATTCAGTATTTTCATTCTCATATGTCATGGTCAGTTTCAATGTCTGTCTGGTCTCAGGATCTGGTATGGGTCTATCTAGAGCTGAACCCAATCTCTGTAAGAATTCTGAAAAGGTGTCTCCAGGGCCTTGAAATACCTTAGTAAACAAAGTGGTTGTTTTACCAGGAACCTCAATCATGCCCCAAGCTCTTAAGGCTGCAACACAACATTGTTCAATTACTACATCTTCATATCAGGTTTGTTCTCTTAAGTCAGCATCACGCCCTTCACCAAGCAGTTGATGGTTCAAAACATTTATCCCCTTGTTATATTTTGTTCCTCTATTCTTGTGGCTTCATTTCTCCACCACAGTAACTACTGTAACTGTTGAGCAGTTTCTAATACAGCTGACACCAATGCCTTCCAATCTTGGGGAATAAGTTTACGTGGCATAGCCCAGTTACAAAAATGAATGCATTTGATCATACCATAGACTCTTTAAAATGTTTTAAACCTATCTATTGGACACCATGCCATCTCATCAGAAGCTTCACCACCATCATTTGCAGGGATATGTTGCACAAAGACTGGAAAAGCTGATGATGTCTGTGGGCCTTAGAGAATTCCTCTATCAGAGCACTTGTCTCTAAAGCCCTTTGTTCTGTGTGCTTTCCTGTTCCTCTAGAACCCTTTGAGCCTCTCTGGCTCCCCATTTTCTCAGCTCCTTTCCAACACCTAGTGCATGGAGCAGGGTGGGGCAGCAAGAGTAGAGAAGTGCTGTTTTTAGATATTGCTGAATCTAAATACCTTTTTTCTCCATTTATCAGTGGTGCTATTTGCTACCCAAGTACTACCATCTCTATCCATAAACTGTCTTGTTGCACCATAGACTGAAATCTTTTCCAGAATTATAGAATTTAGTGACACTTTCTGGGTTTTCTTTCTCATTAGTCTTTCTTACAATCTTTTTGAAAATGTAATACAGTAAAGAGACAAATAAAAAGACAGAAAATTCCCTCTGTTATAAAGCAAGAAAGAGCCTTACAATAGCAGCTGTGATTTTGCTGACACCCTGAAACAGCATCTCTATACCTTCAAAACCTATATCTTCCTCCACAGTATTAGAAGTTAAGTTACCCATTATGCCCAAGGCATGTTGAATGCCACCTGTAGGTTTTGAACTACCTACTTTAGTTGGGGTTCTTTAACGCTTATGCCTTCTTTCCAACTCACCTACCCTAGATAGGAGAGAAGATAGGTTAATAGGAACAGGAGAAGTAGACCTTTTTAGACTCAGTTCCTTGGAACAAGTCCACTGGTATAGTTGGCAGGATTCCAATAGACCCAGTTAAACAGTAAAGTAGCAATTTAATGAAGGTGTCTGTAACCTGGAGCAGTAGCCAGAGCCCTGGCCAGCAACTGGAATCTGTAGCCTCCAAGTGTTCAGTTGAGTGGTTCTCTCTAGGAGCATCTTGAAGTGGAGTGATGAACAGCCAAGACCAAAAAGCCCCACCTCTTGTTTTAGGCTCATATATATATATATATATATGTCTCCTTTCAGAGTCCGTACTAGGATGTTTATCATTTAGCAAAGACCATGCCACCACAAGAGGCGGTGGCCTTCCAGTGGACAAATATCACCTGTTCTCTCACAAGTCTGTTTTCAGCAGGACAGCACACCCTTACACCAATCTTTTTCACATCCCACGCTTTGGATCAAAACAAAAATATGTTTACGTCCACTACTGAAAAGTACCACAAATGTCCATTTGACCCAACTAGCCTGCTTTTATGACTACAACAAACTGACAGGACCAATGCTGGGCCACACTAAATCTCCGACTCCATATCCTCTGCTACCATATTTGTATATACTTAAAATCCCAGAGCCGGGGAGGCTAAAGTTACTTCAAACTTTGAGTCCAGTCAAGGGCAAATAGTAAGGCCTAACTTCATAAGTTAAAAAACATAGATGCAAGATTATTATTATAACCCTCTAAAACTGCCAGTGTTTAAATATTGATCATGGGGCCCAAGATAGGTAAAAGATCTCAAACAATTTAAAATTAAATAGATGTCCATACAGAGAAAATTCTTTAAAGCTTAAAACCTGAACATTGGTTTCATTGGGATATCGGTGGGTAAAGATATAACTTAACAAAAACGCTGAGAAAATGGAAAGAAAGAGACTTGTTAGTAATGATTATTACTATAATTACAAGTGGCTAAGACACCGAAGAAATCACTGTAGGTGACAATGAGACCACATAGGAATAATCCTACTGGCCAACCAAAGGAAGGGAAGCACAGATGTTAAGTCAAACAGCAAGTATTAAAAACCCAGGTCAAAATTCTTAAGGATGTTTGGAAGCAGTGCTGTACAAAGGCAAATTATAAGCCCGGTCCAAAATTTGTGAGATGAACTAAATTCACAGCATAGAAATGGGTTTGTGAATAACCCAAAGGAGAGAAGGAAAACAGACACCTGATGGAAGGTTTCCAACATCCAGAAGATACCTAAGCAAATAAACATCGAAGGGCTAAGCAAACATCTTGTCGGTGTCTCTTCCTACTCAGTAGAAAGGAGGTAGGTCCCATCTCTCAGAAACAGGACAGGATGATATCAGTAGGCATCACATTCTGACTCAAGCCTAGCAATAGGGAGCGGTGACCTTGAGTACAGGCCCTGTAGTGAGTTGCCAGACCCACACTGTACTTGGAACCCAGGGAGAAGAGATAATTACTTGACCCTTTTGGTGTCTTCTTATTCTTTGACTTATTCCAAACATTTCATGGACACTTATGCTAGGAGCATGTGGGAGGACACTAAGAACACTATATTCAGTTCTTTGGTTCCCAGTTACCCAAAGCCTTTTTTTTTTTTTTTTTTTTTTTTTTTTTTTTTTTTTTTTGTAAATGTGGGAAACACTAGATAATCTTTATAGCATCACATTTAAAGATGAACTAATCTGTCTCTCAATTATAAATTAGAAAACAAAGACATAACTAATTAGAGTCAAAGCCACAGCTAGGGGCCAGGTTTCTGGGCTAGTAGCCCAGAGCTTTTACATTAAATTATGCCGTGTCACTGTAACGCCACATTGAACTTAGAGGGTATGATGAGAGTGGGGGAGGGGGAATGTATTATGCCTCCCAATTCTGGGAAATCTTCCTCACAACGCTTGCTACACAATTGCCTTCCAAGTTCTGGTTTTGTTTTTGTTTTTGTTTTTCTAAGCTACTTCAGTTGGAGAGGAAAAAACAGACTAATTTCACACTTCTCTTCTGTTATCTTCTGTTCTTATCCTATAATAAGAAATTACTACTCAATGGATGGTGAATATATATATACATACACACACACACACACACACACACACACACACACACACATATATATATATATATATATATATATATATATATAAGAATTTAGAAATCTGACCAATTCTTGACATTCTTTGAATTTCTCGGCTGTACCTAACATAATATTTTTGTTGCTGTTGTTGGTTTATTTGTTTTTTGCAGAATAGGTATTGAATAAAATTGTTTTTCTTAATTATGAATTTACTTTCAATACTGAAATAATATTTAACTTAAATTTTAAAGCTTAAAACTTAATTTGTATAGAAACTATAGTAATATGTTAACTTTTACATTGCAGTATTGTTTTTTGTGATTTTTTTAGGTTTCATAAATATTTAAGGTCCATATGGTGTATATGCAATACATGATTCTGAATCACCACTATTGGATATAATAGCTAGGCATAGCACATGCTGACATTTCTATAGTTTCAAGTACATGCTGTGCCTGACTTTTTCCAGAACAGGGCAGCTGTCGAAAAGAAATGATAAGTTACCTGATACATTTTATAGTATACACTATATCAAAAAGAAATAATTTAAGACTTAAAGTTGATTTCTGAAAAGTCTTACTTCTTCTTACACGTGACCCACTGCATGATCACACACAAGGCAGACAGTTGTTTTCTAGTTAGTGTGCAGAATGCTGGGTTTTATGATGTCATTTTCAACCATATATCTCATCATATTTTGCTCTATCTCCTGCTCTTTCTCCTCCTCCTCCACCTCCTCCACCTCCTCCTCCTCTTCTTCTTCTTCCTCCTCCTCCTCTTCCTTTTTCTGCTTCTACTGTGTGTGGTCCTCTTCTTCCCCAGCCCCCACATCTGTATAATTTTCTTTCTACTTTTATAAGTATCTATTTTTTAATCTAGATGTTTGCATGAAAGGGAAAAGCTATATTTATCTTACTGATAGGTAATAGATACAGCTCAGGCCAAATCCCTTCAAAGACCATCTGCTAAGTGCAGAAACAGCAATCTTCCTGCACAGGCCTAAGCAGGAGGTGGCAAAAGCAGGGCAGAAACAGGCAGAAACACTTGCTCTGAGAAGTGGGAACACTTGCCCAGCCTCTACCTGCTGTGTTCTCCTAGCATTACAGCATCAAGCACCACATCTGACCTTCACAAAATTCTCTACAACAGCCACTGCAGAAGTTACAGCTTCACCACTTTCCTCCATACTTTGTCTATGATAATAGACAACAGATGGCACTACTGAGAAACGCATGATTTAAATCTAAGTATCACAAGTGCTGGGCACCTTCTAGGCTATTTTAATACTTGAAACTGAAGAACATGGTGGCAGAGTGCCTCTTGCTGATTAACTGAATAGCACGCAATCCTCAGAGCCTTTCTGAGAAGGAACAAGAGTGCAGGAGTTCCGTGCTCTTTCAAGTTAATTTCGCTACTGTGTCCTTAGGAAAGCCTGTCCTTCAAGGTTCCAAATGGAGATCAATGGAGTCTTTTAAACACTCTTTAAAAAACTAATTCTTCTATCACACTGCTAATCTTACAGAGCTTTCTCATTATACTAAGATATTTATGACAATGTAGAGTTTTAGTGTTTTATTTTTTAGTTCCACATGGCTGTTTTTCGGAGTTTAAAGTGCCCTCTATGTGTGTGTGTTTTTGCTGTTTTGTCTGATTAATCTGCCTAACACATCTCTCTCTTTCCTACTTTCTTCCACCTCCTTCTTCAAGATTCTCACTTTAAGAACAAGATAGTAATTGTAGCCTTCTTGCCTTAAAGTGTGTCACTTAGCCAGCAGGCTTTCCAAAAGATTAAATGCTCCCACTGCCTTTAGGTCACCCAGCCTGTCAATGGAGCCCTGACCTCTGTGTTGTCCACCTGACTTCTGCCAGCAAGACCTAGATCAAAATTTCAGTGTTTATGCCTTTGTATTGTCTTGCTCTGGGCTCGGAGAGCCGGGGTTTCAGGAGCACTATCTATAAGCTCCTTATCAAGACTGGCCTCCAGAGTGCCTCACAAAACTATATTTGGCAACCGTTCCCTGGCTTGAGTTATGCCTGCCTGATAAAAGCATCAGAGGTTCCTTGTTTTCACTGTGTCTCGTTTCCTTAATAGCTTGGCTGTTGCTTTTGGATCTGCTCTGAAGGCTGCTTCTAGTATCTTGAGCCTTCCACCCTTTCGTATTATTAAGCTGCGGGGTGACCTTCACATCCTTTAAGCTTCAATTTTTGTTATTCTTACAAGTCTTTCTTCGGACCTAAAAGGCAAAGAGTACTTGGTACTCTTCCCTGGCTTTATTCTGTCCCCCAGGCATGTTACCCAATCTTCTGCATTCACCGTAGCCCCGCTCCAGAATTGTAATGTGTATTGTGCCTGCAAGAAACATTCCTCAGCTGTTTCCCCTCAAGAATTAAATATATATATATATATATATATATATATATATATATATATATATATATATATATACATATATATATATATATGCCACACTGACATTTCAGCCATTCCCCCTAGGTCCTTCTTATACTAGAGAGGGGTTTTGAATATATAAAATAAATTTTAATTTGGCTAAGTGCTAGTTTCATGATCTTGGTTAAATTATTTACCCTAATCATCAAGGATTTGTTTGGAAAGCTCAAGATTATATGACATATGATAGGCACTGGAAAAAAATGATCATTATTTCTGTCAATGGAAAAATATTTCTCATACATACATACATACATACATACATACATACATACAATTCATATTAATGACAATATTCTATCATCCAGATGCTATGCTAAAGTAATAGAATCAGTACAAAAAATAAGATTCTGTCTCTGCCCTCCAACAAGAATCTGATGAAAGAAGCTGAAATTCAATGAGGAAATCTTGTAAGTGAGGTATCGAAGAAAACCTTCTGGTATTTCATTGTTAGCCAAAGGAAGATCATTGGGTAACCAAGTAAAAATGGTGGGATAACAAGCAAGGTAGGCATAAGCAGAAACAGATATTCCCAACTGATGTTAAAGTTTCCAGCACCTGGAGGATGGAGAGTGTGTGGCGAGAATGTTGTCTAGTTTTGACTGTCTACATTTCCTGGTTTTCCTGTAACAGACAAATATTGGTTCTACAATAAGAAGGGTAATTAAGATAATATTTTAGTTTTTAATTAAGAATGGTAAAAAAAAAAGAAAATAACAACAAAGAAGTTAAGAAAAAATAAGGTTATTTTAAATGCATAGCATAATAGTCTTATTAGAAATAAGGTGTTAATTTAGCTCTAAACTCATTTAAAACCAATTAAAAGTAGAAAATCACAGCTCTGTCATACTCAGGAATTGTACATAAGAATACCAAAGTATCTGGATAGTAATAAGTGGGAATAAAAGATGGAAAGGAACTGTAAGGCATAGCTGGGGGGGGGGGGCAGACCAGAGGCTTTGCAGGCCAATGCAAATGTTCTGGGATGCCCTTTGAGTGTGAAAGAAACCATTGTGTCTCCCTGCACAGTACGATGTGATGTGGTCAGATGTTCTGATATCTCATTCTAGAAGCTCTAAGGAGGATGGGCTATAGATAAAGAAGAATCAACACATAGCTCAGTCTGATGAGTACTGCAGCAGATCAGGAGAGAGATGGTGGTGGCTCAGGCCAAGACAGAAGCACTAAACAACATAAAAATGATCAAATGAGGATGTTTTTGAAGCAGAAGTTAGGAGAGAGAGAGAGAGAAGAAGAAGAAGAAGAGGAGGAGGAGGAGGAGGAGGAGAGGGAGAGAGCATAAGTAATGAGGATTGGTTTACAGAGTGAAAATAAAAAGTAGTGGAGGATAACAACCGATTTTGTTTTTCAAGATGACCAAACAAACCTGTGAAGAATAACCTGAAATGGATACCTCTCACCCTTTTCTAAGGTCAACTGGCCAAAGAGGTTGCATGCCAGAAGTTATAAAGCAATGAAACAAGGCTTTCTGATTTTTGTTATAAGAATGGAAGACAGGTACTTTACCTGTGACATAGTCCAGTACAACAGAGCATTAGATACTAATAAAGGCAATGCTCAGGATGCCTACTGTGCTGAGGATGCTTTACAGCAGGCCCTGCTCTGGATCTTGCTCTACTAGTCCTGTCACTATGTGCTCAAACAGCTCTAGAGTGTAGGCATTATCATCATTGTACAGAAAAGGAAACTAATATCAGACTGCCTTAAAAAAAACTTATACATGCTCACGGGAAAATAGTTGATGGAATCATTGGGAGCCAGATCTTTCTGACTCTCTAATCAGAGCCTCTGAACGTGGCTCCTTCAAAATAGCAACCTTGAGAGGCTGTGAGCTGCTGAAAATCTGAGTGAACTAGGGGTCTGATTTTACAACACAGGCCTTGTCCTATCTCAAAAATAGAGGCTCTCAAGACAGGAGGAATGAAAACTTCCCAATGAAAATTGTGTCTGTCACTTTGTTACTGGAAAAGATGTCAACCTCAAAATAAGAAAATAACATTTTATCTTCTCTACAGATCCCAGGCCACAGCCTAGGCTACCTGAGATATTTATTTCTTTAGTAGTCATTAAAAAAGTATAAATCATTGGTGATTTAAATATATTATGGCGAACACATGAACAAATATGAACAAAATACATGAAATATACTTGCTAAAGGAGACATGGGATCATGAAGCATGTAAACAGGGGATGGACTAGCTCTTCCTGGATAGAGAGAACATGGCTAAGAAGGTTCAACATACCAAGAAGAGCTGGTGGAGTGTGGTTAACACAATCAGTTTGTGTTAGTAAACTTATTTGTCAGTAAGAAAAAAGAATAGAGAGGATGGGAAAACATCACAGAGGAGGCTGTTAGAACGTGCCACATGAGATCTGACGAAAAGCTGCATAAAGGGACAGGAAGGAGACGGTACCTTCTTGAAATAACTTTTAAAGGAAGCAAAAGTTACTTTGTGTTATTTTTAAGTAAAGTAAACAGAGGTCTTCACCAATGGTGACAATTCTCAATTGAACATCTTAGTTGTAGTTTTCCCAAGCTATAACTTGTACATTTGGTACTTTAGGGGTCTGGGTTTTGTTCCCCTGGATATTTAGCCCTTTCCCAATCCAAATCCATTTTCATATATTGAATTTCTTCAAATTGCATCTTGCAGGAGGCCCCTTACAAACCTAGAATAAACGGGACTTTTCCTAAGAAGAATGGCTTATAATACCAGAATGTCGAAAATTTCAAGGAGGATTTAGGTATGTTTCCTGGATGCTTGCCTAAATAAGATATCATATGCAAACTGCACATAGAGTGCCTGGCTCATTAAAGGCACTCAATACATTTTAACTATTTTGCCATTAGGGTTTAGTCATCAACATTGATCACAGGCTTTCTCTAGATGGTTAATTTATCATCAAGAATTTCAAACAACATGTGTTTATTGAATATGTGCAAAGCTCTCTGCAGGCAACACTATCTGCTGTGTAGATTATACAGAGTTCATTCTGGGACCACAGGTGCACTCTTTGGAAAGATAAGAGAGCATTAGGGAAGACTTCAACCAAGAAATCCGGATATTTGGACCTCCACACTAGGGACACACGGTTTTGATCCAGTGTTTGTTTGTTGCTTTTGTAGTTGAGGAAAACAGCATTGATTATGACCTAATTCAGTTGGGTGGAGGTGGAACTGGAAATTGGAGCTCTTGACTCTCCTCCTCATTCCTTTCCTGCGACAGCGTATGAGATCGACTCACCTTGGAAGGTGACCACAAGAACAAACTTAACTTCTGTCACAAATGATAGTGTTACACGAATTCCCGCAGACCTGAAGCAGCACTCACAGGAACTCTGGTGCCTCACATTTAACCATGTCCCCTGGAGGGGAAGACCTGGTGGCACTCAGAGGAAGGAGAGCAGGTTACCAAGAAGAGACTTGATACCCTATGAGCATATACAGGGGGAGGAGGTCCCCCTCAGTCACAGTCATAGGGGAGGGGAATAATGGGAAAAGGGGAGGGAGGGAAGAATGGGAGGATACAAGGGATGGGATAAACATTGAGATGTAACAAGAATAAATTAATAAAAAATTAAAAAAAAACAAAAAACAAAACTATACTAACAGGTCAGAGACATCAATGTCAACTCAAGCCATCCTGCTGAGTCACTGGCAGACATCGGTGTACTTCAAGACAAACCATCCATTCCGGACACTAGAGATTAGTACTAGGTTAAATTCATTCTAATCTGAAGGTTTGGGTGCCTACATATATGGCTTCCAAAAATGCAAAAGAAAAGTCAGGCTTAGATATACTCACATACTTAAGACATAGACAAATCTAAGGCAAAACCAGTATAATTCAATATTTTCTACCAAAAGTCTATTGTGATCTGATAAACGTAAAACCAAGAAACTCATGTATGTTTTAAATATGCTCAGTACATCTTAAGCAACCCAAATATTGAGTTTCAATACACATTGACATAGAACCATATTTTAATCATATCTGATTTTGTGGGCATGAAAATAAATATTTTTACAGAAAGGAAAATTATTAACATTTTCAAGCCTATTAATGAATGAGTATTTTCTGCAAGTAAGAAGTTCTATTTCCATATAAAGATGAAAAAAATGAAGACAAAGTGAAACCTATACCTGGTATTTTATTCCAAATAAAACTTTGATTCTTTTTTTTTTTTTTCATTTATTTACCCATTTAATCACTTTACAGCCTGAATGCAGCCCCCTCCTTCCTATTCTCCAAGTCCCACCCTTATTCCCTCACTGCCCTTTCCCTGCTTCAGTCATGGCATTTCAGTACTCTGTTTCAGGAATTCAAATAATTATTTTTCTTGTTATTTATTTTTCTTTTTGTTATTTGAACCTTCAATCTTCCACTTAAAGCACAACTGTAAAGAGTAACTTCAGCCCCAAAGTATAATAGCTAAGGTTGATATTAGTCATAATTACAAGCACTTTCTGTGATTCCCAATGTTTAATTTAATATTCTATCTTCCATATTTCCATCTTAGTTACAAAATTTTAAGTACCCAAATACTGTACAATGTACTATTAACTTACTTATCTGTGGATTTTTTGTTATTATTACTTTGGTTTGGGTTTTTTGTTGTTGTTGTTTGGTTTTCCAAGACAGAATTTCTCTGTGTAGCCTTGGCTGTCCTGGCCTTGTTTTGTACACCAGGCTGGCCACAAGTTCACAGAGATCTACCCTCCCTCTGCTTCCCTGAGTGCTGGGAATACAGGTGTGCCCCACCAAACCCAGCTCTGATCTATAGTTTTTAACCTCACTTTATCTGTGATATTTCTAGTTCAATAAAAGGAATTTTTAGATTACCTTCATCACGGTCTTAAATTTTACAGTAATAGTCATCTGTAACAGACAGATTCTAGTATGAGAGTCTTCAAAGAAGTTAATGTTTCAATGAGTAGGAAATATTCATTTAATGTTTAAAGCTAAACAGTAAATACAAGTTTGAGTTTAACTATTTTATTCTAGTATTTACAATTTGATTTTGTATTTGACATTATTTATTATTAGGTAGGTCATCTACCAATATTAGGGAATGTTCGTTTCTTTGGTAAATGACCATTTTTTCAAGACAAGGAGACTGAAAAAGAATTATATTCAATTCATATAGACTCATATAGACTCATATCAACAAAAACCACAATAAAAGTTGTGTAACACCAAAATGTCATCATATTTACTTTCTTTGAGAATTAAGTGCTAGGTATCAAGTGTACACTAAATGCAATATAGTGAACTAACATTTGAGAGTGTTAACTCTGCTGGCTAAATAATTCATAACCACAATAAAGAACTAGCTACAGCTCCCAGAAGTTCAACTTCATGATTTTCTTGGCTAGGTTGTGAAATGGGGAGTAAAATAGGATAGCAAAATCAAAGGTTCTTAAATAAATATTAAAGAACTAGAAAAAGGATAATTATATTCCAAAATTAAATTTCTACAAGCAAAATTGCTACTGCCCTTTCTCAATACCTTTGTTTCACAGTTCAATGCAACAGAACATTCTGACTCATGTGCATGCTATAAAAAGGTTTGGCCACAAGCCCATTGCTTTACATAGTCATGTGAAGAAACAGCAAGTCAAGCGCATGTCCTAGAGAAAACCTTCCAAACAAGCTGAAGCTGGAATCCCAGACTCAGAGAAGGCTTGGAGTGGGGATGTCTGAAAATGCTACATGCCTCCCCAAAGAAAAAGATGTGAAATAATCAAGGGCCAGGAGCAAAGTGTGAAGTAAGAAAAGTCTAGACGCATGCATGGTAATTAAATAGTTATTTTTCAATGAGTGATTATGGGGAAAATAAATCGTGTGAGACATATCTGGTTGATGTGGAAGTATACAAATTTTGGAGCCAATCTCATTTAAATTATTGTCTTGATTCTAAAAATTCTTAGCTCTGTGGCCTTGATGAGTATATGTTAGAAGGCCCGACTCCAACCTCAGCTTTCACTTTCTCCTCTCTAAAATGAAGAAAAATTAGTACCTTGGCATGTCTTTATGAGAACACATGAAGTTAACATTTCTGTGGCAGAACAAGGTAAACACATGGCACTCAATATAACCTCTCCTCTTTCCCTGTCATCTTTTCTGAATCTTACCTTAAGTTTAGGGGTTGCATTTGCAAATTTTCATTACTATGCAGTAGCTGTGCTGTCTCTTAGGCAGTTTGTATTTTTTTCAGTTTATGTTATCCCTAGATCCACCTGTATAGCTACATATCCACTAGTAAACCGTAAGGAAACTGCATGAGGACTTGTCACAGGCTGTTTGACTTCTTTTCATATATTTTAAGTCATTGAACATTATTTGTAGACGCGTGTCTATGTTCCAATTTTCAAGCCATTCTCTTACTTTAACAACTATGTTTACTATCACTGACTCTTACCTTTCTTTACACACACACACACAGAAGAGAGAGAGAGAGAGAGAGAGAGAGAGAGAGAGAGAGAGAGAGAGAGAGACACACACACACACACACACACACACACACACACACTCAGAATGAGGACATGACCAAATTGATATTATCCAGGGAAAGCAATCCTATCACTTATCTTTCTACAGTCAGAACTTCTAAATCCAGAGGAAAGCTTTGAGATTATGCCTAGAAATTCTGAGAGATACTGTCAACTCAGTAACTTTGAGATGTCCAGGCATATACTGGAAAATCATACTTGCAATTTGACCTTTTGTGTTCCTCAACCTGACCATGTTACAAATAGAGACTTACACTCAGTAAGGACAACATTCATCTAAGATATTGTTTCTTTGAAGAGTAGAATATTCAAAAGATGAAGGAGAGAGAGAGAGAGAGAGAGAGAGAGAGAGAGAGAAGGGAGGGAGGGAGAGAGGAAGGGAGGGAGGGAGGGAGGGAAATCAACTAGTGAAACTTCATTAAAAGCCTCACCCAACTCATTTTAAAGCATCATCAACAATACAAGACAATGGTAAGAAAGTTCACATCTACCAGTGGGACTGATAAATTGTAAAACCAAGAAAAAATGAGGAAAAGGCCTAAGAGAGAAGGGATAACAGGAGAAAAGAAAAGCTCAGGACAGAAAGTGAAGTTACATGTTTGGGGAACTTTACAGTTGCAGAATCATCAGGATTGATGCTAGAAAACACAGGAAGGTCTGCACTAAGCCATGAGACTATTTTTCCAACCATTTAGGAGAAATCATAAATCTTCTCTGGGGCAATGACTGTCACCAAAACTCAGGACCCTGTCATATCAAGGTTTACACAGTCTTTTTCGGCTTCAAGTACTAACGGAGCCCCAAGACTACCTATCTTCACAGATAAAATGTCATCTGATGGGTTTAGCATGCTACTGCCAAAGACTTAAAACACTTTGAATTAAGTCCACATACCCAATCGCAAATTCTTCAGTGTCACCCTGAAACTACTCATCTCAGATCTCTAGTGATGTGCATGCACAAGCAAAGCCATTTACCACTAGGTCTCAGGGGATCAGTTAACCGCCTTGGGATGAAAAGATGTTGAGATAGACAGGAGCCTCAGATGACTAGTTTTATAAAAGTTGTCCTCCAAGAGAAGATGAAACACCAAGATGAAACTCTGTATATTAACTGTCACCTTCCAAAAACCAGGACACAATTAAGGCAAAGAATTGCAATTATGTATTTTCATAACTGATTCTTTCTCTTTTCCCCATAACTACAACCTTTACCTCCCCTTAAGGCTTTTTCTTCTAAAATATGCTCAAGTAAATATTCCTATGTTGAGGACTTTAATATTAATATGGTCTTCAGGCAACTGCAATGTACATGTAACTACTAAGAAATAAAATATTGTACATAACCGTAGAATATTACCTTATACCGTTGCAGACTTGCATGAACTCCAAAGTGCCAGTCATGATGTGAGACTGGAGTTTCCTTTCCTCCTGATACCTTTGCCATTGGCAATGGAACCAAAAAAAAATTTTTTTTAACCAAAACATAACTTTCAAGGGATTTCTTGGCACTTAGTAGAAAACAGAAGGATGGAAGAGAAAGAAAAGCTTAAAAACAGGACTCTTTGCTGGCAAAAAAAGATGAGTTAGATACTATCAACAGTGCTACCAAATCTTGTTTGCTGTGACTGCCCAATACCTCTCTTCTTACTGGTGTGATATTAAGGGCCCCCTCAAATCAAACATATTGGACATTCTAACAGTTCAAGAACATTAAACTACATTTAAACCACAAAAACCCAAGGGCAAAATAAATCCCACCAGCATCGCTTCGTTTCGTAGGGTGTTTCCAAAGATATTCTTTAACAAAAAGATCAGATAATTTGAACCTTATAGATAATCACTGATTAATCGATCTATCCATGGGACAGCAACACTGTCAAGCAAAGACGAGAAAGAACAGTAGGAGGAAGAAGGGTAAAAAAGAAAAGAAAAAAGTCGAAGAAGCAAGCATAGAGGAAGGAGAAGTATTATGGTATGTACCTTTTACTGTATAGGAGAAGTATTATGGTGTGTACCTTTTACTGTATAGGAGAAGTATTATGGTGTGTACCTTTTACTGTATAGGAGAAGTATTATGGTGTGTACCTTTTACTGTATAGGAGAAGTATTATGGTATGTACCTTTTACTCTATAGGAGAAGTATTATGGTGTGTACCTTTTACTCTGTAGGAGAAGTATTATGGTGTGTACCTTTTACTCTATAGGAGAAGTATTATGGTGTGTACCTTTTACTCTATAGGAGAAGTATTATGGTATGTACCTTTTACTCTGTAGGAACTTCTAAAAATTGGCTTTAATCTTCTTAAAAAGCTACTAGAATTCAAAGGAATACCAAGTTCTTGGTTTACAGATATAATGAATACCAGTAAACCATTAAAATTTAAAACAGTTTAAACATATACAAGTATCTTTAGATCACTCGGTGAAATTCTCTAGAATATTCTACTTTGTCATAGATGATTAAATAACCACATAGTTTTCTAGGTGAGAAATTGATATCAAAGTCAAAATGGCTTCCACAACATATTAGGCAAACGCAATTAGCCAAACAAGATACTATGCTAAGGACGGAAATAGTTTTAGAGAAAAGTTTCAGTCAGAAGTCTGATTTTTCCTTTATTAAAAAAAAATGAAGTGCCATATCCCAGCATACACAGCACATCCCAGAAGCACATCACAGATGTTTAAGTGTACAACACATAAACCTAATGAAAATTTCTCTTAAAACTAACTATGAGTATACTGATGAAGTTTTAGATTGAAGAATCAAATAAACACATATCATGTGGGTTCTACTCTCTGAAATATATATATATATATAATGAGCTAGAAGATTATAAATAAAAGAAAATGAGGCTGAGTATCTCCATAGAAGCCTTAGGTGTATACAGCTAGCCAGAATTCTTTAGCAGTGGGGCAAATCATAAGGGGCAACTAAAATATTTGCTAGCTTCTTGTTACCCCCTCTCTCTCATGAAAAACAAAATTGATTTATTTTTAGATAAGAGAGTAAGTAAAAAGATCACAGGCAACATTTTGATGAGTTTTACATTTTACTTATTGATAACTTTTTGGTACTAGTTTGTCAGATACTGTTGATGTAAATTTAAACTAAATGTGATGAGGTCTGTTCAAGATGGAAAAACAGAATGGGATTATATGCAATGACCATGAAAAAAAATCAAAGAAAAACTGAAAAATGATTCTAAATAAATTCAACAGACTGAATATGATTTTGGAAACAGCCACCCCTTATGCCATCTAGTCACTCTTTACTGGTATAAAAATATTTTAATCCTGTCAAGATAGTTGTTTTCTTTAGTAGTTGAGATTTATTTAAATATTATTTTTTAAAAGAAGAAAACAATCCAGGTGGCCTTTAAAAAACCAACTATGTCGTTCATTGTAAGTATATGATTTGGATACATGCATAGTACTTTTTAGTGTGCTCTACATCTGTCACGTCACTTTTAGAGTTCAATCAGATATAATTTATTTTAAAAACTTAACCATGTGTATGTACTGTCCCAGAATTAATGTACCTGGAAATAATAATAATGACATCACAAAGATGCACCAAATTTAATAAGTATTGCTTTATGGTGAATATTAGAAAATAACATTCTCTGTTTGAACATTTACTAAATGTATTTATGTATTATTTCTTTGACAAATGTACAAGCTAATATAATTTCCATACAAATTCACTAGTATATTTAAGAGACTGTCATTACAATGCAATTTACTTAATTTCTCTGTTTTATTTTGCTTTAAGGAGATGGAGGAAATGGATGAAGGAAAGAATGAAACTGTATTAAAAATCTGTAAGTATGTGGTATGTTTAAAATATTGTGCTATGTGATGACATACATACACATTCAATGTATTATATACTTGGCTTAAAGCTTTCCTTATTTGCTTATTCAACAGAACTCACAAGATACTGTGTGAAAGATCAGCTGCATTTAGTATGTCTCTCCAGTCTACAAACAGAAAAATCTACACACATGGAACGTAAACTCCTTTGACAGTTAAGAAGTCAAACCAATTACTAAAAGTTAAAAATATGACAAAAATTGCCCTGTCTTATATACTAATGTTTATAATGAATATTCTATATCCAAAATAATTTTCTGAAACAATGTGGCTTTCTTTAGTATGTGGTATGTGATTGTGTTAATGTGTGTGTGTGTGTGTGTGTGTGTGTGTGTAACATTCTTGATGCATTTCAAGTGACACATTACTGTGTAGTGAGCAGTTGCCTACTGCTTCTCTCAATAATCCTAGTTGCTCATTTAAAAACAATTTCTAAAAGAATTATTCATTGTTCCTATCTATGCATACATTTTAGAAATCATTAGTCAGACTTGGCCAAAATTATTTTCAAAGCATATAAATAGAGGAAAGACCACTAAACTTTCTCCTATCTACACATGAGTGCTTGTCAGCATTCAACTCCAAGGCCTTTATTTAATCTCAGCCTTTAAATAATTCAGATAATAGTTGATTACAGCATTGGAAGGAATGTTGAGCTCTGCAAAATCCAAAATAATACAATATTTCCTACATAAGAGTGTCAATCTTGAATAGTGAGAATCTAAGTAAAACACACGTCTTGAGACCAAACCATTCAACCTATTTTTACATCTCTCTATATAAAATCTGGAAAATACCAATATGCTTTACTACCAAGTAATTCTGCATGCTTGCTTTCATTACCAAAACATCTAGTTCTAAGGATTAATTTGGTCAATTCACACTCTCTTATCCATCTATTTTCTGCATTTAAAACCTCTTTTGAATCATAACAAGTGAGATGGTTAGTTACATTAGTCAACATTCCACAAGTGCACATAAATGCACATAAATGAAAATTTAAAAGACTACTTTCACATTCATTTCATTTTCTTTAGTAAATAATTGTATTATATCTGTTAACAACCAAGATTCAGTATCTACTGCCTCTGTTCACTTGTAAGCCTCAACCATCACAAAGGAGCTTTGCTCACTTGTAATAATTACAAATTACAACCTGAGTAAGGAGAAATGGACAGAAAAGAAAAAAAAAGAAGGAAAGAAAAAATAAAAGAAATACCACCCTCCAGTTCCCAATCAAAAAGTGACAAAATTTTGCCATCAAAAATGTCTAGGTGAGTTTTGGGTCTATTAAATTTAATCCACAAAGCTGATGTATGCAGCACTTTGCCTTGATGTGTATGACTGTCCATGAATGTCTAGGCATGTTTTAATAATTACCATGACCGATAATAAGTGAAAGACACACAACCAGGGTACAAGCATCAAATAAGGTTTGTCAAAAAAAAAAAAAAAAAAAAAAAAACCTGAGCAAAGAACCCACTGGCTCTGGTGGTATGGAACATTTAGAGCCATTTCTATCCCTGAAACTACTCATTGCTCCCTCTCTCCAAGCAGAGGTGTAATAGCTCTCTTTACTCTAGCAAGCAAGTCAGTCTTCTATCTGGATTATGAAACACCACGAAGTAAAAAAAAAAAAAAAAATTACAGACTGCATTCAGTATCAGCAATACGCACATTTGATGATTGCTCATACCATTTGGAAGCCAGTGCTCACATGATGAGTGGCCTGACACCCCATCCATCAGCAGGGTGCCCACAGCAGAGTGGACTGTCTTCCTTGCACCATCTCGAGTGGAGGCCCAGCTGGGAAACAGCCTTCTCTTCCGATAGCAATTAGATCTTTAAGATCAGGCCTTAGCAATCTGACCTAAAGCCATCCTTCCTCGCAACAGTCTTGAAAGTCTTCAGAAGAAGAGACGGGAAAAGGCAAATGAGAAATGCATGTCTCCCTGGCCTGATTAAGAAAAAAAAATAGAAAGAAAGAAAAGAAAAGAAAAACTTTGTTGTGTCAAATAAACTCTGGCCACCGGAGGAAAGGACCCTATAGTTGCTCTGGCTTTAGAAAGATCTGTCCCAGGATTCTCAGTCTTCTTTCACCTCTCCCAATCCCTCTCTCTCTCTCTCTCTCTCTCTCTCTCTCTCTCTCTCTCTCTCTCTCTCTCTCTTTCTCTCTCTCTCTTCTCTTGTTTCAAAGGGGGCCTCTGGTCAGCGCTGATTAATAAGTGTTTTTTGTTGTGAAGTGTTGAATAATAGAGGATGGCCGGTGACCCAGTAAAGACTGAACCTTGCTCTAGTTTATTGTTGCAAGCTGAGAAAGGGGCTTTAGGCCCCGGACCGCAAGCACTGACCCGCACACATCCCGCCGATAGTCTATTCATTCTCACAGCCCTGCAGTCGCCCTGGCTCCCATTGTTTGCCAAGTAACAATGGAGATTTCGCAAGGAAAGCAAAGCTCTTTTCAAATCCTCTCTGATGTTTTGCATTTAGAGAAACGCGGAACTTCACTTTTTCTCTCGGCATTTTTCCTCACCGCAGTTAAAGTGGATGGTTTTCGGGGAGAACTTGTGTGAGTTTGGCGCTTGTTTGCGGAACACCAGCATCTAAGGAGAACTAGTCTAGTGGGGGTTTAAAAAGCCCCAGAGATTTCCTCTTTCTTTTCCTTTTTCTACCCGCCCCCCCTCCCCTTCTTAATGCATTTAGAGAATGGAAGCTGCCTCTGGGGAGAAGGGGGGGAGGGAAAGAGAGAAAAAAGCGATTCTTTAGCGCGGTTGCTGGGAGGGCTCCGAGGCTGAGGCCGAAGCCAGGCACCAACCGCGGACCCTAAAGTGGCAGATCCTACTAGGCCATGGAAGGCACCTCTGAATGACTGTCAGTTTCCTTTGGCCTGCCTTTCCAGCCCTGTTGGCAGCCCTGTGGCCAGCTCCTCCGCTCCCCCAAGTCCTTCAGGGCCCACAACCCCTGGCCTGGTGCGACCCTGCACAGCCACGGGGTGTGTGGGGATCCTAGGGGACAGAGAGCCAAGCCGGGAGGTCAGGGCGCATCCACCTGGGACTTCCTTCTGCTGAGCTCTCTCGCAGCGGGCCTAGGCGAGCCACTGACTTTCGATGGTGGCATGGGGGTCCGGCCAGGTGAGGTACCACGGAGATTGGACAAGGCCTGCTGCTGCCTCGGCCTCTCCAGACGCCTGGCGTCCGCAGCCCCAGGTCGGGCAGTAGGCAAATACCTCGGCCAGGGACTAGCCAAGGGGTCCGCAAGGATTTGAGTGCCCTAGGTAGGCCTAGCGGGCAGGGCGGAGATCAGGCTAGCACCCCACGAGGCGCCACCCACACCCTAGCCTGGCCTGTGCGTTCCCTCTCCCAGTGACCGCTCCTTCCCCGCGCACCCTCACGCTTTCACATTCCCCCCCTCCCCGGCCCACTGAGCTTAGCTAAAGCTGGGTGCTGAGCTGCTCCTGAGGCCTGATGGGCGAACTAATCCTAGAGTCTAGGTCGCTAACAGCCGCTGTGGGGTACCCCAAGGGTACCTCGACCCACTGGAAGTGAGGAGAGGAAGAGGAACGAAAAGAAATAGGAGGAGGGGGGAAGAGGAGGAGGAGGAGGAGAAAGGTTAGAAGGTGGGGGGGGGGGGGGGGGGGAGGAAGGCTACGAACCCAGGGCAGCACTGTAGGAGAAGGGCTCATAGTCCAGTCCCTTCAGTTCAATTGATATGCTAATCTCTTTTCTGACGCGACACAAAGAACACCTTTGCACTTTTAAAAGACTTTTGTGCCCTGGCTACAGAAGTTTATTATCCACTAATTAGCAACAACTTCTGGCAATGAGTTGGGTTACATTTTCATAAGCTGGCTTTGGCTATGAGGTGTGCAGAGAAACCCCTTATCCGGGGCTAGACAGCCATCACGCGCCCTATGTTGCTGGGCTTGCATTAGGTGGAAGACGCTGATCAGGAGTTAAAGGTGTCCAGAAAATAAATGCTCTTTTGGAAGAAGGATTTTTCAGTCTCCAACTCTTTGTTTTCCATCCCCTAAACTGCCGCGAGGCGATGCCTGTAGTCTGTCTGCCCATCTTATTTGGGTGGACTGGGAGTGAAACACCTCCCACCTCCCATCCCCTCCCCCAGCGAATGTCCCAGCTCTAGTCTCTGATTCTGATTCTTCAGTTTTCCTTGGCTGGCTTAGCTTAGGATAGCAAAGTATTCAGAAGAGGGCCATACCTAGGAATCGTGAGAAAAGCTTGCCGGACCTCCCTAAGGCCTCTCCAGAACCCTGAAAGTTGAGGAGATGCTAGTTATTGTCAGAGCTGAGAAGGGGAGGTGTGCTGGGTAAAGTGCCCACACTGGGTGGTCTGAAGTCGGTACCCCATCAAGTCAACTCTGCTGGCCAACCAGGGCTAAGCACTGCGACTTCCCTGCGGCAGAACACACTGCAAGCTCTGTGACCTTGCTCCTCCAGAGGCTACCCAAGTCCTTGAGGATCTTTTAACAATCCCACATCCTAGGTCAGTAAACTGAAAATGAATAGTATGAACATTGTCAGTGAAAAGATACTGGGCAGGAGCAGGATGTATCTAGTGCCTCCCCAAACCAAAGCCCTCTGTCCCATTTAAAAAGCAAACAAACAAAACAAAAGAGAAAAACACCAACCTTGAGGCCTACATTCTGTCTGGACTCATCCACAGAAATGTTATTTTGCCAGGTAATTTGAGGACCAGACTCGGCACTTTACAAACACACAGGAGTTTTCTTTCATGTTTTTGCTTTTTACATTTCCAAATGACTCCATAGAAAGGTTTTTCGGCTGTTTCGATGTCAGGTGGCTATGCATCCTCCAGAGGTAGCAGTTACAACCCAGTTTATTTTGCCCTTATGTTCAAGGTGACCTAACTCAAAAGCTCAGGGTGACTTAGGTTCTTAGAGTAAAAATTCCCAGGCAGGAAGTAGTGAATTGTTCTGCTTTGTTTCCATTGCATGGAATTGGTGTTGCACCTCTCTGATCTCCCGGAGCATTGCTTCTTAACCAGCATTGCTAAAACTCGAAAATGGAGGATGATCCGACAACAGACTTAGCACCAAATAGATGAAAATGTAAAATATGTTAGTGGTATTGGATTCTACAATTTCCCAGAAGACAGGAGTCTGGGGACCAGAAAACACTCCAAAATATCTCCCTCATGGAGGTCTGGTGCCTGAGGTGGCTTTGCTACCCTAGGCCACCTTCATTAAGGAAGAAGGAAGGCTTGGCCAGGAGGAATGCAGAGTCCCTCTCTGTGCCTCAACCTACTTAGAGGAGGGGAAGCCAAGTCCTCGAACCCCACCCCAGGACCTGGCAATATTTTCCTAATCAGGACCCCCTCGGAGACTCTGCATGCAAGATAGGCATTGGTCCTGATTACCATAAATCCGACTCTAGCCAGAAGAAACCTGATCAGAAGCCAGCAAATGCCAGTGCAGAGCCTGGACAAGCTGAAAACACTCTCTGAAGCAAGGTTTGTTGGTGATTCCTCAGTCCTAGGGTCTGATAACAGTACACTCTGATCCTACTTCATATTGAGAATACATGTATTTATTTAATCCCTTCAGCACTCCCCAACTGGCTTAATTCCCTTTCAAGTATAGGAGTGATTTTTAAAATTTAAAGGAAAAATATTAAAGAAAGAAAAGGAAAGTCTCTGATTTAAAACAATGAGGGATGTTATCAGCATGACATTGTCATACGAATGAGGGAGGAGCATGTAGGTTTGAGTCCAGACCCTTGTCCTTCTAAGTATCTGGGACCTTGTAGGCCCTGGCTCAGAACGCCAAGAAGAGGAGGGATTTATTTTCAAAGGTTGCTATTAGCGGTTCCCTCACTGAAGTTGGGAATTTGGTATTTTTATATTTCGTGAGATTCATGATTTAATTATACTCCTAAAACAAATTAAGGGCAGGGCCTTCTACACAAATTGGAGGCAGCTAAATGCGCTTTTGTGCCTGCTGCCCTCGGACTGTTAAAGAGGCTGCTGATGCATGAGAAGAAGTGACTGATTTAACTCATTGGGATGCAGGAGGCGGCCTGCCCTCTTTAAAAAAAAAAAAAAACGGGAGAGAGAGAGAGAGAGAGAGAGAGAGAGAGAGAGAGAGAGAGAGAGAGAGAGAGAGAACGAGAACACTGGCTATAGAAGAGCAAGAGGGTGAGTGACAGAGAAGGGAAGGAGAGGAGCAGAGAGGAGAGTGGAGAGGAGAGAAACACGCGGGGGTGGGGGTGGAGATCAAACTCTCTCTTTGCTGCGCTGAAGGCTTCTGAATTTCAAGCAGTAAGTAGAAGGAGCCCCACACAGCAATAAGCGTCTTTCCTGGGCTGTGTGCGCAGAGCGTAGACAATGAAAGTCTCTACCCCTCCCCCACGCTTTCTAGTCTACAAGATTTTTCTTTCTTTCCTTCTCATCGGTGGAAGCTATGTAAAATCAAATATGCAGAAGTGCACATACTTTTTTTTTTTTTAAGCACAGACTAACAAACCAAACGAGATGACCGAGGATTATCCAAATGCGCACCTGCTGTAAGTACTGTCTTTTTCCTGGGTCTTTGAGCTCTGCGTCGAGAGTGCTCCCTTTGTGAGCAGAATTGCTGCCGGTGTCTGGATTTTTTTTCTAGTAGGGACTCCTGGTTTGTTTCTCCTGACCAGAGCAGTAGCATTTGCTGATGATAAGGTCTGGCTAGTATGCTAGTATGCCGTGGCTTGGAGCCGCGGGCTGGGGGCAGGGGAGGCGCTCAGACCAAGATTTCCCGCGCACTGAACATCCTTGAGAGCTGCTGCCCGCTCAGCATCCGGGATGCAAGGTTGGTTCCTGGAGCTCTAAGGAAAAGAGTCACAGAGGTCTTTGAGCTATCTGATGTGCCGAGTGCACAGGATGGAATCAGAAGGAGGAATCTTAGACTAGGAGAGGAGACGCCTCCATCCTACAACACACCTAGCTTGGAACCCTCTCAGCCCATGGCTAGGACCACTAGTCTGGGGAGATCTCATAGGGGCTGTGACCAGAGCACCGCTAGCTCTGAGCCTTCCGTGCTTTTTTTTTTTTTTTTAATCTAAACCTCAAAGCCGGGATCTTCTAAAGCCCAAGGGCTAAGTGTGGATGCCTCTGTGTGTGTGTGTGTGTGTGTGTGTGTGTGTGTGTGTGTGTGTGTGTGTGTGTGTGTGTCAGTGCTCAGACAATATAAAGTGCCATTCCGGGAAGATATCTTCTAGCTTCTTGAAAATGTGCAAGTATTCTGCGGCCCACGCTTTCTTTGTGTGGCGGGCAGCGCCAAGTGCTTTGTGCTTCGCAAGTAGAAAATGGCGAGTCCTATTGTGTTTAGGCCATTTTCTTCCGGGGCAAAAGATTTCCCAAGTTTTAGATACTTTGAGGGCTGGAAGGAGCAGCACTTCTTTGAGGAGTATTAGAAGCATTCCTCTTACACCAGAAAAGTGCTTTGGCTCGGAGTGTATGGACCTTGCTTTAAAACCAAGGATCTGTTTCCCTGCTGTTCAGATTCTTAAGTTGTGCTTGTTGGTGTCCTTTAAAGATTGCTAGGATTTCTTTGGAGCTTTGGGCCAAAAGTGTCTGGTTAGGTTATTCAAATATGTAAAAATAATACCTCTGTCCTGATAATCTGGAGAAAAATGAAAGGAAAAAAAAAAGATTTCCCAACTATTTGGAGAGAGAGGGAGTGAGGTTTTATTTTTGTTTTCTCTGTTCACCTTCTGGAAGAACCCAAGGACACGGTTATTGTTACTCTACTGTGTTAGTCTTTAGATTTTTTTTTTTAAACCTAAGAGGAAATGCTATTGCTATCAGGACAGAGGACTACTGAGTAAGGAACCTTAGCCATTACATCACCATGCCTTCCTTACCACTTTAGAAAGTGCCAAGGTTATGGTAGGAGTTCTTTATAACTGGTTCATTGTAGATGTGAGGTAGCTATCAACACTAGCTGCAGCTCTATGAACATACAACAGAAACTGGGGGACATCCCAGATGAATATGACTCTGTTCTTTCTCTCTTTTTCTTTGTGTGTCATTTTTATAAATTTTCTTGCTCTAGTTAAGCCATATTCAAAGGCAGACAAAGATGACTCTATAAGACTAGAGTGTCTGCATTACTTTTCTTAGCAAAAGAGCATGAGAAAGGGGACACGTTGACAATTTTATATCCTATTTATTACAGATCTTTGGATCCATACATAGATCTATCATTTGTTAGTTTGGAAATAAAGAAATGTAACTCGTCCATTTATTTCTGGTATATTCCATTTGGTGACAAATACGGAGAAAAAATGAAAACAACTGGAATAAAGAAGAAAACTTAAAACCTATGTACCACTCTCCTTCTCTTCTACAGTCTTAAACTGTTAGGAAGTCAAACTACTACAGAAAGAAACACCCTGATTTAAATTTTTCCAAAGCACTGGAGATTGTTTCTTTAATGGATCAAAACCATGGACAGCGAACTAATAATTAAGCACACCAACTCCAGCAAAATTGTGTTAGTGTGGAAAAGAAGTTTACCTTCATAGCATCTGTTGGAGACAAAACCGTTCTTACTATAGTTTATAACAATTTGGACTAAATCTTGAATTTAAACTAAAATTAGATTTTTTTTATTGCAAACATACGTACACACACTCTACCAAATTCTAAAGAAATAATAATTTACATGTTCAAATTTTGCCCTTTCTAACGGGTATAATTTCTTTATCCAACTAGATGTTCTTTCTACCTTAGGTTACTCATAAATTACAATTTTTAATGCATTCATTTTATTATGGCCTGTTTCTTATAAGACTTACAGCCAAGTTCAGACAGAAAAAATTTGTATTTTTGCTGGGATTAGCTGGGTGACACTACAGCAAATTAAATAGATTTTTATCATGGACTGGGCTTCTAAATGCAGAGACTTGGAAAAATTAAATGCCACTTTGACAGACAGGGATAATATGAGTGAAGATAAGATGCACATACCTCATTTATTTTTTCATAGGCATTGTAGTCCATAGCTAATGGTGCAGTGGTTAGGCAAACATTCATTTTTGTTTCCCAAGAAAGAAAAGAATTTTCACATACATATTTATCCAGTTTAGGGAACAGGATTTAAAGCACACTGTGGCCCTGTGTCAAATAACCGTGTTTGTTTTCTGCATGCCTTTCATTACTTTAGCCTTTTCAGAAGTGTAGTTCATCAAAATTATTTTGCTTGTGGATTATATAATGCACTGAAAACGGTCACGTAAATTTCCACTTTCAACCCTCTGACTTCTGACTTATTTGGTAATGAGGCTTCTTTGTGACCTGTAAAGGCCTGGAAGATCATATAAATCATAAATAAGTCAGAAAATTAAAAGCAATTTATATTTAAATTTAAAATCAAATTAAAGTAATGTTGATATTTGTAAGGGAATGAATTCTTGATCTTTAGCCATCATACTAGGCCATAGAATGAAACTGCAATTCCCTGAATGTCCTTTCTTAGCGTAGATGATAGATATGTTTTAGATACCTGCATTAACAAATAATAATGACAACATCTTCAAAGCATTTGAGGAGAATATTCAATGGCATTTGGTGGTATTCTGATCGCTTTCCCCTTTGGGAGCTTGTGGTTCTTGTAACGGTGGCCCAGGGCTGGGGTGGAAATCTGAAAGCCGAGACAGGTTGGAAAGGAGTCATTGTTTAGGAAGGCACTCCAGCTGGGCTGCATTCATATGATTAAGCATAAATTTAGACCTTGGCCTGGGGAAAGGACTTTGGTGGGGTTGAGAAAATGGCAGATATGCCATGGCCACAGACTTAAGAGGTTTTCCCTCAAGTGGAGCATAGCTCTGTTCAGCATGAGGTGCTTAGTGTGCATTCCCAAACCCTTAAAATGCCATGACGAGGAATGAGAGAGTAATTCACTGTCTCCGTTTAGGGAAAGGAAACCAAGTGTGGTGACTTTGACTCGCTTTGAGTCAGCCAGGACCTTGCAGGGCTGCGGGTGGGGGTGGGAGGGGGCATCCAGGGGAGTGCTGTGGGAAAGGTTGGAGCGACGCAGGAGCTTGGTCTTAGGGAGTTGTCTTGCGGCCAGTGTGTTGGCGCCCAGGGGAGTGTAGGCAAGGGCAAGGCGGCTGCCCTTTGCTTTGCCTAGGCGCGGCTCCCCGGGGCTGAGCGCCTTCTGCGGCTCTTCGGTTTCAAGGACACAGCGAGCTGTTCAGGACTTTGGGAGCCAACATCTGTCTGACTGGTGACGTCAGCACCCCGTGTAATCCTCTTGTGCTGAAGGCAGATGCCTTATTTGTTTGGCTGGAGCGAGCCATTAATCCCTAATTCTGGATCAGCAAGCGAGGGGGAAAGACCGGACCGCTGCGATCCACTTCCTCCCTGCCCCCACCGCCCACCCTAAAGCACCTTATTACCACGGAAGCCGCTCAGCCTCCTCTTTCCTCTGAGAGCACAAGGAGCAGCGCCTGAAAACGCTTTGGTCCTCTGCAGGTTTGAGCAGAGCTAGCAGCTCTTTCTCCTTCGAATTTCTAGGGCCATGTCTATATGTAATTCTTTATTTCATCGATCGTTTCGATTTTCTTGCGGGGACTCTCCAGTCTTGCAGCTTGAAGGATCCTAAACCAAGAAGGGGTGGAAATTGGAGACTGCGGTTCTGGCATGTGGTCTGAGGGAGGGGTTAGACGGGTAAGGGCGAGCGGGATGCGCGAATTGCTGAGACTGCACAGGGGACTCGCTTTCAAGACTCCATTTCGGGAAACCACTTCTCTGTTCCTGACTGCACCCTCCCAGCTTCCGACGTCGGGACTGAGGTCGGGGCTCCCTTGTCGACCGGAACACGGCAGGGGCTCTCGGGGCTCAATTCTCAAAGTATGGTCTGCCGGTCACCTCGGCTCCCTTGAGTGCTTCCTCCCTCCTCCTTTCCCTCCTCTCCAGCCTCCCCCCCCCTCCGCCTCCTGCTCTAATTCTGCGCTTTGATTCTGTTTTTCAGGGGAGCGCGCTCTGGGGTCTCTCCGCACAAAACCTGCTCTTGAGCTCTTTGGCTTCTTCCGAGTGAGCGGGAGCCCGTCCTTCCCCCTGGCCTACCCAGCCGAAAGGGATGCTGTGAAAAGAGCCGCTGCCCATCGCCTCCGGCCCACTGTCCAGAGGGCTCCGCCCGTAGAGGTCAACTCCCCTCACTCTTCTTTCCAGCTCGCCCTCCCTCCGCCTCTTGCCGCAGTCAGACTGCGCATCAGCTGCGCTGCCCTTAATCTACGCCCAGAGCAGGCTCCGACCCGGTCTCTGCTCTCCTGGGCCGGAGGAAGCCCAAGCAAGCAGCCTTTTCTTTCTGCAGTAAAATCATAGCCAGACCAGATGGGCCACAGCTCTCCCGGGACTCGACAGGTGCTGTTGAGTTAATGTTTCCTCAATACAAAGAAGGATGACCCAGCGCGCCCTGGGATTCTCATATTTCCCCAAAATTTCCCAACCAAAATCAGGGTATCAAAGGCACATCTGTGTGTTTGTAGGACATATAAACATGCATGTTTATATGCGCTTTTACCTGCTAGATTTCTTCTCTGAAAGCAGGAGACGGTTGACAAAGGTTTCTGCCTCAGAACACGCATGGCGCAGCGGTCCTTTAAAGACTTGTCTTTCCTCACAAATGACTTAAGAAGGAGTTCAGGGTGAACGAACTAAGTTAATTGCCTTTAGTAATCTAACACCATTACGAGATTACATCTGTACCAGAGGTATGATTAACTTTGATCCGTGCCATCATTTGAAAACTAAATTTACAGACGTATGTATGGATTTTAGGCGCGCTGTAAATGCATGTAGATGTATGAATAAGTGCTCGCAGATTCATGCACCCTCTACTCTTTCACCACGCAGACTAATTAATGGAAACTGTGGCAGATGTGGCAGGGGGAAAGATGAGATGACAGTGCTGCTTCTGAGTTACCACTCTGGAGGTAGCGACTCCAAGCCTGGAACTCCAAGGCAGGGCGAAGGGCAGAGAGGAACGTGTAGTAGTTTCAGCGAGTCAGTTGCTTCTGGATCAAGATCAGAGACTCTGCCCTCCGTGTTCACAGCGGACCTTGATTTAATGTCATACAATTAAGGCACGCGGTGAATGCCAAGAGCGGAGCCTCCAAGAGCGGAGCCTACGACTGCACTTGAAGGACATCAGAGAGACTTGGGGTCAGGAAGGGTTAGGAGGAAACAACTGCAGGCTTCTAGAACGAACCCATCACCCATCCTGAGCGGCATTAGTAACCCTTGCGTTGATTTAGAATCTTTAGAATGAGAGTCATATGCTTTCAGCGAGAATCCGGGAACTCCGTATGCATATCCCCAAAGGGAATATTAGAGGTTTCATTGACAGCTGTCAGGAGATCAGTAGCTCCCATTGGTGCAAATGGTCTAGAGAGTTGACATTCAGAAAGCGCTGGCCTTTTCAAAAGCAGATTGAGGTTGTCCGCAATCCTGGGACGAATTGGGAAAACAAAATGGATGAGAGAGGTATTAAATAACCCCCAGACCACACTGCACAAGAAACCTCAAACGATCCAATTATCTGTGAGAATAGGACCCCCACCCCAAGGTCCTTCATTTCTCCCGTTCTCTACCCATTCTCGTGGCAGCCTTGTCAGGCTTTGAAAGGCCTAAGGCAAAGTCTCAATATCCAAATCCAAGCCAGAAACCCTAAGACTTGATGAATTAATTTATTTGGAAGACCGTTAGGTAGACTTGCTTAAGGTAGGACCACTCCATAACCTTGGAGCCTAAAAAATTCTTCTGCTGAGAAAGGGCCTCGCCGGAAGTCTTTGTTCAGCTGTGGCCCGCCTGGCCTGGGAACAAAGGAGACTCCGCAGAAGGGTGTCCCAAAGTGGCCGCGCCCTCCTCGCTTTGCGCTGTCCTTGGTGCTGACCGGGCCCTCCCCCCCCCCTCCTCCTGCTCCTTCCCTCTCTCCCCTCCTTCTTCCGTAATTCTACAAGCAAGGCAATAGAATCGGTGCTTCTTCCCTACCTAAAAAGCCAGATATTAGGTAATTTACAAATAAAAAAATTGAAATATGGAAAGACTGTAAATAGCTAAATAGTATTTTTGCTGAAACTAGCCACTCCGTTTTGACAGTCAGTTTGACAGTCGGGCCTGAAACCCGAGGCATTTGACAAAAATCTGATAGAACGAGATTGAATAGAATGAAATTTTGTTTTGTTTTGTTTCACCCTGAAAACAGAAACTCAAGGTTCTCAGTTGAAGGTCTTAACCAGGTGTGGTCACCTAAGGTACCGCTCAAAGGATCCCAGACTGTGCCTCAAGACATATTAAAAAGGATAAGAGTGGGATTGACTTAGTAGCCAGGGCAGGTGGGAGTACAGTAGCTTGTAACCACTGCCTAGGCTCTCAGCAGGCCTTTCTGCAGAGCTGCCCTCCGAAGTCAGTTCTGAGATCAAAGCCCACAGGGTGATGGGGTGCTGGTGTTAGGAGGCAGTAGCATCACCTCTCACAGGAAGCACTGTAGGCACAGGACGCCTGAATCCCACGCTGCAGAGGAAAACAGACTGCGGAGTCCTCTCCTATCCAGCTTTCTTGGACCAGAGCTACAGAGGCAGGGCAGTTTACCAAATCCCATATAATTAAGATTTGCCTTAGGACTTGTGGGTCAAATATGTCTGAATTAGTGCATTCAACATATATTTAAGATTCCCAGCATCCTAACTTTAGTATGGAGAGGTTTGTAATATAAGCAATAAAATATTGTTTTATAGCTAGTCCTATTTGCAATGGAAAGAAATATGCAACAAATTGATTTGTATCCAGCCTAGGCTATGGAAAGAAAATGTCCTATATTTGAATTTGTTTATAGACTCATATAATAAATTCTGTCAAATTCTGGGCATGGTGGCACATGCCTTCAATCCCAGCACTTGGGAGGCAGAGACAGGTAGGTCTCTTGTGAGTTCAAGGCCAGCCTGGTCTACAAAGAGAGTTCCAGGACAGCCAATTCTATTACACAGAGAAACCCTGTCTTGAAAAACCAATAAAATAAAATAAAATAAATTCTGTCAAACATCAGTCATAGGTAAACTAAATCAGGTTGTACAAGAGATAGAATGGCAGTGATTTTTATCTAGGCCTAGAAATGGGCCATATATGGATAATATATTCCTTTATAATATCTATTCTTTTATACCTAAATGATGGAAATGTAGCCACTGATTCAGGAAATAAAAGAGGTTAGAAACAATGCCCTTGGCAGTCTAACTTATCTCTCCATCCTAAAAAGTGGATTTGATTTGTCTTCTGATTTTTAGAACTCTGTAAATTAGGACTTTTCCCCCCACAAGTTTTAGGTTTGTATTGATTTTACACAAGGTGGTGGGAAGGAGTTAGCAAGCTACCTTATGCTCCTCGACGAAAAACAATCACCAGAAATGAAAATGGGTTTGACGCACTGCGGGTTGCCACAGGTACTCAGAGAAAAATGGGTCTAAAGCTTCAAAACTGGTCCTGTTTGCACTGTTGTAATTCATATTCCATAATAAGAACACACTAATGCTCCCCATCCTAGTCCTATTTGCTTTCAACAGTCCTAAACTCTGGCTTCAGGAAGCTTAATCAGTTAAAAAATATATTTTATAAATAGAAATGAAATGTGTAAAGGAAAGAATTAAAAAGCAAGGGAATAGATCATTTAGTCGTCTGGATACCAAGAATAAACCCACTGTGGTTATTGAGTCATATGTTTCTATACTTTTAAAACTATTTATTTTCAATTTTTTAAAAAAATAATCATCCAACTTAATGTCCATTACAATTTTTTTTTTTTTTTAAACTATGAAATTCCGTGCTCAGCAGTTTCCCCGCAGAACGACCCAGGTGGACAATTAGGGGAGCTTTGCTGCAGAGGAACAGGGGAGTCCTTCGGCAATCACAGCTTTGATCTACTGGTCTGAAACTAGAGCTTCTCATAATTTAGGACTAGCTTGACCCGTTGAGACAATCCATGGACAACCCTTCTGAGAAATAGCATATTTCCTGCGGTGAATAAGATACTCACGCAGGGAGCCAAGAGGTATCTGGTGTCAACAATGCTAGGGCGCCCTCTGCTGATCCCAGAGAAATAGCACACTGGTTACAGAAGCCAGATGGTAAACAGTTTCTGTAAGCCCTGGAAAGCATTAAGCTCTTAGGAGCATTTAATCTGTGGAATTTAAAAGCTTCCATCATATTCTCCGACTGGAAAGGCTACCCGATTTTTATTTTGAGCGCTTCTGGAATGGTCGCCTTCTATTCCATAGTCGTTGTTTGAAGCTAACTGTGGATTCTGTTGGTTGTATTTCTGTGTCCTTTCTCTCCCCAGGTTTTTTTTTTTTTTTTTTTTTTTTTTTTTTTTTTTTTTTTTTTTTTTTTTAGGAAAACGCATAATTATAAATTTTCAGGGCAAAAATCTTTCTACCAGGTAGCTGGATAGAAAATAATTTTTATCAGTTTTGTCCATAACTGAAATTTTATTAAAAAATATTTTAATTAGAATAAAGATAGCATGCACAAGGCGTTTACTTATTTTTAAAGGACGTTAAAACAAAAATAATGCCTTACATAAAGAACAATTGTTTCTATTTGTATTAATATTAACTCCAATTTTCAAAGGTACAGGTCTGAATAAGAAAGTGAGTTGTATTTAAGGAAGAAGGTGAATTCCTGAGTCATATTAATTACTTTATCCAAAATTCACTTCTGAAATCTTCCCAGTGAGTATTTAGATGGCAAAGATGCCAGGATGTAGTAGATCACTTTGAGTCCAACCATCAGGGATGCAGAAATGGAAGCAGCATGGTGTGCAGAGTTCTAAGTGTTATTTGTGTTTTTATGTATGGAATATTCTACTATAAAATGAAATGGAGGCGTCTTGAAAAGTTAAAACCCAGTTTTTATTTTATGTCTTATTGGGCTTATATTAAGTAAAATAATGTACAACTGTATTACATCAGCACCGTGAATTTAGAAGTTTGGGACTACTGTGAAACCGACGTATCTTTGTTGTGAAAACTGTTACTCACTATATCAGCGCTGGCAAAATAAAATGATTCTAAATATGTTGTTGTTAAATAAATCTTCAAAAATAAAGTTCAGTTTATTTTATGATGTCAGAATGAAATTGCTCTTTAGTATCACTGATTTTAATACTAGATTTTAAATTAAATCTCATAGGAATATTAAGCTGAATCTTTAAAAACTTACTTGATTTTTACAACTTGTTTTGGGGGCAAAACTCTAAATTAAAAGTTAAACCAATGTAAATATTCAACCAAATATGTCAAATTCCATATAATGTAAGTATAAATGTCTTACGAAAGCTGGTTCTCTGGAGCAAGCTTTAACAATTCATAGTAGAGTAAATGAAGGAAAGAAATCTTTTAAAATTCTGCAATTTTTTCTAAGCATTCCTTTGAAAGTGTGAACTATTTTATTTTACATAATTTAAATTTATTCCTAAATAAGTTAATATTTTACTTAGGAAATTAAAAAAAATTCAGTCGCATAGTTTTTCTATACTCTTAATAGTTATATTTTAAATTTGGAAACAACTTCTAATAAAGAAAATATGTAATACAAATAAAAATATTTTTCTCCTTTAAAACTCATTCAGTCTACTAAAAAGGAATGAAGGAAGGAAAAAAAATAAAAAGGAAGAAGGAAAATAGAAACAATTAAAAATGGTTCTCACATGTGTGATCAGTTTTCCTTGAATGGAAAACAAGCACCAGTATTCATAATTCAAATGGGTATGGGTGGGAATTATACCTGCTCTTTTATATTTGTCTGTGTCAGGATTGTATGTGAAACATTGCTACTTTCCTTTGGAGATTCAGAACCCATGGAAACATACCCTTCCACAGAAATTATGTTCTTCCAAACAGAGTGACTATGAAAAACACAAATATAACACAAACAACAAACTAGTGCTCTTATGTAGAGATTAATTACAATAGTTATTCAATGTCTTCGGGGAAAGTAACAGAACATCACACATGTGAAACACACACATCTCTACTCGTCAGCTTCCAATAAGGAAGAAATTTACTTAGTGACTTCTGTACCTTTTGTCTAGTATCCAGACTCTGCTGGTGCTGCAATTTCTATCAGTTGCAGTGAAGTAACAACTCTAATGCAGCAGTGTGGCAAGGAAGGAATTCAAAACCTGCAATGCTTTAAGAAGGAATAAAATGGGACATGTTGAAATTTATTAATATACAATAGCACTATAATTATAAGCTGCAGAGAAAATATTCATATTTAAGATTAATATTAGAAATTAAAACCCCTACACATTGCAAGTAAATGGTATTACAAAGACAAAACAAGGTTCAGTGAGAAAGCAGTAAGACTGCAATTCACGGGAGAAGAACTGACACCTGATTTCAATTCTGTTTTAATAAGCCAATAGAAGACACCATATGGGTGCAAAGAACCTCAGGATGACTAGATTGCACACAAAGGGTGTTTATTTATTGGACATGCAGCAATGTTGTTCTGCTTCAAAGGAAGTTGGAGAATATATTTGGGAATCGAGTTAGCAAATTTTTTATTATACGACTCCTGTTTTATGAATTTGAAAGGCAAATTTACCTCTTTATTTCCTAGTAATTAGTCAACCTTATTTAGTTCTAAAAAGGTTACTTTAAATGTAACTCTATACATAGTATAAGATTTAGATTTGGCTGAATGATAACGTGTTGAATAAAATATTTTCTTCCTGCCAATGGCTTTACATTTAAAAATCATAGCTATGCTAAAAAATGAAACCTATTTTGGTAAATTGTTCCTTACAACTTTCAGTGTTCCGAGTCACAATATGTTTAGAAAGACAAGGGAAATAATTTAAATTAAATCTCAATGCTTGTTTCCAATCTAGAGCTAGAACCTCCATGTTGCCAGGAAAGCAAAAAGTGGAGAGAGACGTTCACTTACAAAGAGAACTCAGTGTCTTCTCAGGTCAGAAAAGTTTTTCCTGACATTCTTGATCTGTGTTGATTCTCACTCTGCTCTCAGAACCAAGTTACAGCTGCTGAATTAGTTATCCTGGTAGGATCAGGTAGAGACAATTTGCAAGAGCACCAAGAATACAGTCTTACAAGTTAACATATTTAAAAACATATCAATTTCTATTATACAAAAGAGTTATTTTTTATTTATTCAACTGATACAATTAAGCCTAGGACCTTTCACACATGCCAGGCAAGTGTTCTACCGCTGAGCTACATTTTCTCCAGACCCATGAAAACATTATTTTACCTAGGTTTTTCAATTCAGAAAGCACAAGTATTTACAAATGCCTTCTAAGCCTCAGGACGTTGTTCAAGGTGGATAAGGAAAGGAAGATTGCAATGTGTACATTTAGAACTATCTATGCTGTTGATGGTGGCTAACATTTAAACCACGGTTGTGGAAAATAAAACCATCAAGTTTAAATGCAGCTTGAATCTATCCATTCTGCGGTTATTTATGACGAAATTGAATGGGACAAGAGGATTATTAACAAAGAGCAATTTAAAATGTCTGGTAACATGACAAGCTACTCCAGCTGCTGTTATTGCAATAACTTTATGCGGTAATTAGCATTTTCTAAACCCACAAATGCCTTTTCTCACACGAATAAAATTGTCCTGCACTAGCCCACCACCTCTGCATACTCTCATCGCAGCTGCCAACCATACCTAGTATGGGAAGTGATTAAAACAGTAACAAAAACCTACCTACCAGTCCTAGACATAAAGACCAAAGTAAACCCCAGAACTATGATTTAAATCCCTTTCTTTAAGTGCCCCATGTTAGCCATGGGAAGAAATACATTCTCGGTAAGGAAAGATTATGCTTTGGGAATAATACATTGTCTTTTGATTCCTCCCTCCTTATGCACTTAATGCTTTTTCAAGCCTCTTCCTTCCTTCCTTCCTTCCTTCCTTCCTTCCTTTCTTTTATCACGTTACAGCCTGATCCTGGCCCCCTCGCTCCTCTCCTCCGAGTCAAACCCTGCTGCTCTCCTCTGCACAGCCACTCTTTGCCTTCTTCTCAGAGAACGGTAGCCCCCCCAGGAGTACTAACCCTAACCCTAGGACCCCAAGTCTCTTTTGCCATTCTTTTAAATGCTGAAAAAAAAAGACAGCTGAGAAATATGTAGAGTTACAAGCTGCTCTGGTGTTGGCTGTGAAATGTTAACTTCTGTCTCAACTATGGTTTACCCGTCATCCTTTACCTCTGTACTTATTCAATGTACACATTTGTTTTCATTTTTTTGTGCTAGATTTTTTACTTCTTTTTAATGTTCCCAATCAAGTGTCAATCGGAACTCAGTCCTTTGGTCTTATTTCAAAGAATGTGTTTGGTCTTATTTATTTTTATTTAATTTTTTTTTTGCTGTGTAGTATATGCATGTGCATATATGCACACATGTGCATGCATGTGTGGAAGCAAGAGGTCTATGTTATATATTTTCCTGTATCATTCTCCATCTCACCTTTTAGGACAAGATCTCTCACTGAACTATAACTCACTGATTGGATAGAGCATAGGGATTCTCCTGTCTCTGCCTCCCAGTGCTGAGATTATTGATGCAAACAGACACATTCAGCTCTTTACGTGTATGCTGGAGGTCCTCCTATTTGCAAAGCAAGATTTTTAACCTGTTCTCCATCTGTCTTTTATTTGAATGAGCCATTTCATAAATTGTCAAAATTCCCTTTATTTTAGAATCTATGTTTACCTTATAATAAAAGAATAAGAATAAGAACAAATAAACAGTATTTAGTTGCCACGAAAGGGTGACATATACATGTTATTATGCTCAAATACATCTTCTATCCTGGTCAAGGAGAATACTACCCTTTTGTCCCTTTTATTAAAAAATACATTCTATTTTTAACAAGTTAACGAAGTCATCATTTGGTTTTATAGTATTGACTAGCAATGTGTTTTTAAATTTTTTAATTTAGTTACTAAATTCTCCATAACTAGATCAAAATTTGCATAGCTTCAGTATTTTCTATGTTCAAAATAAACATCAACTAATCACTCAAAAGACTATATCCCAAAATACTCTCCCAGCTGTCATTTTCAAGCTGTTTATACCGTATCTTTAGCTGTGAAGTTTTTAAGAGGCTCAGGGTAACATGATCATTTTTCTGCCATTACTGTTTAAGTGATGGCCACCATCTTAAAACTTTAAAACTGGCCAGAGCACTCTGTCAGATTTTCCAAGGTAATAGCAGTTCTGGTGTGTATGAACGACATAAAGCATACTTCTCACAAGCTCTCATTACTTAATTAATCACGTACCATGAGGATAGAAACTTCCTCCGCTTCATGACTCTTGGGGTATAACACAGTAACTTTGTAAACGATGTGTTGGTACTAGAATCCACGTTTCTGTTAAACTGGATCCTTACTTTAATCAGTTAAATACTTTTGATTATTTTTGTTTCTGCCAAATTTTAGTTCTTTGTGAACTTGTTTATTGACTCTCCAAAATGAATAATGAAAATTAGAGTAAGTTAAAAATTTGGGTTGTGAGGTCCATTCTTAACAACAACTCAGTTTAGCAGTTCTGAGACCTGCTAAATAAGCACCACAGCTGACTATGAAGCCATTGAGCTGCAGCTTGAGAAATTTAAGGTCAGTCTCCCAAGCACCATTTTTTTGGCTTTATAAACTAATGAAAATTAATAATTCTAGAATAATAAATCTTATTACTCAATAAGCACACTCTGGAAGGATGTGTAATTTGAGAAAGTGTTAGTCTTAACATAAAGAGTGTATCGATCTGAGTTTTCCAAAAGCAAATGGCAATTTGGTAGTTTAAAAGTGTATTAGAAAAAATATCCATGCAAGAGAAATCAGTGAAGGAGTGAGCAATGTAGGTAGGGCAGCTTGCAGGCTTCAATAGTTTTGACCTCTAATAAGAAAGAGGCAAGGAGGGGACACGCAAGGGTCGTAGACAAATGTACAGTCCAGAGGACTCTTGGCAATGGGATTAAGAAGTGCTTGAGCCAAAATTAGTCGTCAAGGAAGGCTGAAGTGTTTCAAGGGTATCCCCACTTTACTAACCCTACCATGGTTGACCACAGATTTAGGATATATTTGTGGTAATTGTGGTCTCTGAATAAACATAAAGGTGGATTCTTGAATGTAGGTGCTGCATAGTTAATTGGATTCCCTGAGGTTGGAGGTCTGTATGTAATACACAGGCATACGGGATACCACAGGCAAGCAAGTCATTGCTAATATCTGAGTCAATTGCTAGCCAATTTTGCCAATATTCATCAATCATAACATAAAATAACATTTTGCATGAATGAGGTCAAGAATCAACCAAAAAGATAGGAAATTCAAGAATTATGAATGATTTTTTCTTTCCAAATATATTAGAGATGAAATTATGATGCAATAATAAGTGTCCCCCAGTGTTCACTGATTTGAAAGAACCAAGGCTGGCATCTTTTCACAGTAGATCAGAAGAGCCTCACTGACAAAAGTATTTGCAGAATACTTGTTGAATGAGGCTTTATTGTACACAGATGCCATGCTTTCAATTAGGTTCACCTCTAGCTAGAACATAAAACGGAAGCCAATTCTTTGACCCAGAAAACACAGACATTACTTCCATTCTGACTGCACTGGTTATAATAAGATACATGGGACTGGCATAAATCAGAATCCCATGTTGATCTGACAGTTGACAGATCCTGACGAAGAGTTATTTTACCAAAAGAAGACCTCTTACAAGCATTTTCACTATGTTATATGGAGGTTGACTGTCCTACCTAAGAAGGTGCTGGGATTTCAGATTTTTATGTGACTGAAATAGAACCTGGTTTCACATGCTTTTTGCATATTTTGAAAGCAGTGGATTGTGGCAGACGGGGCTTAAACAAAGGATTTTGAATCCTTTAGGATAAAAATAGGCTTTCTCTGAATTCCCCTGTGCTTTAAAAACTCAACTGACCTTTCTGAGTTCCTGTTTTCTCATTTGAAAACGAAAAGAATAGATTAGATATCCAAGACATATTCTAGAAAGGAATCTATTGCAATACCAGTCATATTAATAACAATAGAGCTACAGTAGGGTGTCTTATGTACAGTATACCACTGAAGAAAGCTCATTTCTACTTCAAATAGTGGAACTTGAGACTGAAGTTTTAGGACTGAATTCTAGGGCTTATTCATTCCCTGGAGATACTCCCAGGTGCTTTGAGAATAATGGTATTCTTGAGATATATAGGAGAGCATGCCCAGCACACACATGCTGCAGCTTCACCCTTTATAGATGTGATGGTGGGACACATTCTCCCCACTTCCTCAACCCTCACAGGGTTCAAACAATATCAAAACCATGGCATAATCAACTCAAAAGTTCCCTCATGAACGCTGCCAATGCACGCCCACACTCCTCTTTTCTGGAATCACTCCCAAAGTGAGTTACCTGCCTACTTTTCTCTTAGCTAGTGCTTTCTGCAGGAAACCTAGGCTAAGATTTCAGAATAATATTTGTTAAGTAAGATAACATAGGATCCAAGAGGGAAGGGACTTATAATGGTTCAATCTTTATCCATTGTATGACTCCACTGTAGAATCATTTTCTATTTCTGAAGAAAAAAAATAATAAAGAGCCAGACACAGGGACACACATCTATAATACCAGAACTTGGGACACAGAGGCTGGAGGAGTTCCAAATCTGAGACACGTTAGTCTGCCTAGTAAGTTCCATTTCACCACCCCAAAAGCTAAATAGTAAGACTGTCTCAAAACAGAAGTGAGAATGAATTCCTCCTAAGGGTATTACTCCTGTATTGTCAATCATGCAAGTCAAAGTAAGAAGCTGATTTTATGCAAATAAGAAAAATTTAATACAACCAGTCAGAGCCAACTATAAGGATTTTCAGAAACAGCAAAGGTGTGTTTCTATTTCCAACGCTGTGATTGTGATGAAAGAGACAGAAAAAGCCTTAAAGGGCATCTAGATTTTCACAGTTCTACAGTGAGATCAGTATTCTCCATGATTAATTTAATAACCTCTGACATGCAAACATGAGGAAAAAATAAACTGTAAAGATCTCTTTATAGTTAGTGAATATAGAAATGCATGCTAGACATATAGTGCATGTATTTGTTAGACAGAAAAAGAAATAATATCTCCAAAGTAGAACATATATTTCCCTTGTGCTGTCTGAACAAGCAAGGCCACTGTCAGACACAGAAGCTATGCCTGTTTTGCCTCTCCAACGTAACCGATTGCATGCTGCTGTGGGACCAATACTGCAGCCAATAGTGGCAATGAAGACATCCAAATTACATTAAGAAACCACGGAAGAACTAAAGTAGGTTTTGATGGAAGAGAAAAAAGACTTATCGCCTACAAAAGGCTGAGCAGGGGAAGGAAAACCAACACTAACGTGAGTGCATTGGCCTTCATTTAAAAATACACACATGCAAATTTTAATAAATAATTTTGCTCTAGTTAGGGAAGAATTCTTAATAATGCATTCATTTAATTCAGTGAAAATATGTCCTTAATAAACCAGAAGATAATCCATAGATTCAAGATAAAGAAGATCTTGTTGGAGTGGTGTGTATTCTTTGGTATTTGATATACAACTAATTGTAAAACAGTATAAATACTATATCAACGCATGTGAATACATGACAATCTTACAACGTCCTTCGAGAGTCGGGAGGAAGTTTTCTTAGCGTCTGCAACTAGGAGGTTAATACACAGTTATTTCTGATGGAAACAGGGTACTTTCTTTAAAATTTTTAGCAGCTGCTCAGAGTGAGTCAACACCACATGTAAAAGCTGAGCCGAAGGAGAGCCAGGCTGCTGAGAATGACACTGGAGCTGTGCAAGGATTAGTGTTCATCATCATGTGCTCCATACAGCGACAGCAAAAACAGGAATCTACACCCCGAGACACTGTAATATTCAATTATCTCTCTTGTAATTTATTTTCCTACTTCCAAGAAATGGGAGTCCTATAGAATGTGATTTTTATCATTTACCTGTTTAACACAGCGATAGATGGAACCATTTTCTATGTAACTAATACTTATTTTTTTACATGTGTCTGCTTGACAACTCACATTGATGCCTTTGTTACACTTTATCTTGGCAGAGCCCAGGATGTGTGTGTGTGTGTGTGTGTGTGTGTGTGTGTGTGTGTGTGTAATATTAACCCCCAACAGAAAACAGCTTATTTCATAATTGAAACATGTTTTTCAAACCAATTAATTCCTTTATCAATTATAATGAAAAATCTCTATAAGGCAGTTAACATTTATTCAGATTTCAAACCTTCTACTTTTTATATTCAGCCTTCAGCAATTTGTCCACCCAACACGGGCTAAATATGTTATAATTCTACGATTTTCTGAGTTTTTTTCAATGCTGATGTACATACAGTTCATATGAATCTTTTATAATCACAATAACATTAAAACCCAGTTTTCACACAAAAACCTTTGAAAGCTTCACAGCTGTGTGGTGACATGTCATTCTCCTGATGTACAGATGGGAAATGGTGACTCAATGAAGTGGTAAGATGCCCAAGTTCAGGATGAAAAAGAGTCCTGCTGGAACTCTCATCTCATAATGCCTCTCCTCCTCTGTGCATGCTAAGATGGAGTGTCTTGCTAGGATATATACAAACAACACACAAACACCCACTTACTCCGGGATAAGCCAGGTTAGCGTTTGTGTTTGTGAAGCAAAAGTCTTACCCTTAAATCTGAGCAGGTGCTGATGGCTGTGTTTGATATGGAAAGTAACCTTTATCCATTAAAATTTCTCAAAAAATATAATTGAGTCTCCGTGGAGTGTAATTACGTTTTAGAAGCCTCCCTGACTACATCTCTCAAAGGAATATTAATGAATGCATAAGAACGTCTTTCAGCCGTACGCACGGAGTCCTTTTGCTCATTTCAGGATCAGTTTGGAGATTCAAAAAGTTGAAAGGAAATGAAGAAGCAACTCAGAAATTTCTGGGAAGTGAATACTGGAGTTCTTCTTATAGGGTTATCAGGCAAAAGAAACAGTGACAGTCTCTGTCCACCAATAGCTACATCCAGGATTATGTGACTGACAGTTTAACAATCAGCCTTCCTCATATGGAGCAGTTTGACCCACTGCATTGTTCACAGCCTTTCTTTAGAACAATGCAGGTCATGACCCTGATACGGGTCTCATATCGCGTATCCTGAGTGTGAGATATTTACACCCTGATTTATAACAGCAGCAACATCACAGTTATGAAGTAGCAATGAAATAATTTTGTGGTTGGGGGGGTCACCCCAGCATGAGGAGCTGTATTAAAGGGTCGTAGCGTTAGGAAGGCTGAGAAACACTGCTACAGAGCAATATTTTTTCCCCATGAAGAACAAATAAAAACTACCACATATACTGGGCTCACCATCACCTGTCAACATTCAGAGGATATTGATGTATCTGGGACTTTTTGTTTGATGATGGGTTTTTTAACCCTGAGTCTTGGGCCTTAAAGGAAAATACTTAACCACAAAGATGGCTTTCCAGCTCTTGTGTCTTTAGGATAAGGTTTTAGTATGGATCTCAGACTCACCCACCATGAACTCACTGTATATCCCAGACCAGAATAGAATTCAGGTCCAGGAAAATGGATTTTTAGCTTAGGTATATTGTAAGCAAGCATGCATAGTTACAAAATTGTCTACAGAGTAAGCACAGAGTGAGTGCTCACTCAAGTATTCTACAGAGTAAGCACAGAGTGAGTGCTCACTGAAATATTCTACAGAGTAAGCACAGAGTGAGTGCTCACTGGAGTATTCCAAAAATTGACGAAGAATTAATGCGGAAGGATCATTTCCAGCCTCTCCTTTGATTGTGGCTAGAACAGAAATAAGCAGAACTATTTGATATTACTGATTATTATGTGAAAAGAAGTCCTTTGGTATTCAACAATTTTATTAAATGTTCCCTGTCAACAAATGAGTAACAATATTATAAAATATCTATAAATTTGAGTTACTTTCCCTACTCACAAAATGTTCATTTTTTTTCCAGAATAAGTTCCATACATTCATGATAATGCAGTTCTCACACTAAAACTCAGCAATATATGATATATTTCATCCTCTGTTATATTACATATTCTTATTACCTTGATACCCCCATTTGAACTGTCCTGAAGGCTCATATTTCTGACCATCTCAACCACAGGACTTTGTGTTCCTAATATTAATTTAAAGACATTTGTACTACTGCTTATAAGTTACAATTATATATTGTTAGGGCTTATTGGAAGGAAAGGGAAAGAAGGAAGGAAGGAAGGAAGGAAGGAAGGAAGGAAGGAAATAAGACTTTTCCCCCCACCTCATCTCCTCCACACCATTCAGACACCTTTGGACTCTTTCTCTAGGAGGGACATAAGGAACATGTGAACTAGAAAAGTTAGGTTCCATCACTTGGTCACTGCGTGATCTCAAGTCATTTGCTAGATACCTGTAGAACTTGATCCCATCATTCATTAAATAGGGATAATTGCCTTCTTAGTTGGCCTGTAAGGATACAGTAGAATCATACATGGAAAGCAGCTAGCACTGTGCCAGGCGCTTGGTGAATCTTGGATAAATGTTGATTTCTTGACTCATTCTCCTTGTTCCCATTTTTTTCTCACACCTTTCTTTGTAGCCTTCGTCCAATTTCACAGTTCTAATTATTCCTCCTTTCTTTTATCTCCCTAGTACCCCACTGAGATTGGGTGATTATGTGTATACTGAGGAAGAAGAGAGCCTACAGGATTATAGAAAGCTTTCTTAGGAGCTCAGCCAGTGGCTATTAGGCTAGCATGTCAGCCAGGGATGAGTTTGATAAAAGCAGAAAGTGAGCTTTGCAAAAAGCCTACTGCTGGCAAGTGTGACAAGGTTGAAGCGCTCAAGACTTCCACATGAAAAATAAATAGGGATTCTATATTTATCCCTCCATCCTCAATAATAGCATTCAAAACCAAAGAAGGCCATGTGAACATATTAAGTTTTTAGAACAGTTAGACACAAAGCTTCTACCCTGATATCTAAAGGCAAAGAGAGATAATGCCATTCCCAGAGTCCGAACAAGATATAAAAGACGGAGAAACTGGAGCAGAGATTAAAGGATTGGTGATGCACGGTGGACAAATGTTCTGACATCCCATAAAAGGAACAAAATTAGAACTGTAATGTGGATTGAGATCTAAGTCAAACATTCAGTGACGTTGAAATATGAGATAGAGAAAACCAAGGGGTCTGAAAGTGACTAAAACCTATGATTTTTTATGTGTTAATTTCTATGTTATTCTGACGATATTAAGAAACACAGAGCTCAGTCATCACACTGAGGATGTATGAAACTTCACTGTGCCCCACATCATGTTGTTAAGTGACCCCTGAACGGTTAACATGTATCAAGTGCTAAGCACCAGTGAAATTCTAAACATTTTGTGCACACTAATTTCACTACTCATGAAAACAACCTCAAAACATGCATACACGCTTTTAAAATTTTTTCTTTTCTTTTCTTTTTTTTTTTTTTTTTTTTGGTTAGGAAATCAAGCTTGTTACATATTTAATAAAATACTATATTAAAGGTTATATATCTAGTGGTACTGAAAAAAATCAGACATCTATTTATATATCACATCTATCTGGTGAGACTGGGTACAGTGGCAAGGAATTGTAATCCCAGCATTAGAAAAGCCAGGGCAGGCAGATCTCTGTGAATTCAAGTCCAGTCCAGTCTGTGTAGTGAATCCCAGACCAGTCAGGATATACAGTGAGATCCAATCTCCAAATAAACAAAAACAAAAACAAAAATATATTTACCTGCTGAACAAATTTAGCCTTTATTTTCTTCATCTTTTATTTGAATATGAAAGGAAAGTGTTTTATAAATCAGTCAATATTTTGGTTTTCTGTTTCCTTATCTCTTTTGTATTTCAAAAAGCCTCCACATTATCTGTCTTCTTTATAAAGGTTTGTATGTTTATTTCTCTCATTAGGTTGGGGACATCATCAATAACTTATATGCACTTTTTTTAGAAAATGTGAATGAATGAATGGTCAAGTTAACAGGATAGTATTTCAACATGTCTAATTTCATTTAAAATAGAAACACGCCCCCCCCCACACACACATGGTTGATATGATTACAAAAATTGTCAGAAATCAAATTTTTGGCATCTTGTAATCTTTCAAAGAAAATGTCTGGTTTAACACTCCAGCACATGTCTGCATCCTTCTACATAAAGTAATAATAGGCAGGAAAACAGTTCCACCTATGTACCACAAACCTCCTACTGTTGCTAGCAAGGCTGAGACCAAAAATGTGATAAGGTAGACAGTAACAAAGATGATAGACATATTCTTACTTGTTACTGGGATTCCAGAGATAAATTTTTGGTCAGAGAGAAATGTATGGTAGATTATGAACATGCTAAAATAATGATTAAATTAAAACCACACTAAACAGACCATATTTCAAAAAACACATAAACCTAAAATACGATTGATTAACTATAAGATGGGAAGTGTAGAAGAATTTATATTAAACATGTCATGTTTGCTGAAAAAAAAAAATCTAGTCCATGGGACTTAAAAGAACATGTTACTACAAATACCGTAAAAAGTTGTCCTTTTCTAATAGTGAAGACAGTACTCATCCCACGGGCCAGTGTTAGGTACTTGTCCTTATGTCTTATGGGTGAATAAGTGAACATGTACAAATATGTTTATCCACTGTTGTTTGTGCTAGAGAAGTTCACAAGAGGGCAAAAATTGAATTTTGAAATGTTCATACACTAAAAAAAATAGAAAGCCTAGTCACACATATTGATACACATGAACATCAAAATCATGTCTTATGAAACACAAACTGCAATACTATCAATGATAAAACTTTGTGAGATACTTGTATTGTGTCACTGATGAATGCAGGGATATTGTACAGAATGGTTTTCTCTAGATACAGGGAGTGAGGGAGGTAATATAGAAAGATCTAGTTACTGAGATCTTTATTTAAACCAGGCATAAGTTAAAGCAGTTAGCATTTTATTTTATCCTTTAGGCAGCTTAAAGGAACACCACTACAGATAAAAAGATGTTTTTGTCCATGTGATGCTCAGTTGTAAGCCAAGGAACTAAGGATACTGTGGAGTAAGAAAACCATCCACAATGGAATACGAAAGTGTCACATTTCCCTCCACATCCAAGTACACTCAACCAAAAGCCGAACTTAAACCCATCCAGGAAATGCCCTCGGCACTATAGGAATACTAAAGGCTACAAGCCATTTCTTTGACGCTACAATTTTTGATATGATGGTAATTTAGAATTTGGAAAGGGCTCATGAAAATAATCCACAAACAGATAAATAGATACTTAAAAGTCTATTTATCTGGGGAAGGAATAAAAGTGCACTCTCTTGGCTTAAAAATAACCTAGAGCTCATTTTATATACTCCATGAGAGTGGCATTGTAGTGAGGAAATTAGTCTATAGTTTTAATTTTGTTTTGTCTTTATTACATTTTCCAAATAAATATATTTTCAAATATGGGTAGGGAGGAGGCTACTTCAGCTCGTGGTCCTCTTTGCTACAAACCAGCTAGAGTAGCAGTTTATGCTCTACTAGAAAGCTAAGGCATTTTAGATACTGCCTTCATTCAGATGAAACGTTGCTGCCTTCCCAATGAGATGTATTTGTTTTGTTTTGTTTTTGTTTTTTCACTGTTCAAGGTTTCTTTGGTGTTTTCATTGGCACGCCACTTGGGTAGTTGGTTACATTATCCATATGTAGATCTTACTTTTTACATAATATTGCAATGTACACTACTCATACACAAAGTAGTATTCTCTAAAACAGTTGTGCACAAGATATACATAATGGATTTACACACTGGAGACAGGTTATGACTGTTTGGGAACTCGCTGGCCTAGGCATGTTTGGTGAGGGTGCACAGCAGTGACATAGCAGGCTCCCAGAATGATTGAATCCTGCACACAATCAGCAGTGTGTCCTGAGAACAATGGGACTGCCGCACGAACCAGGTTACCACTGCACAAGTACCACTTAGCATCAGGGTAGAGCTGTGGGAACTGAGCTTTACCCCAGAACACTGCAACACAACTGCACTAACCACAGCTCAGATGAGGAGGAGACAGAGTGTAGCATCCAGAGAAAGTCTGCTGCAGCCCGGACATGAAGTGCTGGGACATGGGGAGACTTCAGAACTGCATCTCTCTCTGGATCCCCCAGTGTATCTGCACTTTTCTTCAGGCAGGCTTCCTCTTCAGGAGTCAGAGTCACCTTCACAACATCCGAGATTCCATTATACCCCAGGACACAAGAGACACTGAAGAAGACATCATCCTTGATCCCACAGAGACCCTTTATCATGGTGGAGATGGGATGCATCCTTGTAAGACTCTTAATTATGCTTTCAGTTAAGTCTGCCGTAGAGAAGCCAACGGCCCAAGACCTGTAACCCTTCTGCATACAGCCTTGTATGCACTGTCCACGACGTGCCTGTGGACCTCCTTCCACGGCTTTTTGTCTGCATTGGTACCCAGTTCTGGGTTCAGATTCCTCAGGGAGATGCTGTTAATATTGACGCCACTCCAGACGGGCACACTGGAGTCTCCATGCTCTCCTAGGACCCACCCATGACAGCTCAGTGTGTGAACTCCCAGTTTTTCTCTTATCAGGTAACGGAACTGAGTAGCAACCACTTCCTATAACTTGATTTTTTGGGGAAACTACTTATTTTTCCAAGCCACATAGGTCAGGGTATCCACTGCGTTGGCAACAGGGAGCAGCTTGCGGTTTGGACTGCACTTCACAACATTGGGAAATGAACTTGGAGATGTTCACGTTTCGCTGGACCAACTTGAGTCGGCTAGGCTCTCTCCCTCTCGCTGACGGGCTCCCGCTGTGATGATATCAGCTTTGGAGTTGGTAGCCACATTGTAGTCTTTGCCAGAGACAATTTTTGGTTTCCTAAGGAAGAGGCTGCCATGATGGAGGTCCATCATCTCTCGTCAGATTGTCATCCACGGCATCAATAAGAGCACGCTCATCTGCTAAGTCCTTCATTAAGATACTGATGGCACAAGCCATGCCAACAGCACCGAACCCAACAATTGTTATATTGTTGTGGGGGCCACGTCTTCCTTAAGAAAATTCACAACCAGCTGGTCCTTGAGAGATGCCATCTTGGACTTTTAACCTTTTGGGTCCTCTAGGGCATGATGGTGGGCATTGAGCACTTGGCAGGATGGCCTGTACTTGGCGACAGTGGCTCCAGCACCCTGATGAGATTTAATTGTAGAATTTGTGTGCAGAAATTGAAATGAAGTTTCAAATAATTTTACTATTAGTATTTTTAAACAATATCATCAGAAGCAAGAAGTCCACAATGAACACCCATGTTAGGATAAACTGTTACTAGAGAGCACTTTACTTAAGTTATCCTTGCCCGAGACAGGAAAAAAGCCAATTATTAAGCATTTTCTCTATCAAGGGAGTATTTCTTTGTATAGCACAGATGACAATTTTAAAAACAGAGAGATTTGCAAACTATTTATAGTGGCTGGCCGTTTAGTACTTTTGAAATCATATGAGAATTATGATTTCAAACTATAGAACTTCAATAAGTTCAATAACAGACCAATAAATCCCGACCTTTCTCATCAGGACTTGGAACTCATTTTCTCACTGTGTGAGCCCTTTGATATTTTGACTTAATCATTTACCTCTCATGTGTCCCTCCAATTTCATCAGTAGTCAATTTAATCCAATTTCTCTCACAATCTCAAGGCCCCTCTCTTTCAGACACCTAGCATTCGGAAGTGGGAATATTAACATATTTGATATATGTCTGGGTCTAAGAAAGCAATTAATGTTTTCCAAAGAAAACATGGTTGGGAGTTACCAGTGGAGGCTTTTTCTTCTGAAGCATAAAGTAGCTTGTCAATGAAAATAAAGCCACTGCATTGTTTATGGGTACCAAAAGTTTCACAACACTTGAAAAAGAAGTGAAAGCTTTACTGGATATAATTTTAAATCAGCCATGACATCTAGCAACTTTGAAATGCTGCAATTCAGTGTATTCATCTGAAACCTGGTTAGTAGAGACTCCAAGAAGCTGAATTTTAGTTCCCTAGAAGTTCATGGTGTACTTAAATGCAAGAAGTACAGCTGAACACCATCTCTGTTCTCAAAACATAAGACGCTTGTTATAGGATGTGAGCTTAGCTGAAGATGTTATAATTTGCAGGAAAACATGCATGGTCATTTAAATAATACATACTATAAAGCTATTAAATGTGCTCCATACAAGTTAAGTATCAGTGTTACTGGTCTTTAAAGCTTCCTAAGTAGCCTCTTCCCTTCGTGTCCCTCCTGTCATGTCGTGGGTTGCTGCCCCATCCTAAAGTTTGTGCTATTCACTGCCCTACACTATTTTTTCATTTATTTATTAATTTAATTGCTTTACAGCTCGATCCCAGGCCCCTCCTCGCCTCTCCTCTCCTCTCATTCATGCCCTCATGCACCTTCCCTGTCCTCTGTCTCCTGTTTGTTAGAGAAGATGAGGCCCCCAAGGGGTATCAATACACCCAGGCACCTCAAATCACAGCAATACTAAGCACTTCCTCTCACTAGGGTCTGACAAGGGAGCCCAGCTTGAGGGAAAGGATCCAGTAGCAGGCAACAGAGTCAGAGGCAACCTCTACTCCCACTGTTAAGGAACTCACATGTTGATCAAGCTGCATGTCTGCAAAAAATGTGTAGGGAGTCTAGGTCCAGCTCATGCAAGCTCTTTGGTTGGTGGTTCAGTCTCTGTGAGATCCATGGGCCCAAGTTGTTTGACTCTGTAGGTCTTGTTGTGGTGTCTGTGACCCCTTTGGCTCCCTGAGTCCTTCCTCTTACTCTTCAACAATGACTCACAGGTTAAGAGCTCTGACTGATCTTCCAGAGGTCCTGAGTTCAAGTTCCAGCAACCACATTGTAGCTCACAACTATTCATAATGTGTTTTGGTGCCCTCTTCTGGCCTGCAGGTGTACATGCAGGCATAACACTATATGCATAATAATAAATCTTTAAAAAAAAAAAAAAAAAAACAACTTCCAGGAGCTCTGTTTATTGTTTGGCTGTGGGTCTCTGCATCTGTTTCCATATATTTATCCCACATCCTCTCAAAAAGACAGTTATGCTAAGTTTCTGTCTGCAGGGATGACTCTCTCCCATGGGGTGGATTTCAAGTTGGGCCACTCATTGGTTTGCCGTTCACTCAATCTATGCTCTTTCTTTACCTTTACACTTCTTGTAGGCAAGACAAATTCTGGGTCTAAGGCTACAGCAGGTGGCCGCTTCAGGCTCCTTAATCCCCATGCTAGAAGTCACCTGGGGTCACCCCATAGGCTAGCGGGAGCCTCCCCTGTCCCAGAGATTGCCCCTCACTGATTTCTAGTCTCTCTCCAGATCCTCCCCAAGCCCCTCCCCTGTTCTCTGCATTGCTGATCCCCCACACCTGTTACCTTCCCCACCCCTCCTCCCACCCAGAAGCCTCCCTCCATCTACTAGGGATGTCTATTTTATTTCCTATAATTCAGTCACTTACATGATCCCTGAAGCACTGACCTGTTTATATTTGATACGCTGAGTAGAAACCTTGAGTTTAGTTTAGTTTAGCATGGTTTGGTCCTGATATGTAACATCACAATATCACTCTAGTGTCAGAAGAAAGGTGCTACGAAAAGAGATGTCGTTGGAGTCTGGTTTTAATATATCTCACAGCTGATAAATTTTCTTCTGAGGAAGCCAGTGAGAAAGTCTCAGCTGAGTGTTAGGGAACACAGCAGCCTTACAATAGATACCTCATAGGGCTGAGGGGTGGTCCAGGCTTTAGGACAGCGCAGAAGTCAGGTCAAAAAGAAAAAGGCCCTTAGTATTTTCTATTTCTGAGCACACCAGTGCCTCCCTGGAGAATTTCATGCCCAAGTCCTTTGACAAGATGAGAAAATCCAGTAGACATGGCAGCAAGGAAATCAGGTAAGAGTAAAACTTCGAGGAAGGCAGCTGTGGATGACTCCGTGGCCAGGCTTGCCTTGCCTTCTGTCTTCAGCATGAAAAACAGTGGAAATGCTCTGTGACTAGTGTGCTTGTGCATATCTTGCACAGACCTTTATGGGTCACTGTAGAATGCTATAAGGCTCGCAACTTTGGAACTTCATTACTGCATTCACCTAGAAATTATTTTTCAATTAGGTCCTGTATTAAGTATCATATTTCCTTCGTATTCCCAGTGTTTGATATTGTCCTTATTCAGAAGCTGTTATTCTCCAACAGTTTCTTGAGAAATTGTTGTTGAGAGCTTTAAATCAGGTCAATTGGTTCTTCTTATGTGAAAATGTTAGTTGTCCCATTTCCTGCTGTTCATGTCGGGCTAAGGAAAAGCGTAGGCTGGAAATAAGGTACTTAGCACATTTGAGATGCAGCCTGTTACATCGGTTCCTTATCTTTTGTGCTTTGGAGGCATCTAAGGCTAATTTTACTCCAGATCTTTTGTTTTGAAAGTGTGTGTGTGTGTGTGTGTGTGTGTGTTTTCTGCATCTAGATTCTTCTTTATTTCTCTCATCATTCTAAAAGTTACTATACTCATCTTTGATATGGGTCCAATTTCATTTAGATTTTTCAAAATCTATTGCTTAGAGTATGTGGTAGACTTTCAGACTGGTCTTTCTTGCCTAAGATATTTAGTATATTGTATATATTTTCTCTTTCTGTTTTGACTATTATTTTGATGTAAGAAGATCCAAGCCATATTTCCCCTGTTATTCTAATTGTTTATTTTATCTTTTGAGATTACAATATAATTACATGATCTTGGCCTTCTTTTTCTTCCCTCTAAACCCTCCAACATACTTCCTCATTTCCTTCAAAATCACACCCCTCTTTTCATTAATTATTTTTACACACAAATATATTCTTAAATACATAATACACATTCTCAGTCTGTGTAATGTTACTTGTTTGTATGCTAGTTATCCAGTACCAAATGGGCAGCCAAATTTATGTTTTTAAAAATATTTTAAATAATTTTGGGGGGTTTTGTGCATGTATTTTGATCATATTCACTCTTCCCTATCTACCCAACTATGAGTTCTCATTTTTTTAGTGCCCATCAAATACAATTCAGATGGCTCATATCCTCTTGGCTATCTTAGCAGGGACTAGACCCTTAAAGAAAACTCTCCCAGGTGCTATCAATTGCCATTAAATCCTCAGCTAAGGGTGAGATTCTGTAGCAGTCTCACTCCTCCATCCTGGGATTTAGTCTATCTTGAGCTTGTGGAGATCATGTGCATGCTGTCAAAACTGTTGTGAGTTCTTAAGTATAACTTCCCTGTTGTAACTGGAAAACACTGTTTTATTTTAGTCATCTATTACTCTAACTTTGACATCCCTTCTACTCCCTCTTCCATTATGACCTTTGAGCCTTGGCAGAGAGCTTTCCAGTTTGTGATTTGTTTATTTCTTTTTGAAAGATTACGACTTTAAAAAAATATTCTGATGTCTTAATGTTATAGGATTGTTTTATTTCTGAATTTTACCAGGTTCTTCTTTGGGGTATCTTGTTTCTGTTTTATAATTGTAATTTTTTAAAAATTAGGTGTTAATAAGAGGGATTACTTTTATGGAATCATAATTTATATATGACAAAAATTATTGGCTTAGATATACTATTAAAGGACTTTTCACAAGCTGATTACAGTGGCTCAAGCCTGTAATTCCAGCACTCAAGGAGGCAGAAGTGATTTCTGTGAGTTTGAGGCCAGCCTGGTCTACAAAGCAAGTCGAGGACAGCCAAGGCTACACCGGGAAACCCTGTCTCAAAAAATAAACAAACAAGCAACAGCAACAACAAAAACTCGACTTTTCATAAATAGATACTTTTATTTCCCTCAAACCATAATCAAGATATAAAGAGTTTCCACAGTCTTCCAATTTCCCCCTGTACTTTGGTGCTGTTACCTTCTGCCCTGACTATGGGTCTCCCAGATCTGCTGATCTGTTTTCCATCTTGTTTTTGTCTTTCATAGGGAAATGTCATGTCTTATTGGGTCTACTTACTATAGATGTAAGAGATTAGAAAGGCAATTATAAGAGCCCCATATGAGGACTCTTGACTGGAGAATGGCTAAATTGTGGCCAGGTGGGCTGTTTGTGTGAAATCTCCTGGTGCTGGCGATTTAGAACTCATTCTTCTATTGGTACCAGTGAGAATTTTTTCCCAATCATCTACATAGATGAAAGGATGGCGTGCACAATTAATTGGAATAAAAGGATAGATTTGGATCTTCAACATTCATAGTCAGTGTGCATTGAACTATTATCCTTGTTTAAAGCACCCAATCTTTGAGTGTCAAGCACAGACACCTCTCACCTCATGAACCTGTTCCATCTGCACACGCATGTACCTTCTGCTGACAGAGAGCGGCAGTTCCTCTGTGCCCTGGATTGACAATGGGATTTCTAGACTGTAATTGTTCTCTAACCTTCTATCTCTTATTTAAACCTTCACTCTCATCTATCTGGAATTAACAACATCAAACTCCACGTTAAAGATCTCTGGAGAAATGGAATCAATAATATATCCTTAAGAGGAGATTTCCCACGAAGACTGAGATTCTGAGATCTTCTAATCTGCCAGGTGAAAGCTGAAATTTAGTCCGAGGGTGTGGGTTGCAGAATTTATTGGGAATCAACAGGTACAAATCCCAAATGTATAAGGTGTTTTAAAAAATAGCTCAGAAGTTTAAGGCCAGGCAAAAATGGATGCCATGGTTGTAGAGGACAGTAAATTGTCCCTTCCACCATCGTTGTTTTGTTCTCTCTTGGCCTGGCCATATTGAAGAGAAGACGTCTACTTTACTCAATATACTGGCTCAAATTCCAGTCTCTTTCACACTCATCCAGAGTGGTTTTTTGCTTTGTTGTTTTCTTTACCATTTACCTGGAAACCTTTAGTTCAGTCTAATGCGTATAAACTAAGACATGCCAGGGTCCTTTGAGATTTCTTGAGTATAAATCAGGTCAGTGCTCAGTCTCTCAGCTGTGGCATTTTTGGAACTCAGCAGGATCATTGCCACCTGTCTCTCTTTTCCAATATTTAGTTTTTTTCCCTCTCCCCTGTTTTCCTCACACTGTCACCCTGTGGATTCATGTCTCTTGAAAAAAACCTTCACTTTATTTCTATTATTTAGAGAGAGTAAAAATAGTTGTGATGTATGTACTTATTATATTATCTTGACTTCAAATTTCCTACTACAAATTATCTGATTCTCTAACAACTTGATAAAAGAATCACTGTGCAGATTAACTAAATACGTAAAAGCATACAAAATATTATTTTTTAAATAGCTAATTTTAGTGCTGTAAATTCAGCATGAATTTGTGCATTAACCATTTGCTCCTTTTCTAATATAAAGTAATTTCCTAGGTTGAAGATTTGAGAACCTTCTAATCGTGGTTTCAAGCCCTGCAGTGATGATCAAAGGGTATGCTAAAATAAGATTCCAATAAGAACTTCTATTTAGAATTATGATAATCATGATTATTTTGCTTTATTAAGACACACTCTTGGCTTGCCTTGAACTAACGGTCTTTCTGCTTTAGTCTTCCAAGTATTAGGATTATGTGCAGGAAGCCAGGCGTGGTGGCACACGTCTTTAATCCCAGTACTCGGGAGGCAGAGGCAGGCAGATCACTGTGAGTTCAAGGCCAGCCTGGTCTACAAAGTGAGTCCAGGATAGCCAAGGCTACACAGAGACACCCTGTCTCAAACAAACAAACAAACAAACAAACAAAAGGATTACATGCATGTACACCTGGACTAAAATGAATTAAGATGCTTCATGTTGCTACTTTTAGATAAAGAAATCTCAATATTTATAATTTATTTTGTTTACTTATCATTAATTACAGATTAAAAGCATTAGTTTTATTGAATTGGAATGCAAGCTCATATATTTGGGAAAGGCAACAGGAAGGGGCAGTTGGAGATTTTGTTCTCATGCAGTATGACTGTCGGACAGAGGCCGAAAGCTACTTAACAGAGAACATTTCATATGCTTTCTTAAGAGAGGTACGGAGGTAGGAGGATCTGGGAGTAATTGGAAAATGGAAGAAGATGATAGTCCCCCATTGTCTGAGAACTTTTAAAAATAAATTTTATAAAAGCCATATAATAAAAATGAAAGAGAGAATAGCATATTTCAGAATTGATTGAAGAAAATATCATGGCTATTTAAGGGGTGGTGAGATAGAGGAGATATGGGCCCCTCAGCAGATGGAAGAGACACAAAGGAAAAAGCATCCTCCAATATGTTGATAGGGTATCATGTCTTTGGTCTAGTAATGAATTCATTGTGATCAGTGAGCCCAAGAGATGAAACGTTGGACGTCACTGTAACAAGCACAGAAATTTGGGAGGATGAGTTTAGAGAGGGTCATAGAACAGAGTTTTTTTAAAGGATAATAAAGTTATTATTTTTGGATTCAGATTCATACTATATAGCTCAGGCTTTCATTGAACTCACAGTAATTCTTGTGTCTCGGCCTTCTAGAGTTCTGGTGTTACAAGCATGAGCCATCATCCCTACTAAATAATTGCACTGCAAGTAACATTTTTGGTTTTGTTTAGGCTCAGACCATTATTAACAGGTTTATATTTCTTCAACATCATGCTCTTTAATCTGTTAGCACCTCTAGGTAAATATTTAGTGGGCTTTCAGAAATTCTTTGTATTTACAAATCTTTTTAAAAATATTTCTCTTTAGACACATCTATGGTTGGTACTTCCATTTCTTAGATATTCATTATGCTGTTCGTTTTCATGCACTCGTCTACACTTTTGAGAAGACAGAGTGTTTATTGTTTGCTTGGGGGTTTTGCTTTTCTTTTAAGACAAGGGATAAAGGAATTCCAAAGTGACTAGCCCGTTTTTCTTCAGGAGGCTCAAGTCCTGTGATTCTAGCTTTCCACTGTACCACCTGGGTTTGTATAAGTGTTTCCTTTGGTCATTTGGATGGCTACGAGTTCTGCATCAGAGTTCTCCAGAAATGCCAAGTCAATAGAGTGTATACTGATGTATAGGAGGAGACTCTTTGTGGATATTGGCTCACCATGTTGTGGAGTTTGAGACTATAGAGGCCTCTGATCACCCAGATGGAAACCACATAATACCCTCTCCTGAGAGTAACAAGCAGATCATCTTCTATGTCTTTTGGATAGTTCCAGAATTCTATTAGCTTAAAATTGAAGCTTTGATATCAATGTACTCAAAACACATTTTTAAAGGAGAAATTATTGTACTGTTTGACTTATATTTCTATTGCTGTGATAAGACATCATGGCTAAAGCAACTGTTTAGAAGCAAGTGTTCATTTGAGTTTTACAAGTTTAGAATGTTAGAGTCTAGGTCCACCCTGGTAGAGAGCATAGAAGCAGTCCAGCACGGTTCTGGAGCAGCAGATGAGAGCTAATATTTGGGAAAGAGCCATGAAGCAGAGTAAGGGACACTGGAAATGCAGGGGGTATTTTAGAACCTCAAAACCAGTCCTCAGTGACATATCCAACAAAAGCTCTCCTAACTTTTCCCAAACAGTTCTACCAACTCAGGATTATTCATCCAAACATATGCTTATGCTCATATGCATATAATCATTCAAACCACCATATAAACTAAATACATTATTTATCCATATCTGCCTGAGTCGTCAGTTGTTCACTTTTCAGTCTTTGTCTGGCAGAAGAGATCCCATGAGTCTAGATGCTCAGTGGCTTTCACATTCCGACTACTTTTGACCCTGTAGAGTAACATCCCCTTTCACTGCATGATGGGGAGTAGGAAAATGATGGCCTAATAATTTCATATATTGTCAACATCTTTAAAAACATATTTTAAAAATTTGTGTTGTTTGAGAATTTCTAACATCAGTGTGCTGTGCTTCAATCAACTCTGCCTCCAAATCTCTTCCCTCTGAACCCTGATTCTTATGACACTAGCAACCATCAAGGAGTACAGGGCTTCATGAACTTTTTCCTAGTCCATGTTGGGATTGTAGCTCATTTGATCTTGTGTAGGTCTAATGCACATAATCTCAGCCCCCGGGAGTTTATGTGTGCGATGACTCTGCCATGCCAGCAGATACTGTTTCACTTCAGATGTCCACTACCTCTGACTCTTCTCTGTGATAATCCCCGAGCCTTGTGGGAAGAGATGTGTGTTGTTTATGGCTAAGTACTCAACAGTTTCTTATTTTCTTTACAAAAAAAAAACCATTGTGGGTCTCTTTGTTAAACACAATCTCTCTATTGTTAATACATTAATTTAAAGTGTTCTGTGTGTAAAACAAAATATAATAGTCAAATTAATATAAATTAAGTATAATAAATATTAAATTTAAAATTTAAATACATGTTTATCAAAAATAAATGTGACAAAGCTGGGGACAGACCACGTATCTGGCACACACTTGGGTTTGATCCTCAGCACAAAAAAAATACATATGCATATGACATAGTCCTTCCAAATGTTTCCGAATCTTGTCAGAATTGAAGTCCACGTGTATTTCACATTTTATCCTGAGTAAACAATTTCAGCTTCAGGATTTTAGTTCTTGTTGTTATGAGATGTAATATTATACAGTAATTGACATTACATTAACAGACAAATTTTACATGGACTTGTTTTTCTTAGTAAGATAAATGTTAAAATGAAGGTTGACAGCCCACTGAATTGGTGTAGGCCTCAAGTCTAGAGGGTAACAGTCCCTGCTTCCAGGGAAGGGATAAGAGAAGCTGTTTCATTGAAAATTGCACAAACATTCATAAAGCAGCTAGATAGAGAGTGTAGAACCAGAATTCACAGACTCAACAGATGACACACCTGGGCTCAATCAACAGGCTCAACAGACACACCTGGGCCCAATCACGTGGCCCTGTTGTCTCGCAAGCGCCAGGACAGACTGCCCACCTTCTTACTTTTTACATAAGGAGAGCACTCTAATGATGTAACCTATCCCTATGTTGTACTTTGTAACTTAGTGTTTCCTGCAGTTGAAGGGTTTACCATACTTAAAACTAACAACTGAAGAAAACTGTCTACCTTTATCTACTGCAGCAATTTATTACACCTTTCTTTGTATTTTTCATTTATTTTTCTCTCATATAACAAACACATCCTAAGAGTAGACTCACCTCCACCCACTCCTCCAAGAAACCCTGCTACTTCCCTGCTCCCCCAGATCTAGTGCTCTTCCATTTCCCTTCATAAAAAAGATCGGGCCTTCAAGGGATATAAACCAAATATTGCATAACAGGATGCGCTAAGACTAGGCACAAACACTCATGTCAAGGTTGGACAAGGCAACTCAGTAGGAGGATAGGGTCTCCAAGAGCAGGCAACATAGTCAGACATGCGCCACTCTCACTGTTAGTAGTCTCACAAAAATTACAAGGAAAGGAACCATAGAATATATACGGAAGACCTAGCTCAGACCCATGCAGGCACCATGAGCCCTGTTTAGTTGATTCAGTGGGCTGTCCTTTATCTTTTCAGTGGCCACTGTCATCTCCGTGCCTAGTAGCAGTCAGTAATGCAGTTGTCTCCTGCTGGGACACTGCTGGAAACAATGAGTTAATTACACAGGAGATCTTTGATAACACCTAGAAATGTCTTTGATTGCCATGATTAGGGGAAGAGGCTACAATTGCAATTGAGCAATAAAAGGCTAAGGATGCTGATGAAGGCCCTACACCAATATGCACCACCTCAGTAACAAAGCATATTGGGGCCAAAATGTCAGTAGTCTTCAGGCGCTTTGAGTTAGACCAGAAGAGGGGTAGAAAACATCTTTTCTTTTTCTGTTTCCTATTTCTTTCCCTGAAATGCAAAACTTTTAGTCCTCGGTTTCTTACTATCAGAACTTCAGCGCTGAAGACAGGTCCCAGCTCTGAGGCAGGTGCTGATGAAATGACAGTTTCTTTTCAGTCCTTTGTCAGCTAACATTACAGGAAGTCCAGTCTGATGCCCACAGCAAACCATTTGACCCCAGAGCATTCTTTCCTGGCTTCACATTGCACAACAGAAGCTAACTGTAAGAGAAACATTTTTTTCCTCTGTGTATGTGTTTTTAATTTTTTTAAAGATTATAATTACATAATTTCCTCCTTTTCTTCCATTTCTTCCCTCCATACCCTCCCTTAACCACTTGCCTTTTTTCCTCTCAAGAATACATGACCTCTTTTCTCATTACATTTTTGTTACATGCATATATCCTGCTCAGTCTGGATAATCTTACTTGTTTGTATTTTTCAGGGCTCACCATTTGGTATTGGATAATCAGTTTGTGTGTTCTACCCTAGGGAATACAATTGCTCCCATCTTCAGCCTTTCTTTAGCTGCCTGTAGTTCCTTGTGTAGGGTTGAGACCTTTTGAGGGAGGCAATTCCTTATTTGCATTATCACTCCCATGATAACTGTAGCTTAGGTTAAGCTAACGAAATTATGCAGCACATGTGATCTGGCCATTTCAGAGAACTACTTGTTTGCTTGTTTTCCATTTAGGGTCTTGCTATGTAGCACAGACCAGCTTCAAACTCATGATCCTCTTGCCCTGGCCTCTCAAGATGCGAGATCACAGATGTGAACCACCACTCTGGCCAGGGTACTCATTGCAAAGCACGCTTGTAACTTGCAATTTCAAAAATCAGAATTATAAGAAATTATAAGAAATAAGATAGTAATAATCCTACTGCAAATTAAATACAATAAGAGGCAATACTGAACTCTTAGAAGGTGATGAGCATAGTGCTTATAGAATTAGTTCACTTATAAAAACACATTCTATTTAACAGCCATCAGTTATCATGCATTCAGTACGAGGCTTGCATAAACCATCAATGGTTATCATAATCATAATTATATCCATTAAATACTAGAGTCAGGTTTGGGGTTTTTATTAATTGGTTAATCAATATTAATTGGTTAATATTGGTGAACATTTAGTCATGAGAAACTGTGTGGTTTTGCCTTGACATCTATCTAGGTATGTATTCTTCAAGATGATCTTAGTAGCCAAATGTAGCTACTTTGATTCAAATCCAAATAGAGAAACGTAAAGCATGTCTTTGTCCACACAAGATTCTATCGGCTAGCTATGAGACTAGAAAACTTATATTTGGGCATATTTACTTGCAAATTTTTCATTTTGACTGCACTTTGGCCATTCTTCAATTCTAGTTTATATAAGATTAAATGAGTTCTGGTAGATAAATTAGACCACAAATAGACTGTACAAAGCTCCAAGTCCATAGAAAAATTTGTCAAAAATTTAACCTTCACTGGCTTTTCTCCCAACAACCATATAGAGTTCATCAACTTGAAACTAGTAGTGTTTGCTGGTAAGCCCTCTTAGACAGAATATCCAGGATGGATATCTGGTGCCATCAGTGTGTGATGCTTTATGTAAGATTTACAGGCTTTAAGTTAGAAGCTACTTGTTAAGAGATGAACTCTTCAAAATAGTCTTCTTTGTTGTTATCTCTCACTCATACTAAACATCTCAGATATTTTTTTCTCCCCTCCTTCCCACCAGCTGATACCAATTTGCTCATCAATGACTAGTCAATTCCAACGTCAGTTTTTAAGGAATATTTTCCCCAACTATAGACTGAATTGATCCTCCTATTGAATGCTTTTAGAGCACCACATTAATTTGCCTCGTAGTGATTATCACATTGGCTCCACAATTATTAGAAAGATTAGAATTCTTGTCTTTTTTTTTAAGTATGCTATAAAATAAAACAACGGCCGTGCAGGCTGTGTCTCTTTAGGATGCCGGTCTGTTACCTAGATGTAGGAACAAAGTAGGCACTACGAGCAAAAGCAGGTCAGAAAATTAGGATGAATTTCAATGTACTACTGATGGAAGGTGAATGAAGAAGGCTTTTCCTCATGTACAGTAACAGCGGTAGACTTTATGCCTGGCGTATTAATAGTGACGACTGACTGGATAAACCCTGCAGGACCTGGAAAAAGGCTATCTGCACTCAAACCCAGACTCTCTAATTACCAGCTGTGGAAATTTATAGGAGCAAATCTATTTGTCTGATTTTATGTTTTCTTATCCTGTCTCTATGTCCTCCTACATCTCACCCTACCTCATTGTCTTTTGATGGAAAAGTGTGCTTCACTCTTTTGTCAAAAACAAAATCCAAACAACAACAACAACAACAACAACAACAACAACAACAACACACACCTTACACTGTAGAGATAGCTCAGCTGGTAAAATGCCTGTTTACAAACACTCGCATAATGAAACTGTACTTCAAAAACAAACAAACAAAATCCCCCCAAACAACACAAACAAACAAACAAACAAAAAAACAGAGTGAAAATTCCCAAGGATGAGGAAGGAGCTAACAGCATTTTGCCCACAGGTCCTGGATATGGTGATTGACATCTGTAAGTCTAATACTCCTAACCACACCTCCTGGACCACTGCACTATCTGACCCATTGAGCCTGTTGCATGTTTGCTTGTAATTCATTCTTTGTAAACACATAGTGTTCCCTGCACACCTGAGGCATCATCGTTCTTGTGATAGGCACAATCTTGCGCTCTGTCCTTTTTCCTTCAAGAAGGAAATGTTCTGCGCCATTTACACTCGTGTGTGCCAGGCGTTCATTCTCCTGGACCATCCCAGGCACTGTTTCCTCCCTCTCGACTTTTATTTTTTCGTAGCCAATCTTCTTTCCCTGGAGTTTGCTATCTTTCCACAGGAAGGCATTTTATATCTCACAGGCTAGGATGGTATTATTAGTTTTGACCTTGCCAGTCACATTGCCTTCTGGTTTTCTTCATCAGAGTCTACTTTTTGTGTGGACATAAGCCTTGTCAGGGAGGGACTACGCCTGCTGAAATATCTTTCCTTCCTTGCTTTTTCCCTCCCTCTCTCCCTCTGTCCCTCCTTCCCTTTTTTTCTTCCTAACTAACTTTGTGCTCTAATGTAGAACTGGAGTGTTATAGGAATTAGTACCCATCTCCACAAAAAGGCATAATTTTCAGGGACAGAACTGTGGGGAACAGGCATGGATCTTGAGAAAATGGAGCTGGATCATAAGGAAAGGTTGTTTACACACTGGTAGAGACAATAAAGCACAGTACTCAGAGAGAGAAAGATTTCAAACAAAATGCAGAGAAAAGATAGGCGTGGTATATATTATGAGGCAAGCTGATTAACTCAGTTAAAATACTCAGGACAGAGCTGAGGGGAAACATGTAAGTGTGGTCTCTCCATATAGATTATGCAAGATGATTAACCTCACCTGTGGAGGAAGTTTTCTAACCTAAAGCAGCAGCATTCCTCAGATGGAAATTACAGAAGCTCTTGAGACAGTGGGAAGTCATTTGTCATCTGTATAAGGAAGGTTAGTCGTTATATAGATTTTATTCTAGCCTTTGGCTCTCACATTAGATCCTGGAGGCCTGAGGTGAGGAAGGGAAGCGAGAAAGTAGAAAATCGAACACTGGCTGTGTGCACACAGTGTGCTGTCATCCAAATGCGCATGCAACACGGCTGCCCCTTAGGTTCTGCCCTGGCCTGTGCCAGGCGACCGGAGAGGACAGGACATTCACAGTCTAGATTGAGCAACCAGTTTAGGAAGTAGGACAAGGGTGAGTTACCTGGAAAATTCAGCCCAAGGACATGAGTTTGAAGTTGATTTTCTGTTGTTGTTGTTGTTTGTTTGTTTGTTTTTTGAAATAGGGTTTCTCTGTGTTACAGAGTGCTGGCTGTCCTGGAACTTGCTCTGTAGACCAGGCTGATCTCAAACTCATAGAGATCTGACAGCCTCTGCCTGCCCAGTGCTGGGATTAAAGGCGATCATGAGCTAACACCGCCAGGCTAGATTGAATGATTTTACCAATATGTATTTATGAATCTTTTGGTGAATATAGATGTTTTTATACTTAGGAGATGTAATCACTCTTTTTTTTTTTTTTTCAAATTGCTTGAGAACAACCTTACTGTATAATGAACATTGAGACTGGACTGTGTTTTGTTTGAAATTATCTGCTTATGATTGTGATAAAATGAGATAGATTGAGAAAATTCTGTTTCTGTCTGTTTCCTTTCCTTGAGTAATGGAAATCTCATGAGAGTGAATGGCTGGGTGCCGGCTGGGCAAACTTGGTCTCAGGGTCCTCTTTTCCTGGCTTAGCCACTGCTGCCATCTAGTGGCAAGTTTTATCAGTAACCAAAGGTTATTTCAGAAAATAGCCTTAGAATTTGTAATACAATTCTTTGATGTCACTAATACTGATACCCCCAAAGCTGACTGTAGCCTGATAGTAATTATGCTATATTACTAAAGTTATAAAAACAAATAAATAGAAAAACTGAAACACACGCTCACACACAAATTAATGATTTGTCTGATTTAATCTGAAGTTAAAATACTCAGCATTGAGATCAAATGCTTACTAATATTCAGGGACCATCCCATTCATATGAAACACGAAGATAGAAACAATGATGGATTATGAAAACTTCTCCTGAGCTTGAGAATATTGATTTTTAATTGAGTAATAGGGGGAGATGAAAAGTAAATCCTTGTCTGGAATTCAAGTCTCAGATGTGAAAACTCACACTCATCTCCATGGTCATGTTCTCCTTAGGCATTAGCATTATCCAAGTCTGTCTACATGAAGAGTCACCTGGGAATCTACTCTCTGTAGAGTCATAGATTCAAGCATCTGAATGGCTCCATCTGACATACTTTGGGTGCTTACTGAAGTGCCCACCTCCTGCCCCGGACCCCCTGGTTGTGGTGCTGACCTACCTCAAGAACACTGTGAAAGAAATAAAGGTTTTGACCCACCTTGATTTTGATTAACATGCACATGGGAGCGCATGAGACAGACAGACACACGCATGCACACACGCACACACACACACACACACACACACAGAGACAGAGACAGACAGAGAGACAGAGAGACGGGGGCAGGAAGTGGGAAGAGAGAGGTAAGTATTTGCTGTACATATGCAACGTATATGTGTATGTACACAGCATGTGTGAGTATGCATGAACATACCCACAAAGGCCAGTGGATGTTGATGGCCAATCTGATCTATCACAATTTGTTTTATCCCCTGGAGACAAGTTCTCTCATTCTACCTAGATTTTGGAGACTGCCAATTCTTACAGCTACTCTGCTGGCCAACAAACCCATGTGATCTTCTAGTCCCTATGCCCCTCCCCACTCCTAGTGCAGGCACATGGGGCTACATTTGGATTACTACGTGGGAGTTAGGGAACTGAACTCACGCATGCATGGCAAGTGTTTTCACCATCGAGATACTACTGCCCCAGGCCCTGCCGAGTTGTTGACAGTTTGTTGTTGAGCAGTCGACTCTGTCAAACTTTGATGAGATTCCTCTAAAATAAAAGGATCACATTTAAACAAATGCACGGAACCGTTTCAAGAGTGAACTGATGAGTTTTTGAATGCCGTAGCCACATTCCTTTTCAAGTTCTATTTTGGGCGATAGGTTTTCTAAATAGTAATTTGAATGGTCAGAGCCGTCCAAGGAAAGTCAGAATCCAACCTCCACTGCACCACATTGTTCCCTCCCATACTACCTTTATAAAGGACATTAATAATTTAGTGCATTTGGTATTTGTTCACTTATTCAGTCCACCACAAAACTACTGGGCAAGAACCCACCTGTTGAGGATAATGAGGCCACAGTTTCCATTCCCGAAAAGCCATAAATCATAAAAAATACTTATTTTAGTAAAAGGCAGAATTTTCCCATAAAAGCCTACCCAAAGTCTTTAGGACTGATGGAGATCCATGATCCAGGCTTGAGGAACTGCCAAAGTAAAGGACAAATGTGTCATAAGTTATTTCCATCCTTAAAAAAAGTTTAATAATTCATTAAGTAGTATACCCAGATAGGATCAAACCCATGATCTGAGGACATCTAAATACTAATCACTATAGTCCCTTAGTCACTTAGTAACCAACCCTACTAACTTTAGCCCACTTAGTTGAAGCCTTACATCACTAATGCTGGACAAGAGGATCACCAACCAACAAATGACAATGGTTGATTTTCTAAAGTATGCAACTTCATTGTGGTACACCAAAGAATTGCGAGACTGCATCCAAGCACATTAGCTTCCTGTAAATGTCCAAATGGAGACTTGACAACGAAGACTTTGGTCACATCAGATCCAAGTTCTAACTCATTCATTTGCACCAGATTAAAATGCAAGCAGTCAGAATGGGCAAGACCCCGGGAAAGGTTATGGTAAAAAGTGGAGTTAATTTTTCTCCTGCATTCTTTGCACTTTGTAGGGTTTTAAAGAAGAAAGCCCATGCCTTTTCCTGAGGAAATAATGAAGGGAAAATACTCAGCAGCTGTTTGTAAAGGAGCACCCAAGAATTACAGTTGACTTGAGCCAAGGCTGATTTTCAGGACTGGGTAGGTCATGTGTGTGGTAGCACCATCTGGTAATCACACTTGAGTAAAACCTCATAGTTTACAAATACTGTTATAATATGTTTTAGTTACATGTACTGTACCTAGCATGTGTATCTTCATTAGCTTTCTTAGCGAGGTAATAGGGTATGGAATATCAATCAGAGTTAGATTCTGGGTCAATCAGTTCATGTGTTGTATCACTTTTTTTAAATGTCTGTGACAAAACAGCAGAAATAAACTTAGGGAGAAGGATTTATTTTGGTTCTTGCCTCTGTAGATTTCTGTACATCTGGATAATGGTGAGGCAAAACATCTTGAGAGGCAGGAACAACTAGAAGAGGCTGTTCACTTCATGGCATGTAGGAAGAAGGCAGAGAATACCTAGGCTTGTTGGTTTCCTCCTCCTCCTCCTCGTCCTATTCTTCCATTTATTTTATTTTTTTACTTTTTTATTTTTTATATATTTTATTAATTTATTGATATTACATCTCAATTGTTATGCCATCCCTTGTATCCTCCCATTCCTCCCTCCCTCCCATTTCCTTCTTACTCTCCTCCCCTATGACTGTGACTGAGGGGAACCTCCTCCCCCTGTATATGCTCATAGGGTGTCAAGCCTCTTCTTGTTAGCCTGCTATCCTTCCTCTGAGTGCCGCCAGGCCTCCCCATCCAGAGGACATGGTCAAATTTGGGGCACCAGAGTTCGTGTGAAAGTCAGACCCCATTCTCCACTCAACTGTGGAGAATGTCCTGTCCATCGGTTAGATCTGGGTAGGGGTTTGAAGTTTACTGCGCATATTGTCTTTGGCTGATGCCATAGTTTGAGCAAGACCCCTGGGTCCAGATCCACCCATCATAATGTTCTTCTTGTAGGTTTCTAGGACCCTCTGGATCCTTCTATTTCCCCATTCCCCCATACTTCTCTCACCTAAAGTCCCAATAGGATGACCTCTCCTCTGTCCCACTTTCCTGGTAAGTGAAGACTTTTGTGGGACATGCCCCTTGGGCTAGTATCCACGTATAAGTGAGTATATACCATTTGACTCTTTCTGCTTCTGGGTTAATTCACTCATTATGATCATTTCTAGTTAAATCCATTTGACCACATATTTCAGAAATTCCACGTTTTTAATAGCTGAGTAGTATTCCATAGTGTAAATGTATCACAGTTTCTTTATCCATTCTTCTACTGAAGGACACTTAGGCTGTTTCCTTGATCTGGCTATTATGAATAAGGCTGCTATGAACACGGTTGAGCATATGTCCTTGTTGTGTGATGGAGCATCTTCTGGGTATATTCCAAGGAGTGGAGTAGTTGGGTCTTGAGGAAGCCTTATTCCCAGTTTTCTGAGATAGTGCCAGATAGATTTCCAAAGTGGTTGTACTAGTTTGCATTCCCACCATTAGTGAAGGAGTGTTCCTCTTTCTCCACATCCTCTCCAGCATGTGGTATCACTTGAATTTTTGATCTTAGCCATTCTGATGGATATAAGGTGGAATCTCAGAGTTGTTTTGATTTGCATTTCCCTGATGACTAAGGACATTGAATATTTTTCTAAGTGTTTCTCGGCCATTCGATATTCCTCTCTTGAGAATTCTCTGCTTAGTTCTGAACCCCATTTCTCAATTGGGTTATTTGGTTTGGTGCTATTTAATTTCTTGAGTTCTTTATATATTTTGAATAATAGACCTTCAAGCAAGTGAAGCAATTGTTTGAAAAAAATTTCAAAACTCTGAAGAAAGAGGTTGAAGATGACATGAGAACATGGAATGATCTCCCTTGTTTATGGATCTGGAGAATTAGCATAGTAAAAATGGCCATCTTACCAAAAGCAATTTACAGATTCAATGCAATCCCTATCAAAATACCTACACAACTTTTTAAAGACATTGAAAGTTCAATTCTCAACTTTATATGGGAAAACAAAAAACTCAGAATAGCTAAAACAATCTTGTACAATAAAAGATCCTCTGGAGGAATCTCCATACCTGATCTCAAGTTGTACTATAAAGCAACAGTAATTAAAACAGCATGGTACTGGCACAGCAATAGGCTGGTAGATCAATGGAATTGAATCAAAGACCCAGAAAAGAATCCACACACATATGGTCATTTGATTTTTTTACAAAGAAGCCAACTCTATTCAATGGAAAAAGGATAGCATCTTCAACAAATGGTGCTGGTCTAACTGGAGGTCTACATGTAAAAAAAATGCAGTTAGACCCATATTTGTCACCATGCACAAAATGCAAATCCAAGTGGATCAAAGACCTCAACATAAAACCAGAGATACTAAATCGGCTAGAAGAAAAAGTGAGGGAGAGCCTGGAACACATAGGCACAGGAGACAACTTCCTGAACAGAACACCAACAGCCCAGGCCTTAAGGTCAACAATTAATAAGTGGGACCTCATGAGGCTGAGAAGCTTCTGTAAGGCAGGAGACACTGTCAACAGAACAAAGCAACAGTCCACAGACTGGCAAAAGATCTTCCATTTTTAAAAATACTCCATCTTATCACCAGTCTATAGGATGGTGTTGACTTCATTTAGAGAGGGTATTCTCCCTTTAACTAGCCCTCTGGACACATTGCCAGAAACAGCGGACTATACTTTGCTGACTCATTTGTACATCTCAATTCAGTCATTTTGATGATCAAGATTAGCCATTTTGTAAATCTTTACATTTTTTCAGAAACCTTATATTCACTTAGTGATGATAAGGGAAAGTAGGGACTGAAAGAGAGATAAACCTGTTTTTTAGGATCCCAAGTGTGGGATCCGAACAGTCTTGTGAGAAAACAGGTGAGGTTAATCCACTAGAAGACCAACCACATCGTGCGGGAGCTTGATTATTGCCAGTTGAAAAAGACCCCATGAACAGACTCTGGGAGGAGATATATAAAGGAGCCCAGCACTGGAGGCGAGGGCTTTTCAGAGACTTTGGATAGTTTTAGCTGTTCATTACTGCACTTCGAGATGCTCCTAGAGAGAACCGCTTGAGGGAAGGCTTTGGGCCTCTGGCTCCTGCTGAGGTTCTGAGTTCTGGTTACTCCAGGTTCCAGCAGAAGAAATCCTGTTGATTATGCCAGGAGAATTGTTCATCAGAACTGATATCCTTACAGTTTTGCTATTGTGTTCTTTAATCCCATTTTCCTATTGTGTTGGTTAGTCGGGTTATAAGTGACATATGCTCGGTTAATAAGTTGTAATAAAATATATTGGTTAAGAAAAAAGTAGCCTACAAGTGTCAAGAAGGAAAACTGGCCAAGGTAAAGGAAGATCTTACTTCAAAAACAAAACAAAACAGAAACAAACAAGCAAACAGAAAACAAGTAAGGAAAGAAATAGAAAAGAGGAGGGGAAGTGGGGAAAGGAGAAAGGAGAATTTGGATCTTTAAGTCACCCAATCCTGCTGAATACCACACAATTAGAAAACAATAGAACACAGACCTGTTTGAAGCCAAGGCTTTTTTTTTTTTCTTTTGGTTTTTTGAGACAAGGTCTCTCTGTGTAGCCTTGGCTGTCCTGGACTCGCTTTGTAGACCAGGCTGACCTCAAACTCACAGTGATCTGCCTGCCTCTGCCTCCTGAGTGCTGGGATTAAAGGCATGTGCCACCATGCCGGGCTTCAAGGCTCTTTCTTATTAAAGTAATTTAGGGGGAATTGCTTAGCAAGAAATGGTTACATTGTTTGACATGTGTATTCCTTAGGGATGGGAAAAAAAACCCTTATTAAACTACCTCTCTGCCTCTGCCTCTGCCTCTGCCTCTGCCTCTGCCTCTGCCTCTGCCCCTCCCTCCCTTCCTCCCTCCCTCCTCCCCCTCCTCCTCCCTCCCTCCCTCCCTCTCTCCCTCCCTCCCTTGGAATAATGCCAATGTCAACTAAGTGATGGTCATCACAATGTGCATTAATTAGGTAGCGGAAACTTCATCACTGAAAGCAACACTTCCGGGTATGTTCTCCATTGCTTGCGCGCTCCACATAGTGGCAACACTGTTCTTTGCTGCTCCTGGACGTGTGTAGATCTCAGATGAGTCACATTTCTTTCCTAGAAGGCAAACTGGGGTCTCCAAGAAGGCAATGCTCATGCTTTTCAGGCCCCAGGGAAGTAGTTTCTCTAACTGGAAGTTTGAATACTGCTCAGGTCAATTTCCTTCATTACTCACAAGCCTGTGGCTGAAATCACACACTAATTCTTTGTTTTCGCACTGAGGTAAGTGCATATTCTTTTCTCCTTTAGGAGAACTCTTCCAAAAGTTGCTTCATGACTGGAAGGATTGGTTTAAGGAGTACTTTTTAAATTTTTACGGAAGCCACAGGATCACATTGTAATCATCGCTGTGGCCACTAGATGGCAGTCCTGAAGGCTAGGCGTCTAAAATGATACAAGTTAACTGAAGACTTGGAAAATGTCAGCACTTTACCATTGTTGCTGTCTGTACACGACAGCACTGTGATCTTAATACTATGATTCCAAATATTTGTCTGGCAAAATTGATCCTCAGAGAAGCTCACTAACTGTCTCATGCCCACAATTTAATAAATTCAACTTTTCTAAAATATATTTAAAATATCCAGAGACTATAGAATTTTCAGACTTGGACATTGGGAAGGACAGGTTTCCTTCATCCCCACAGACCTATCTATAATCCACTAAGCTATCTGCAGCGATAATCCAGACCAGAGCCTATTTGCACCTTAGGTCAATGTTGAGAACCATAGTCTTCTGGCTGAAGAGCAGCTGCTGACTTGCGGTGCGTGGGTGTTTAGACTTCCAGCCAGATGCTGTGCTATATATGTGGTGAATTAGACATCATAGTGCAAAAGGTAATCAAAAAGAGATAAAAGGAACTCTTATACTGAACCAGAGAATGTGATATTTATAGCATTCTTAGGAAAACTATGGTTCCTACAGGAGCAGGCGACAACAGTGTCGCCATTCATTAGGTAACGGCCTTGAGCTAATGGCTGGCTCAAAGTGTGGCCGTTTACTCTGGAAAGCAGCACTCCTGATGTTCTTTCTTCCTCCTTACCACTGGTCAATGTGTGCAAACTCTGAACATCATAATTTGTTCACCTTGTTGGTGTTTTAGCTCAATGTTTAATAAAACTTTTTAAAATCCTACCTAAGTAACATTCTTCCATGCATAATATTTCTGTTATTATATATATTAAAAGTATTATTGATGTTGAATCATAACATTGTTTGATAAAGTCTCAGATACATAAGGTGGAAATAATGAGGCACAATGTGCTCTAAGGTGTAGAGAGAGACAGCGTGAAATAACAGGAAGAGCTGATGGGTGAACAGCCTTGATGGGAATATTAGATGACTAATTATCATAGGATTATTAAACTTTCGTGATTTTTTTTTTACCACATTTTGTGTGTTAGATTGCCTAATCTTTAAGAGCCAATGTGCTTACCTATGAAAATGGGATAAGTTATATTTACCTCACATAGTATTGGTTTGGGACTTTTAAAATAGGGAATAGAAACAATCTTTAGATTTCAAAAACTTTAAAATTTTACTTCGGAACATGGAAGTGTTAAAACCCATCTAAAAGAAGCAGGATCTCAGGAAAGGCCAAGAAAGACAAATAGACAACATTTCTTATTGTCCTCGCCTTGATCTTCTCTAGCTTTTTCTAATTACCCACAGCAGGGGCTGATGGAGAGGGTGAAGGTACTTTTTTTTTCTTTGCAATGTATTTTAAGGACAGAATCCAGCTACATAACCCAAGCTACCCTTGAACACTCTGTGTATGAAGCCAAGATATGTAGGAGAACAAAACTCAAGAACCTGTGGCTTCAGCGCCCCAGCGCAGCACTGTGGGCTATGTTTACACAGCCAGTGCTCTCCCTCTCTTAAAGATGTAACAAATTTACCTCTATAAAATGTTTAGTACAGTGTTGATACACAGTTTTGCTTATTTGTTTATGGTTTTAGATTTTCTTGTTTTTGTTTGCTTGCTTTTTGAGACAGGGATGGATTCTCTGTGTGTAACCCTGGCTGAAGAGATGGTTCTGTCGTTAAAGGCTAAGCTCATTACCAAAAATATAAGGTTTTCTTTTCTTTTTTAAAAAAAAATTCTTCTCCCATACAATACATTCAGACCACAGTGTCTCCTCCCTATGCTCCTCCTAGTCTTCACCCCTTCCCCTGTCACCCTTCCCTCATCTGGTCCTGTCCCTTGGCACCACTCCATCCTCCATCTTCCACCCAGACTACAGCCAACTTCCCCTCTCCCCATGATCCTACTCCTCCTTTTCCCTTTAGAAACAAGCAGGCTTCCCAGTGATGTCAACAGAACACTGAGTGACAAGTTACAGTAAGACTAGGCACAATCCCTCATATCAAAGCTGAATGAGGTTACCCAGTGGGAAGAAAAAGAGTGCCATTGTAAGGGCATGAAAATTGCTGAAGGAATACTCTAGACTCGAATAATATGTAAAAAGCAAAGAGCATTTATTCTGCAGAAACAGCCAGCGTTTGGGGCTGGACTATCCATACAAAATGGCAGCGACCATGGGGAGGAGCTAGGAGACTCTTTTTAAAGGCTTCTAGGAGAATACTGCCTGTGGCTATGTGACTCTAACTGGGATTGACTGGTGCCCTTGGAGGCTATGTGACTCTACCTAGTGTTGACAGGTGTGTATCAAGGATACCTGACTCCAGTCAACAGCTCCTCCTGGGAGGAGCCTGTCCATTTCTCTTCTCCAATAAGCCAGGTTTTTTAGTTCCTTGGTGTCTGCCTTTTCTTCTCCTATAGCTGTCAGCAATATATTGACAAGGCCCCTCTTCTGTCTATCTTCCAGGGTCTCTCTGTTGTCATACACATTTGTGGCTATGGCTATGAGTTGTGTTAGCTGCTTATCTGTGAATCTGTCCAGCTGTGGGATCTTACTGCAGATGTCTGGGAAAACCTGGTTGACAAAGGCCATATTTACTGCTGTCAGGTTTTCCTTGGCTTCCCAGTCAAAGGGAGCCTAAGTCTGGTATGCTTCCAGCAGCAGTTATAGGAGGAATGTGCTGGAAGTTTCATCTCTGCCCTGCACTACCTGTGCTACCTTGGATAATTTGATGAGCCAGTTCATGGCCTCATGGAAAGCCCCCATTAGAACCTGGCAGTAGACTTTTAGCTGCTCTCTGCCTGCAGGGTCAGTATGGGTAAGAACCATCAATGTCAGCCTGAAGGGTCATGGGCTGGCTGTTCAGTCCTAAAACCAATTTCCGGACAGCTGTCAGCACCCTTTCCTTCTCTTCAGTGGTGAACAGCAACTGAAAAAGTTGCTGGGAAATCATTCCATGTGGACTGACGGGTAACCACGATAAAATCAAGGAGATCTAAGAAAGCAGAGGGGCTCTCGGAGAATCTGGGATCCTGTTCTTTTCCAGTTGTAGAAATCACTAGTGGCAAAAGGTAAATGGGTAAATGGGGTGGCACTCCCCATCGGCTGTCCAGTTGTTCCTAAAGGCAAGGTGACTGGTGGAATCTGCCTGTCTGGTGGTGCAAGCCCTAGTATAGGGAATGCCTCCCTCTCTCTCTCTCTCTCTCTCTCTCTCTCTCTCTCTCTCTCTGTCTCTCTCTCTCTCTCTCTCTCTCTCTCTCTCTCTCTCTCTCTCCTCCCTCTCCCCCTGTTCCAGCTCTGCTATCTCTGCTCCCTGGACAGGTGTTGGAGAGGGGCGGGGTGGGGCAGAAACATAAGGGGTTGGCTAGAGGTCCTCTTTGATGGCTGAGGGAGCCAATACAAAACACTTGTGGTTCCTTGAAGTTTCCAGTTCCTTTACAAGGAAAATGGCAGGAGATGTCATCAGAAAATGCTTCAACCAGGCAGGAGGTCTCCCCAGTAGACACTCCCTGAGGTGATGTATGGATGTATGGGACTTGGTCAAGATGCCCTGATCCCCATAGATGATGCCCTTGATCCTGACAATGGTGGGGAAGTGGAAGGTCCCCTCTTCCAGCCACCCCACGCTGGAGGCTGGCCATTCATTCCTGCAAAAGACAGTCAATAGTCTTGAGCAAATCACCAGGCTAGGATCCTCTGCTATGCATCTGAAGCCCTTGAAATGAGACTGCACTAGGTCTAGTGGGGTGGAGCTGACAGTCTGCCCCATGCTGGTTCTTAAAAAAGAAATATAGAGACAAGACAAGGGAGAGAGAGAGAGAGAGAGAGAGAGAGAGAGAGAGAGAGAGAGAGAGAGAGAGAGAGAGAGAGAGAGAGAGAGAGAGATTGAGATTGAGATTGAGATTGATTCAGATTCCCTGGGGAATGAAAAAGACACCAAACAATAAGGGCCACCTCCATGGAACTGGGTTCCGCCAGACAGGAGCAACCCATTCATAGTCAGCATAACCAGAGACAAATTGGAACCTTCCAGCTCTGCCAGACGGAAGTCTGGAGCATCCTCAGAGCCCTCTGTCTGGGAGGAAGTTAGCATGTCTATCTACCCTCCAGTGGCCTTTATATTGTGTGTGGACACCAGATTCAGACACAGAGAGACAAAGACAAAGACAAAAACAGAAGCAACAAGAACACGTCCCAACTCACCAACCACTCCTGTGGAAAACACGCAACTATTGAGTTGGGGGTCCCTAGTGATCCAGGACAAGCTCCCTCAAATTTAAGGATCCAGAGATCGCTGTAAGAAGACCCTAGACGCAAATAGTAAGTGAAAGCAAAGAGAGTTTATTCTCCAGAAGCAGCCAGCATGCAGGGCTTGACCATCTACACAAAATGGTAGTGACCACGAGGGGGAGCTTGCAGGCTCTTATATAGGCTTCTAGTGGGATCCTGTTGGTGGTTACATGACGCTAACTGGGATTGGCTGGTGCTCACAGAGGCCCTTTGACTTCAGTCAGGATTGGCCGTTGCCTGTGGGGGCTATGTTAACTCCAGCTGGGGTCAGCTGGTGCCAGTGGAGGCTATGTGACTCCAGCCATGGGCTTCTTGGCAAGTCCAATCCTCTCACCATGAGCAGGTGAAAAGGCCAAAAACAACCCACTCCCACTGTTAGGAATCCCACATACATCCTACACTAAACCCCCATATGTATGCAGAGGGCCCATCACAGACCGTGTAGTCTCTGTGATGAAATTGCTGTTTCAATCTATTTGTTCCTTCTTTCCTTCCTTCCTTCCTTTCTTCCCATTTTATTTCTTTCTTTTAATACACAGTTTTATATTGAATAAAATGATTATTATTACTAAAGGTCTACAATCCCATATACTCTATGTTTTTTCTTCTTTTTCCATTTTGTCCCTTTAAGACATGTGCCATTCTGCAGGCTAAGCTGTCCTCAATATTTGCCTGTCCTACTGCCTCATCCTACTGAGTGTGAGGATTAGACGTGTGAGTCACCACTCTCAGATACACTCAATTTTCAAAACAAGGGCTTAGGAAACTGAAAATATTTGTAAGTTTTTAGATAAATTATTTGCTGTTATAGCTTAGTCTGAGCAGAACAAAAGAGTATATTCCTACAGCACTGGCACAAAATTGGCTGCAGTTCGAAGACTGGGCCAACCTAGCACACAAAAAGACATAACGGATCAAAGACAGTCCCCAAGAGGTTTATTGTAAGGGCTCCTTGCCCAAAGACAGATAATTTCCTGGAATACCAGAGGCTGTTGTTTGTGGTAAATAGCAAAGAAAGCACATGTTTTTCCTAAACAAGTTTGTTTGATTCAACTACACTGGATGTGACTATCACATGTAGAGAGGTGGGATGTGGCAGGGAAGACATAGGTTGTCTGCTTGCCTTGGATTGGATGTAGACAGGAGCTATGCAGGCAGGAAATATCAGGCTATTCTCTGTCCTTGGTTGCACCTAATAGAAAATGCAACGGCCTTATGGATGTGCCTTTATAAGACTCTACAAAATGTCATTCATGGCCATTCCCAGGGAACCCTGGAATAGACCAGGCCACCATCAATCAACCTTGCCAGTTTATTTAAAGTTTGTTTCTAATTTGGAATAAAATTGTGGTAGTGGTCTTATTCTCATCCAGTGGGATTAACATAAGGACATATTGAAGATCACCTGCTGGCATTAGGGAGCTGCCGGCCAGAGAGCAGGCTTATCTGAGCTCTACTGTTGTTCAGCTAGAGGAGATTAAAAGTTCAGTAACCATATATGGAAAGCAGGTTCCCTTGGCTTGGATGGGGATGGGAGGCTATGAGGAACATTCTTAGAAACACTGAAGATGTGTTGAGAGGAGGAGGAGGACCCAGTCAGGAGACTGGGATACACATTCACAATATCAGCAGAACAGCAGAATCACTTTGGTCACACAGAAAGAGAAACTTGGATATGTGGGAGATAACGACGAAGTAGCTATACTTCATCAGGATGGTCATAGATGATGGCCTTGAAGGTTATTTAGGGTGACTTGGACTTCGATTTGTAGACAGAGATGAGCAATGTTTTAATGCAGTGAAATAAGGTAACCAGATTTTCTCTTTGGAGCTATCCTACTCTAGGTAGTGTGAATGTCTCGGACATAGAAAGAAGGAAAGCAGAGGACCACAAAGCATAGACTAACACATCTGCCCAGCACAACGATGGTCAGTAATTCCTCAAGGCACCTGAAATCATGGAGGAGAGAAGACCCGCGTTTTAGAAGATTGGATTCCGGATGGAGAAACATCAGGTGTTTGTGGCAGGTTAATGTGGTATTGAGACAGGAGGAGAAAAAAAAAAAAAACCCTGAGATACAGAATTCCTACAGGAAATAGGTATAACTTAATTTTTTTGTTGTTGTTGTTTCAATGACTTATATAGGGCATATATTGAATGCTTGCTCTGAGCTAAAAATTTATGCCAAATGCTGTAAATAGGAAAATTAGTTTGACAGAATGTTTTCCTTAGTTAAGGAGACAGACACATGTGTGGACAATTTCAACACAGTGCAATAAAAGTTACCTTAAAGAGGTGAATGAGAATCAAGTTCTGGTGTAATTATCCAGGTACACTGCCAGGGTGTCTCTTCTTTATCCTTAGCCTCAAGGAAGCACAGGGGGAGAGTTCCCTTGACTTTGGGAAGAGCATCTCGGCTATCACAGTATATGTTTTCAGAAGATCTCTGAATGGCATCTCTGTTGTCAGAGATGGAGCCTCACCCTGGCTGAGACAAAGCCTTTCCCCACCTTTACAGCCACCAAAATACATGATAAATCATCACAACTTAATTAAACAAACTGCTATACAATTTTATATGTCCTCTCTACACCTTCAAAAAACATTGTAAGCTTGTAATATGTACTTAGTTTAAGTAATTTCTTTGGTTCTTTATCTGAGAAAAGAAAAAGACTATTACCATTTTATTTCTAAGCTCTTAAGAAGCACCATGTACTTTTAGTTATTGTAGAAAAATTTTACTGTTTTTACTTTTATTTTTGCTTTTACATATACATTTATATTATTACACAAATATACAATAAACTACTTACAGCAAGAAGAGTCATGAAATAATCAGGAATTATATAAAATGCTACATTCATAGTGTTTTGCCTATTTGTATTCGGCAATCTTGGAGAAAACATTTTTCCTATCTTGGTGAGTCTAAAATTCTGAATGTAAATCAATATCTATCATATTTCATCTCTATCAACCTAAAAACATCTATCTAGACCTAGAAACACCTTAACCCCTAAACAACTAAGCTTAATTGTAAAACCAAACTATCTGGTCTTCACCTCCATCAGAGACTTAAGAAGGAATAAAATTAATTATCTGAGTAAACAGGAAGTGCAAGTTAGCAGCTTTGAAAATGAAAGAATGACAGAGCCAGTTTGATGCCTAGACATTTACTCAAAACTCTATATAATGCTGGAGCATTGTCTTCAGCCTTCTGGCCCATTATATCTGGCAGACATATTTGTGAGGCAGGAACTAATGAATACTTCCTTACCCTGTCTTGGCAGAATTTGGTTGTCGACTCTGCCTGCATCCAAGTGTGCCCACTTTTACGCAGAATTCTGTTTGTGACTGAAATGAGGAGATTTTGCCCATTTGAAGACATCTCCACAAGGAGGTTCTTAAATGTTCTTCCTTTTTTGAGGCAGGCTGGGTGTTCCCAGGAGTTAACCTGTCTTATTGTCAAGGAATCCTTAAAAATCACAAAAACAACTTTAAATGCTATATTCTGTAGGTCTCTGAGGTTTCTGAAGAACTTAACTGTTTTTACCTTATCTAGCTATAGAAACAAATTTATTTGTTAAACCTAGGGTGTATATTTTTGTGATGAAAATAGACTAGTAATTGACAAGACCATGAGTTAGTCAAGTAACAATTAACTTGTATTATTAATTATCTTAAACAGCCTGCAATAGCACTTTCAAAGTATTGGAAGCAAACCTTGTATTATTGAGTTTTATGGGTACAATACCTCATATTAGAGTAGAAATGTATATAATGCACGTGAAGAATAATCTTAAATTTGTATTCTATACCATTGTATCAAAAGTAAACTTATTTTGCATCAATACGCAAAAGTTCTATACCAATGAGCGAAAAATAACGTTGCTTGTGAGTCCAGTTAAGGCCTTAAGTTGAGGAGTATGTTCAATAATCTACTTTTTGTCTTGTCATACCTATTTATTTTTGTATTTCTCCTACCTTCTTTTCAACCCCTATCTCCATACCTAAGAAAGAAAGATAATGGAAAGGAGAGAAATTTCTGAGTCGAACCTTGTTCTCTCTCTGAATAAGACCAATAATAACTTATAACCAACTCCCAATGAAAATAAACATCCATAGCCCAAGAAAACAGCCAAAACCCTACCCAAACCCCTTAAGGAAAATGGGGTGTTGTTTTCTTTTTAAGGCATCTTCCTGCTGATTTGGGACAAATAATCCCCTTCTAAGGGACCAATTACAATTGGGAAAAACGGTTAAGAAAGCTAGGAACAGTAATTGTTGTTCCGTTCTGATAAGAAACAGCAACCTAAGCACTTGGGGATTGAACATGAAGGGTACAGGATGTTAGCATCCAGAATGCTGAGAAGAATGGGTCCCGTCCAGTCTGATCCAGGGTCAGTGTCCAGTGCTTTTGTTCTGGAAACATAATTTCTCACAAGAATTATACAGATCTAACATTGTGATGGTATGAGGTGCGCAGGATGCACAGAGCAGTTAAGGTTGGTTCTCTGTTCTTTGTATGAGCAGAAGAGAGACAACTGTAAATCTTCATTCACACCATGCCCCTCCCTCTTAACTTTCTTTTGCCACCCTCTCTCCCTCTTATTGCCTTACCCTAGACCTCTGAGAACACGCTATCATCAGGGTGGTCTGCATCCCCTTCCCCTGTGTGCCCACTAGGCCATCTTGCCAAGGAGCAATGACCAAGTATTGGGCCCCTGAGTGCATGTCAGAGGTTCAGCAGCAGCCCTCCCTTCCCCCACGTGGAGAATCTGCAGTTCATTGGCTACATCTGAAAAAGGGGTCCTGGTTCTCTGCATGCATTGTTCTTGAATGAAGCCTCAGTTTATACCACCCCTCCCCCCACCGTGCCTCAGTCCACAGGACCCTCCTGGTCCTCCCATGCCCACACTCTTACCTCCAACTCTCAGCACACTGCCCAGAGTCCAGCTTAAAGTCTTAATATCTGTCCCTATGCCCTGCTGGGTGGAGACTCTCAGAGGACATCTATGTTGGCCTAAAATCCACTTATAAGTGAGTAAATACCATGCATGTCTTTTTGGGCCTCGGTAATCTCATTTAGGATGATCATTTCAAGTTCCATCCATTTGCCTGCAAATTTCAAGATTTCCTTGTTTTTCATATCTGAATAATATTCCATTGTGTAGATGTACAACAGTTTCTTTATGCATTCTTCAGTTGAGGGACATCTAGGTTGTTTCCAGATTCTGGCTATAAAGCTGCTATGAACATAGTTGAGCAAATGTCCTTGTTGTATGGTGGAGCATCTTTCGGGTGTCTGCCCAGGAGTGGTGTAGTTAGGTCTTGAGGTCATTCCCAATTTTCAGAGAAAGCACCAGATTGATTTCCAAAGTGGTTGTACAAGTTTGCACTCCCACCAGCAGTGGAGTAGTGTTTCCCTCTCTCTACATCTTTGCCAGCATGTGTTGTCACCTGAGATATTGATTTAAGCCATTCAGGTAGGTATAAGATGGAATCTCAATGCCATTTTGATTTGCATTTCCCTGATGACTAGGGATGCTGAGTATTTCTTTAAGTGTTTCTGATCCATTCAATATTCCTCTGTTGAGAAGTTTCTGTTTAGCTCTCTAAACCATTTTTAATTGGAATATTTGGTTTGGTGGTGTTTAATTTCTTGCGTTCTTTTTTATATTTCAGATATTAGCCCTTTGTTGGATGTAGGGTTACTAAAGGTCTTTCCCCAGTCTGTGGGCTGTCACTTTGTTCTGTTGACAGTGTCTTTTGACTTACAGAAGCTTTTCAGCTTCAAGAATTCCCATTTATTAATTGTTAATCTTAGAGCCTGAGCTGTTGGTGTTCTGTTCAGGAAGTTGTCTCCTGTGCCAATGAGTTCTAGGCTCTTTCCCAATTTTATTCTAACCTATCTAGTGTGTCTGGTTTTATGTTGAGGTCTTTAATCCATTTTGACTTTAGTTTTGTTCAGGGTGATAGATATGGATCTATTTTCATTTTTCTACATATAGCCATCCAGTTAGATCAGCACCATTTGTTGAAGATGCTGTCTTTTTTTCCATTGTATGGCTTTGGCTTCTTTGTCAAAATCAAATGACCATAGATGTTTGAATTTATTTCTGGGCCTTCAATTCAATTCCATTGGTCAACTGGCCTGTTTCTATGCCAGTACCATGCTGAGTTGATTACTGTTGTTCTATAGTACAACTTGAGATCAGGGATGGAGATTCCCTTGAAACAACTTTTATTGTACAGGATTGTTTTAGCTACCCCATTTTTTCCATATGAAGTTAAGAATCAATTTTCTAGTTGCATAAAATATTGTGTAGGCATTTTAATAGGGATTGCATTGAATCCATAGATTTATTTTGGTAGAATGGCCATTTTTACTATGTTGATTCTCCCAATCCACGAGCATGGGAGATATTTCCACTTTCTGATATCTTCTTCAATTTCCTTCTGCAGAGACTTGAAGTTTTTTTCATACAAGTCTTTTACTTGCTTTGTTAGTTATACCAAGATACTTTATATTATTTATGGCTATTGTGAAGGATGTGGTTTCCCTGATTCCTTTCTCTTGCAGGAGAGCTACTGACTTTTTCGAGGTTATTTTGTATCCTGCAACTTTGCTAAAGTTGTTTGTCAGCTGTAGGAGTTCCTTGGTAGAATTTTGAAGGTCATTAATGTATACTATCCTATCATGTGAGAATAGAGAAACGTTAACTTCTCCCTTTCCTATTTGTATCCACTTGCTTTCCTTTACCTATCTTATTGCTCTAGCTAGGACTTCAACTACTATATTGAAGAAAAATGGAGAGAGGGGACAGCCTTGTCATGTCTCTGATTTCAGTCCAATTGTTCCATTTCAAGGGTTTTCTCAATTTGTAATTTTTAATGGATTCTAATTCTGATTCCATGTCTTGAAGAGTTTTACCCATTTCCTTTGCCTGTTTTATTGTGGTTTCCTGGTTTTCTTGATGGTCTGTATTAGTTTGTTTGTATTATTCTGAAATTCTTGGAAGGATCTATTCATTTCCTCTATATAATTCTTAAATAACTGTATAATCATAGCATTAAAGTCATTTTCCTGAGATTCATTTCCATTATAATATCTGTTAATGTCTGGACTTTCTGGTGGAGCCATGCTGTCCTGGTTTTTGTTGTATGTCTTCTTACCCTTTCGTTTAGACATCTGTCAAGAGTGCTTGGGATTTCTAAGCTGGTACTCACAGAGGTGAGCACCTTTGGAGGTCAGCTGCTTCATATACTGGATTGACAGACACTGTCTTCCTGGCACTACATTTGCCTGAGTTCTGCCAACTAGGATCCATGATCTTGTAGGGTTCCTCTGGCTACTTGTTCTCCTCAGAGGAATGAGCCACAGTGTAGAACTGCGACTTGGATGCAGGTATGCTGTGTTGTTTCCACTGTATTGATGATTTGTTCTGTAGGGGGCATACCCTGCTAGAGTACTCAAAGATTGCAGTGTGCTTGGAGCATGTGATTCCCAACCAATGGGAAAGTCAAGCATCAGTGGAGATGTGGGTGGGGTTGGGGGTCTGGGGGCTTCTTCTTATCCTCCCCACTTATTTAGTCTGAGAAGACCCCAAGACTTGTGCTTTGACTCAGCAGCATTTTGGGTAGAAGCCCTTTTGCTCACCTGATTTACCAAGCTGAGCTGTCACTGGCTGCCACATTCAGGTTCCTTAGAGGGTCTGTTCTGTCTCTTGTAATCAGAGGAACACCAGGTGTTCAAAGTTTGTTTCTTCCAAATGTGGAGTTGTCCTGCTGCACTGAGGGGAGAGCTTGGTTCTCCTGATTTGTTCTTTTCAGACCATTTTCCATTCTATAATCCACTGCCCTCTATACATAGTGGATACAGTGTGCCACCATCTTGTCCCTCCTCTCATTTTGACCTTTTAAAAAAATGTATATTTTATTTATTATAACCTATCCACATCCTGACTGCCATCCACTCCCATCTATCCCCCCATTTCTACTCTCCCTCCCTACCATGCCCATTCCCCTCCCCCAGACCTCCTATAGGGGGCTATCCAGCCCCAACCATCTGGCAACAGTCTATTAGGTCTCATCAGAATGACCTGCATCCTCCTCCTCTGGTGCCTGCTAGTCTATCTTGCCTAGGGGCAGGGACCAAATTGTGGGTGCCAGAGTACATGTCAGAAGTTCATCAGCCGTCTCTCCACCCCATGGAGAGTCAGCAGTCCATGGGTTACATCTGATCAGGGGTCTAGGCTCTTTGCTTGCACTGTCCTTGGTTGGTACATCAGTCCCCTTGTCCAGATATGGAGGCCCTGATGGCGTCTTGTGGGGCTCCTACTCCCTCCCAGACACTCTATGCCCAAGTCTTGCATACAATTCATAGCTCTTCTCTCAGAGTCCTTCTGCAAGTCCCACCATCTGTCCCAATCCCCCACTGAGTGGAATCGCTCAGAGGAGATCTATGTTGGGTTAATATCCACTTGTAAAAGTGTACTATGTGTATCTCTCTGGGTCTGGGTTACCTTAATCAGGATGATCATTTCTATTTCTTTCCATTTGCCCACAAATTTCAAGATTTCCTTGTTGTTGTGTAACTATACCCAAGTTTCTTTATCCAGACTTTGTTTTATGGATATGTAGTTTGTTTCCAGATTTTGGATATTATGAATAAAGCTGTTATGAACATAGTTGAGTTGTCCTTGGTGTATTGTCGAGCATCTTTTGGGTATATGCCCAGGAGTGGTATAGCAGGGTCTTTAGGTAGCACTATTCCCAACTTTCTGCGAAAGTACCAGATTGACTTCCAAAGTAGTTGTACAAGTTTGCAATCTCATGAGCAGTGGAAGAGTGTTCCCCTTTCTCCACATCCTCACCAGCATGTGCTGTCCCTTGAGTTTTTTATCTTAGCCATTCTGATAAGTGTAAGAGTTGTTTTGATATGTATTTCCATGATAACTAGGGATGTTGAGCATTTCTTCAAGTGTTTCTCAGTCATTTGATATTACTCTGTTGAGAATTCTCTGTTTAGCTCTGTACCCCATTTTTCATTGGGTTATTTGGTTTGGTGGTGTTTAGTTTCTTGAGTTCTTTATATATTTTGGATATTAGCCATTTTTCAGATGTAGGGTTGGTGAAGATCTTTTCCCAGTCTGTAGGTAGTTGTTTTATTCTGTGGACAGTGTTCATTGCCTTACAGAACCTTTTAAGTTTCATGAGGTCCAATTTATTAACTATTGATCTTAGAGCTATTTGTGTTCTGTTCAGGACATTGTCTTCTGTGCCAATGAGTTCAAGGGTCTTCCCTACTTTCTCTTCTAACAGATTTAGTGTGTCTGGTTTTATGTTGAGGTCTTTAATTCTTTTAGTCTTCAGTTTTGTGCAGATTGATGAATATGGGTTTATTTTCATTTTTCTACATATAGACATCCAGTTAGACCAGCACCATTTGTTGAAGATAATATTTTTTTCCCATTGTATATATTTGGCCTCTTTGTCAAAAATCAAGTGACCATATGTATATGGGTTTATTTCTGGGTCTTTGATTTGATTACATTGATCAATCAGCCTATTTCTATACCAGTGCCATGCTGGTTTTATTACTGTTTCTCTTTAATACAGCTTGAGATCTGGGATGAAGATTCCTCTGGAAGATCTTTTATTTACAGCATTGTTTTAGCTATTCTGTTTTTCTTTTTAAATTGGAGAATTGATCTTCCAAGGTCTGTAAAGAATTGTGTAATTATTTTTATGGGAATTGCATTGAATATGTAGATTCTTTAGGTAAGATGGCCATTTTTACTATGTTGATTCTCCCAATCCATGAACATGGGAGATCTTTCCATCTTCTGAAAACTTCTTCAATTAATTTCTTCAGAGACTTGAAGGTTTTTATTGTTTTGCTTTGTTTTGTTTTGTTTTTTGTTTTTTTTTTTCATACAGATCTTTAACTTGCTTAGTTAGAGTTACACCAAGATACTTTGTATTATTTTTGGCTATTGAGAATGATATAGTTTCCATAATTTCTTTCTCAGTCCGTTTGTCATTTGTATACAGCAGGGCTACTTATTTGTTTGTTTGTTTGTTTGAGTTGATTTTCTATCCAGAGACTTTGCTGAATATGTTTATCAGCTCTAAGAGTTCCTTGTAGAATTTTTGGGGTCACTCATGTATACTATCATATCATCCATAAATAGTGATAATTTGGCCTTTTCCTTTCTAATTTCTATCCACTTGATCTCCTTTAGTTTTCTTGTTTTTCTAGGTAGGACTTAAAGTACTATATAGAAAAGATGCAGAGATAGTAGACAGCCTTGTCTTGTCCCCGAATTCAGTGTAATTGATTTAAGCTTCTCTTCATTTAGTTTGATGTTGGCAATGGCTTGCTGTATATTGCCTTTATTGTGTTTAGGTATATGCCTTGTATCCCTGATAATTCCAATACTTTAAATATGTATGGGTATTGTATTTTGTCAAATGCCTTTTGAGCATTTAAGGAGATGATCATGTGGTTTTTTTCTTTCAGTTTGTTTATATAATGAATTATATAGATGGATTTCTATACATTGAATGACCCCTGCGTACCTGGGATGAAGCCTACTTGCTCATGGTGAATATTCTTTATGTTTTCTTGTATTCTATTTGAGTATGTTTTTGAGTATTTTACATCTATGTTCATAAGATAAATTGGTCTGAAATTATTTATTGGATCATTGTGTGTCTTAGGTATCAAGGTGACTGTAGCCTCACAGAATGAGTCTTGTTTTTGCATCCATTCTGTTAGTGTGTATCATTTTATTGGAGAGTTGAGGCCACTGATGTTGAGAGATATTAATGACCAGTGGTGGTTGGTTTCTAGTTTTTAATGTTGGTCATGAGAGAGAGAGAGAGAGAGAGAGAGAGAGAGAGAGAGAGAGAGAGAGAGAGAGAGAGATTCCTTTCTTCTGCTTTTGCGGGTATGGGACTGTTTATTTCTTTTGTTTTTTTGTGGGTAAACTTATTCTCCTTGCATTGGAGTTTTCCTTCGATTATCTTCTATAGGGCTGGGTTTTGCCTAAGTAGTTTTTAAACTTGGTTGTGTCATGGAATATCTTGTTTTCTCCAGCTATAGTGATTGAAAGTTTTGCCAGGTATTGTAGTCTTAGTTGGCACTTGTGTTCTCCTAGTATCTGCAAGACATCAGTCCAGGCCCTTCTGGCTTTCATAGGGTCTATTGAGAAGTCAGGTGTAATTCTGATAGGTTTGCCTATATAAGTGTCTTGGCCTTTTTCTCTTGCAGATTTTAATATTCTTTCTTTGTTCCGTATGTTTAGTGTTTTGATTTTTATGTGGCGGGAGGATTTTCTTTTCTGGTCCAATCTGTTTGGAATTCTGTAAGCTTCTTGTACATTTACAGGTATTTCTTTCTTTAGGTTAGGGAAGTTCTCTTCTATGATTTAATTGAACATATTTTCTTAGCCTCGCAGCTGTGAGGCTTCTTTTTCTTTTATCCCTATGACTCTTAAGTTTGGTGTTTTCATAATATCCCAGATTTCTTTGATGTCCTGTTTCAGGAGATTTTTAGATTTAACATTTTCCTTGACTGATGTATCAATTTCTTCAGTCATATCTTCTGTCCCTTATATTCTTTATTCCATCTCTTGAATTCTGTTGGTGATGCTTGTGTCTGTAGAACATGTCCTCTTCTCAAGTTTTTCCATTTCCAGGATTATCTAAGATTGTGTTTTCTTCACTGCTTCTATCTCCATTTTTTCTACCTTTAAACCTTTTGTTCATTTTCTTCTCATGCTTGGTTGTAGTTTCCTGTCTTTCATTAATTTCTTTAGGCATTTTGTTCAATTCTTTCATCTCTTTGTGTATTCCTGATCTAGTTTCAAGAATTAATTTTCCTCCTTTAAAGCCTCTACCATTTTCATAACCTCAGATTTGAAGTCTTTCTTCTGTACAATGGATGGGGCATTATCTCTAGGGCATGTTGTGGTGGCAAGACTGTTGGTTTCTGGTGGTATCAAATAGTCCTGCAAATTGTTCCTTGTGTTTTATGCTGACCTCTTCCCATTCTAATGTTTCTAGTGTTAGCAGGTTTGGTGGTCTCTTATGATTAGAGGGTTTGGGGTTAGGGATAGACATGGGGTTTTACCTTACTTCTTTTTTGCTTATTCACTGGCTCTGTTGCATCCAAGGTAGACCAGGTTTCTTGGGACCATGAAGCAAGGTATCAAAGCAGAGAGCTACTCCAGTGGGCTTGCTTGGCTCCTCTGGGCAATGGACAATGGGGCTTTGGTTCTGTTCCCAGCCCACCTCACCTCTGTTGATACCACTGTCTCTGTTTGCTCCCTGTTTGTTAACGAGGTATACCAGGGGTCTGGTGAGCAGGCAGAAATATACCAAACAGATATGGGCTTGCTTGCCTCCTAGGGTTGAGGGAAATTGTGCGATGCTGTTCTCAAATTGTACCTTAGGTTGCTATAAAGTCACCGCTGCCCTGCTGAGCAAACAAGGTACATGTTGGGTGCCTCATCTTGCAAACAAGGTGTATGTTGGGTGCCTCATCTTACAAACAAGGTGTATGTTGGGTGCCTCATCTTGCAAATGCCCTTGTGTAGAAATTTTAACTTAGATTATTTGTAAATATTCTTAAAAATATTTATTAACTAAAATTTGGTCTATGCAATTCACAAACAACAACAACAATAACAAACAACAAAAAACAAAAAAAACCAACAAAAAACAAAGAAGAACTCACCAAAAGATGTTTCCCATTTTCTCAAGAAACTAAACAAGATTCCATGATTCACCTTCTTTTATGACTACTGGATAATACAAGACTTGTTTTGTTCATAAGGTTTTGTATAGACAATTTGGAGAAAACATGGTGGATACAAAAGTAACTGTTCAATGTTAACCATTTATTTACCAGCTTAAAACACTGGTTTCTGTTATGTTCACAGATTCTGTGGATGTGTAACTAGGATAGAGGGATGTAGGCATAATTTGGATGCATGATATGAAGACCCAAGGGCTGGAGTTGACTTGATGCCTGAAGAGTTATAGTCATTTCAATTCTAGTTCACTCACTGAATATGCAGTTTCTGAGCTAGGGTGTCTTGAACACTAAGACAGATGACAGAGTACCTGAGCATTGCTTTTTTTCCACTAACTTACCTCTGGCAACTTCAGAGTAACTGCGTGTCCCACATCAAATTAAAGACACAGGGTTGATCCCATATACAAGGTAAGAAGCACCATGCCTTCCTATGATTGTACCTAGAAGTCACACAGTGTCCCTTTTACAAGACATTCTCTATTGGTGTAAATAACCAATACCCCCTAGATACAAGCTAGAGAGATACCCTTCACAACTTGGTGAGCTTGGCAAGGTGACACTGAAGGACAGCGACTATGATGAGAAATTGCAACTTGGCACAGTTCCTAAAATTTAATAACTAAAATAAATTTTCTTTTATCAAGCACTCCAGGGTTTTAATATTTTCACATTAAGTACTACAAGTTTCAATGTTCAAGCTCTCATATATCTTATTAGATAAGGTTTGTTATCTAGAGCTGGTGAGGTGCTTTCCAATTAGCTCGGGAAAATCACATATAATCGTATTATAACAAATGACTTATGTGTCTTGGAGTGCCTCTTGTTATAGTTTATTCTCTTGTAATTTAGTATTTTTGTTTGCTTGCATGTTCAGTTTTGTCACCATTCTAAAATGTGGCTTCATAAGAACGGAGAGAGAGAGAGAGCACCACTCAATAAGGCCACAGCAGAAGAACAAATCCTACCTAATTTAGAAAAAGAAGGAAAATGAAGGAGTCAAAGGAGGAATCTGAGGGCAGCTTACATATTTGAATCTGAAATGGTCCCTCAGGCTTGTGGTCTGACTTCTTGTACCCAACATGCAGGATTAATTTTAGTGGCTGTGGAACCCTCGTTGGCAAAGATGGATAGGCCACCATGGATAAGACCGTGGCTCCAGCATTCTCTGCTTCCTGGTCTGATATCATGTAAATAGTCACAACATTATGCTTCTTCCAGCAGAGATGGGTTATCTCCTTTCTGCTATAATGGACTGAAATTACTTGAAATTAAGAGCCAAATAACCTTTTCCCTTTAAGTTGTTTTTGTCTTATATCATGGTCAGAGTAATGCAGAAATAGCTTGAAAAAGATTAGTATCATAAGTGGGAAAGTTGTTGCAACTAAGCTATTTCTTTTTAGGCCTTTGGGATTGTTTTGAGTTAGGAATGAGGGGATGTTTGGAGGTCAGAGAATCCCCTAAATGCTGTAAGAAAAGATTAGTCAGGCTAGTGATAAAAATGCAGACTTCAGAAACTGGGTTACTGTGCTTCAGACTTATAGTATTAGGAATATAGGGGTTTTCAATACTTTTAGCTAGGTGTACAGTAAGAATAAGGCCAAGTAAAAACATTAAAGAAGAAAAAATAGAACATGGTTAGTCTGATGACAGATGGAGCATAAAGTTGTAGACAAAGTGGCTGCAGTTGTTAATTAAATCAGTAACTTAAGAGAGAAACCATAGAAAATGGGGAGATGGCTGAGGACAAAACACTTGTTGTTGGAGAGTGAGGACCCGAGTTCAGATCTTCAATATCTATATGGATGCTGAATGGGTCTAGCGGCCCCGATGAAACTCTAGCACGCAGAAGGTTTAGGAAGCTGACTAGCTCTCTGGGTTCACTGGCTGGTAGCCTCATAACAACAGGGGCAAAACACAGTAAAAAAAAAAAAAAAGTAAAACTTAGCAGACATTTGCTAACATGAAATGGCTCATGTATTTTGACCCCCATGATGAGCAAATAAGGGATATGGTTTGAGTTTTGGGGGATGTATTTTTCTATCTTTAGGGTCTAGGATTAGAGAAAAGAGATATTTATATAAAAAAAAAAAAAACCCAAAGAGTGTTTTGCATTTTGAAAACTGGACACTTAAGGTGAATGGATAGAACATATCATACTCTTGTCAGTTGTAAAATGCCTGATAGTTCTAAACAGTGATAAGGCGTGGTCTTTCCTGATAGTTCTAAACAGTGATAAGGCGTGGTCTTGCCCGATAGTTCTAAACAGTGATAAGGCGTGGTCTTTCCTCTGGCAACAGGCTCTGCTTTTAGTCCAAAAACAGAGTTCCGACTAAGAGCTATCCCACGTTCATTGAATATCAAACATCTTCAGCTCAAAATAACCCTCATGCTGGAGATGCAGATTTTAGAGTGGCCTATTGGAACACCTTAATTCATAAAACTCCTTCCTAGGCTGGGAGCTTGTTGAAGTGTCAGAATCTTTCTCGTCACACCACAGAGGGTTTCTCCATAGCTATATTTTGGAAGAATCAATGCTTTCCATAGATAGCAAGCTGTTAATGGGGTTCTGCCATAGGGGGACACTTTTGGCTTATGCAACTAACCGTAAACAGTCTGGATGTGGACAAATTGCGAACCCCAAAGTTTGAAACCTTATTTCCTAGCGTTCTTCTCACTTTGCTATGTGGCCTCACCTTGAATTATGAAACCATCACATTACTGAAATTCCCAACAGAGAACTGTGCTAAAGTTGATTTTGTTTTGTTCAAACAAAACCCAGATTCTAGGTACATAATGGTGGCACCCCAGTGTTAATATCAGCACACTGTGGCTTTGGCTTTGGTGTTGAGACCAAGCATGTTCAAGCACATTCCATTCCTCCCTCTGTTTTAATCTCAATGGCGCGCTAGCTACAAAGCACTGAATGAAATCGGTATTTTTAGCTTTTGTCTGCTTTGCTTCTTTTCAGCATATTCTTGGGTCAAATGTGAAATTCAATTTCTCAGATTCTCAGCCACAACTCACCTGGGACAAAGACCTCTTTGCTTTCTTATCCCTAATTGTGATTTCAAAAGAGGGGCTTTGAGACCTCTCTGCATTCTCTCCTAGATAATTTCCCTTTTCCTTAAGCCTGTAAAAGGGAATGTTCAAACGTGACAACTATATTCCTTGTGCTCACACCCCACTCAGCCATATGTTGTTGTTTTTTTCAGTACAGTTAGATTTTTTTTTTTCAGGATGGCAATATGTTGTTTTTGGGGGGGGGGCTTGCTGCTTGTTTGGAAGTGCTTTTTCTGAGTCTTGTGGTCATGAAAATATGCTGATTTCTGGGACCAGTGTTTTTGACCAAAGACTCCATATTTCATAAAGGTTGGCTATCGTCTGATTAAGGAACCTCAACACAAAAACTTCCTTTACTTTCTTCCCCCTCCCGGAAAAATTTTCATATTTATTCATGAGCTTGGAAAAAGGCCTTCAACTCTCTCCATCCTCATGAATCTGATGAAGTATGTCTTTCGTTTTGTCATATATCTGAGTTCCCTTGCCATATTCAGGTATAAGTTCAGATTTCCATAAACTATTTCACGTTTTAAAATGTTTTCTGTTCTCACCGACCCTGTAATAAGAACATGCATATTTATTTTTTGTGCTCTCCATGCTCTCACTTCTTGAAAAAAAGCATAATAGCCCCACGTATTGAGATTGGACACCCAAGGTGTTGGGTTATTTAACTTTCCGTGTCACAGAGCCACCTAGTGGCAACGTCAGGAAAGTGCAGATATTGAGTTTCTCCAAGGTAAAATTAAATCTCTTGCTGTGAACCCGTTCTCACCAAATGAAGCCAGTCACATGATCTGCCTCCACATACAGTTGCCCCTTTAGCTGGATGCAGATTCATCCTGAATTTAATCAGATTTCCACTATTTTTTTGATGTATCTTGCCTTGCATTAAACGTAAGTCTTTGCTCCTGGCTTTATCCTGTTAAGTGGCTAATTATATTGGTTCTAGACTTTAAAAGGCCCAAATTTGAATCCAGGGCAGTATACCTTAGATACTAAGAACTACGACATATAAATGGAGGGAGAGCTGTTACCTCACAGCGTGGGGATCCGGAAGCTGAGGGTAAGGGGACTGAGTGGCAACAAAGTCCATGCAGAATCCTGGGAACCGGACTCAGGAGACCAGACCCAAGGTGCAGATCTAACTGTACTGTGCAGGGTAAAAGCCTTTAAAAGACTGAAGTGTCATTCAGACCTTCCCATGCTAGCCTCAAGCACTAATAGCAATCAATCAGGTTGGTGTAGCTATAAAGAAATGTGTGTTTGTGGCGTGGGGGCCAGGCCACCTCATGAGGCTTCTGTAAGGAAGGGGGAAGCAGCCACTTCTCTAGCCTTGGGTCCATTTTGAGACTGCCCTAGTGTGCTAGCTGTCCCTACTGGATAAACACTGTGTGCAGTGGATGAGGACCGCTGGAGGAGGCCTGGGAGTCACTGATGCTTCACACATCATCCCCCATGGGCCTCCAAAAGGCTTATCTTGACGTCCCCCATACCAAAGAATTATTTCAACAATCAACACAGTATCTGAAGACAGAAGCACACGTTTATCACTTTAATTTACACTCCTCCCCAGTTTTAGTCCACTAAAATGTTGTGATTTTCTAGGACATTGTTTCTAAAAGCACAGACTGTTATTCGTGCCATGCTTTTCAGTAACTTAATTCACCTGTGCGAGCCATGTAGCAGCACAGTGCAGCTGCTATTCTGGCCTTGGACCAACGGCTGCTTATGTCATACTTCCCCATTGCTAAGGCTGCACCACAGCTGTGCATCTCAGAGAAATAGTTTTTTTTTTTAATGGATAAATACATTTTTTGTTAGTAATGTGAGATTCTTGAACAATATGTTTTGATCATGTTTACCCCCTCTCCATTCCTGCCAGACATAAGTCTTCTTTCCCAAACCAGAGGAGGGACAGTCGAATGTTGCCCATGGCCCAGAGAGCTCTCAAAGAGAAAGGCAGGAGCAGGGCTGCTCTTTACTCAAATCAGGCTTGGGCCTACTCAACCTCATAGAGACCAAGGCTACATCATGCTAAGGTCAGTTAGGCTTCTGATTAGCCTCCAAAAAATTGGGTTCTCAGAAAGAATGTGATTTCTGCTGATACCTTGGAAAGTCCCTGTCTCTTCCAGAGGGCTTTAGTAAATGAACTGGTGCAACATTAATGTTTGCCTGTCTTCAATCAGGCCCTCATATGCAAATTAGGTACATTTCCTCCCTTGTCTTTTTCCTCCTCCCACCCCCTGACCCCTGGCACCCCCCCCCCCAAGCCATGTAAGCTAGCTTCCTTGTTTCAGTAAGTGAACTGTCCTCCTACATAGTCTCCTGCGTCTGATGCCTCTGTACTCACGAAAGAAGACCAGGATGCCCTGCTCCTCATCCTGAACAGCAGCTTGGGTGGAGGAGAGCCATGCAACCTCCTCTTCTTCCTCTTCTTCCTCCTCTTCCTCCTTTTCCTCCTCCTCTTCCTCTTCCTCCTCTTCCTCTTCCTCCTCCTGCTTCTTCCTCTTCCAATTTGTGCTGCATTGGTCATGAGCTATTACCTTCAAAAGCTGCTGTGGGAGTCATTTTTCTTTAGGGGTGTTGCTCTTAACAAGCCAACCAGGATCCACTGGAAGACCACACATGCACAAGCACGAGAGGAAAGAAGCAGCGTATATCTGCAAGTGGTGAGCTGTAAACTTATCTGATCTAATATTATTTACTGAGTACCTTCTGCATTCCCAACAGTTAAGTAAAATATTGCTGTTATTATATTAATTATGCTATGCATTAAGTTTTATCTATTTGTGCTCTAAGAGACTCCTGTTGATTTTTTTAAAAAATTCTAACAACAGCCCTTTGAAAATGAAGCTACATCTATGCCCACCTCGCAGAAGACAAAACCAAGTCATGACTTTAAACTCACATAAATGTGAAATGTTATGTCCGAAATCTCTACTCGGAGACCGCCACTCTTGCAATTTTGCAAGAACACTTTTATTTTGAAAAAGCAAGAATTCTGCATGCAGGGGTCAGCCACTTTACAAAATGGCAACCCTGGATGTCAGCTGGCAGGGCTTTTTATGGGTAAAGATAGGAATTATAGCAAGAATTAGATTACGTAAAACCTAATTGGTGGTCAGCAAAGCAGTAGCATGGGTTGGGTTTTGACTCTCCTGTGTCCAGCAGACTTCACTCTTGTGTCACGAATGTTTTATCACAAAATGAGATACCTAGACAATATCAGGGTGTCAAGCACAGATAGTCAGTCTTGTGGTAAGATTTTTTTCACATTTCAGTTGTTTTCTCTCAGCTGCTCTCCTGGTGGGAGATTTTCATGGCCTGTCCCTGGAACTATCAAGTGAGTGATTTTAACACCGTGAGTTGACAGTAGAGATCCTACAGGGCTAACTCTGGCCCTTCATGAAGTCAGCATGAACTGGACCTGGGTTTGAGCACAAGAAAGCCTGACATGTTTTCCCCTCAAGAGTGATGTTTCTTTGTATTTATGGTAGATGGAATTTTTATCATGGAGTCATTGAGATTTGTGATTTTAAAATATTTTGAGATGAAGAAAATGGAAGCTAGAAGCCAATAAGGGCTTGTCTACACTGCCTTTGCCTTAAAAGGAACGTACCAGGACATTGGACTAAGCCCATCTGACCTGTGAGATTCCAGTGATTTTGTTGTAGGGAAAGACAGGAGGTTAAGAAATTACTATAGAAGGAACAGTGGTTTGGATCCCATTACAAAACCACATCCCCATGCAATTAGCATTAGGACAACAAATGAAACTACTAGGTGGGACCATACAGGGTTGACTACCTACTCCTTGAAAACAGAATGTTTTGGCACCCAAGTTAACTGTTAAGAACCATGATAATTAACATATAATTAGCACTGCTATTAAACAAATTTCTACCTACCAGTATACAATGACAGTACTTGTCTGACTTCCTGGGCCAAACTTGTAGGAGGAATTAAGGAAAGATCTAAACTCAAGTCAAGGAAACTGCATCTCCATCCAGGAATAATGACACCCCCCTTTCCACTGAACTTATTAAGAACCCAGACTCCAAGCAGCTGTCCATTCTTTTGATTGCCTAGCTACATGTCTTGAGACTTTACTTTTCCTTAGCTCTAAAAAAACTAAACTCTTCTCAATAGAGTCCCCTTGTGACCATCCTTGAAGTCTCCCTCCAATAATATCAAGAATTTTTTTTGTAGAAAGAAATGAAGAAAGACAAGAGGTAGAAAGAAGAAACTTTGTTCATTTCCTCAATCACCTAAGTAGATGGACAGAAAATTATTTATATTCCTTCAATTTGTTTTCACTTTAACTATCCATCTCAAACTTTTGGGTCAAATTCTTAAACACAAGGTTTCGAATTTCACAGGCATCCTATACATGGTCTACACACACACACACACACACACACACACACACACACACACAATGTTATAAAAGAATGTTATAAAGAAATATATTGTGAATAAATTAATAAAATATACAAAAAAAGAAATATATTGTGACAAAGTTTGATTTTGGTTTGCACTGCCTTTACTGAGAGTTTAAACAGTCCTCTGTTAGGATATCCGGGGCAGGTGATGTACCCATGTGTGCTCCTGAGTGCTGTAGGTCTGACAGAGGCATATACGACTTTTGCCAGATCCAGTTACTATTTATATCAGATCTCTGTAATTATCTTCTCTGCTTTTACCTTTTTTCTTTTGTTTGTACATAAAGAAAATATTTAATTTTGCCAAATCCTTATTTAAGTTGTATTGTGAAGATTGTCTTGTGATGTTTTGAAGCTGCCATTGGTTTGGAAACAAGAACACAGAGGAACCACAGTGTTCAACCCCATATGTCCTCTCTTGCATCGGAAGCAAAGCCCTGCATGTGGACAGTGCTTTCCTGTGAATTAGAGACTTTAAAGTACAGAGTCCACCTTTTATGTTGGCTCCATGACAACCCTGAACTTTCATTCTTCTATTTTTTGTTGTTGTTCATGATTTTTATTTTCATTTTGGAAAACTTTTTTTTCCCAGTTTCCAATTTTATCTTTGTGGTTTCCTTCATCTTCAAGCATGAGTGAAATGATGTAACAGAATACAGTAAACATGGCAGAAAAGCAAGACAGAGCAGGGTAGACAGACATACTGGCTTTAAATAGATTCGAGGGGTAGAACTCACCGGAAACGTGGTATGTGAACATAAGTGACATATCACTGAGATGGGGAAGCAGATGTAAGGGTAAATGGAGCCTCTCTCAATCTCTGAAGACAAGGTAAGCAAGTGAATAAATGGACAGAATTATCTACATGCATTATATAGAGGAAATGGTAAGTAGTACATCAAAATCCAACAAGACTTAGAAGTTTATGTGCTCTTTCTTAGAAAGAAGAGAGAAACAGGGCCTATGGGGAGTTTATGTAGATGAAAGGACCCAAAAATAGACAGCAGCCTGGGACAGCATGCTTCGGCTCTGGGTGGCATCTCATCCTTGCTTCTTGTTTACCTTCCTTGTTGGATTACAAACATGGCTCATGATCATTGCCTTTCTTCTGGAAATCTTTGTTTGATAAGAGAACCTCTGACACATTTCCTCCCTGGGCTTTAGAAAAGGAAAAGAAGCAAAGTGAGTGGTAAGATCAAAGAGACCCTGAGGATACCCAACACTGGCCACAAGACTACTGAAGGACAAGTAATGAGGGCAGAGGAAAAACAGATTTCTAGACATCTGGTCAACCCAGCCTTGGAGCAGCAGAGCTGGGGGAGGGTGCATCAGAGAGGGACACAGGAGTGAGAGGGAGCTCATGATGATGCAAATCACCTGTCCACTGCTGTGATGTGATAGAAAAGTCCATTGTTTGACAGTAACCAACATAGTAACTTCTGTTCTGATTTGAGAAGTTTTCATATCCTAATATATCAAAACCACCCTACTGGTTCTGTGCCATCATCAGGGTATCTTACCCTCTCTCCCCTCATTCTTCTCTCATACAATGCATTCTGAGCACAGTTTCCTCCGTTTCAGTCCTCCCAGTTGGCACCTCACTCTCCCATTTCCCCCAGATCCGTTTCTCCTCCATTTTCCTTTAGAAAAGAGCAGGTCTGCCAGGAATATCAACCAAACACAGCATAAAAAGACCAGGAAAAACTCTCATATCAAGGCGTGGTGAGGCAACCCAGTAGGAGAAAAAGGGTCGTAAGAACAGCTGAAAGAGTCAGAGACACTCTCACCCCCACTGTTACAAGTCCCACAAAACCACAAAGCTAACATCCATAACATATTTGCAGAAATCCCTATTACGCAGACCCATGCAGGCTCTGTGCTTGCTGCTTCAGCCCCTATGAGCCCTCCCTAGTTGATTCTGAGCCCGTGTTTGGCCCAAAGGCTTGTTGCTACCTTTGAGTGACGATGTTGAGCCACAGGATTGTAAGATGATAGTGTTACAGGACAAGGCTTCTGGGAACTGATTCATTTCTGAGAATGACTCCCCATAAATGAAATTAATATGTTTATAAAGAGACTGTATAGAAGTCCCTGTCCAAATTCCACCAGCTAAGGTTAAATTAAAAATGGCTGTGTCACATAGAAGCGAACTGCAAGACACCAAATTTGCAGGCATCCGGTTCTCATATTTCTCACCTTACAGGGTTATGAGAAATAAAACTTTATTTTTATAGCCTATTCCATAGCATCCTTTCATGGAAACCTGGGCAGATACTTGAGTCTCAGGCTTCTTTTCGTGTGCATGGTGTCCTGGAATAAGCTACAGAGTGCATTTTTATCTGGTTTTCTCATTGACAAAATGAGAGTGGTGATAATGGGGATGGTGGTATCCTTTGCTCATCTAATTTTACATTTTGAAAGAACACGCTAATGTTCCTGAAAATGCTTTTAAATTCACAATATTATGACAAGATTAATATGATTTTCTTTTCCTTTCAGCAAGAAGGTCTCTGCTATTCATAAATACAAACACATGCAGGTGAACTATGCTCTATCAGGTGTCACAGCTATTATCATGCTGGGGCCTTAATGCATATTACTCAAGCAGATGAGCTTTCATGAGATACAGTGAGAAATAGCTCTCAAAGGCAAGCTATGCTCGGAAGAGCATCCCATGAGATCCTTTAGCTTCTTGCCACTACTGTAACAAATCACCACAAATAGAAGGCCCACTGCATCCCAAAGATACTCCTTTACCAGTCCTACAGGCCAGAAATCCAAATTCAAAGGTTTGCCAGATCCTTGATGTCTCCGAAGGCTCTGGGGGAAGATCTGTCCTGCCTCTTCTGGTGGCTACTGGCTTCAGTAGTGCCTGGAGGTTTCCTAATCTTGGCCTCTGCCTTTACATGGCCTCTTCTTCCTAAGTGTTTCTTTTCTTGTGCGGACACTTGTCATTCGGAGCCTACACAGATAACCTCCTGTAGGAACCAGGCCCGACTGGGCTGCCTGCCTGTCTTGCTGTTTCATGTCCTGTTTCTAGCAGCTTCCATGTCTGTGTTTATCTTGGTTAGCTGGTCATGTTTACTGCTCTGAGAACGTACCCCTCCCATCCTCGAGACTTTTCCTCCTGTGTGCAATCACCCCTTGAGGGATTTCACCTGGGAGGGGGATTCCTCTTTTGCTGCCTATAAGAAGGCTCTTTGGAACGCTGGAGGGGCCGGTCGAGAATAATAAACCGCTGCCGCGGCTGCTGCTGCTACGGCTGCTGCTCTCATAGCACGAAAGACCCGTGTGTGTGTGTGTGTGTGTGTGTGTGTGTGTGTGTGTGTGTGTGTGCGCGCGCGTGCATGAGTTAAATCCGCAGTCCCTCTCCCTCGACTTGGTACCATGGTGGCGCGGGCGCCACACCTCCGAAGATCTAGTCTCACTTTTTCTACCCTCATTACACCTAAAAAGATCCTCTCCTGAGTAAAATTATATTTACAAGTTCTTAGGATTGGAAACATCAGTGTGTCATTGGAGGGGCCAACATTCAATTCCTAATAGGAATGTCTCCTGCAGTGTCAGACAGCTTAAGGACAAAAGCCACTTTTGATGAAAAAGCCAAGCTGTGGAGCTGAAATAGAAATGAATAGGAGGAGGAAAGGCACAACTTTTTACTGGTACTGCTCATCAAGAACTGAAGACCTGGACACCGCAAAGCCACTTTTCTGTGGAAGTCCTCTCATGCCTGTGTAGTCTCCACACCCCATTGCTGCCTTCCCCTTCTGCCTGCTCTTATCCTTTGATTTGCAGTATTGGTTAGCACCACCTTTCCTTCTTCTCTAAACTCAAATAAGGATATCAGAGCCACTAAGCCATTGAAATGCCCTAAATAGATGTTGTCCTCTGAAACTATGGTAACTTTTTCAAAATTATGCATCCAGTAAGGAAGTGAGACCCGATGTCTAGATTCTACATACTTCTCACACCATTTATCCTTCCTCCTCCTTTCTTCCTTTAGGTGATTATGGCTGAGTTTACATTGTCAGTCTCACTTAAAAACACATCACATCCCATTTATACCTTTGATAAAAGTGGTACAGTTATATAAAATATTTTAACTATCACCTTGTAAACTTTTTGTGCTGTTGAGGAATATTATTTTTCTTCTCATTTGTTCTCTTCTTTCACAACTTTCATGTTCACATCCTAAATTTTAATACACACATATACACATAAACCTAATGCATTCATATAAGCACACAAGCACACAGGCATGCACACACAAGGTGTTATGTTTCGTTATTGATGTACTTTTGTATGAAGGCTTGCATAAGCTTTGTTAGATACACAGGAAACTGGATATTTCCAGGAGTTTATTAAGCAGAGCTCTAAGTTCCTGATGTCCTCCTCAGCATTTAGAATTTTATTTAGCAAATTGTTAAGCTGATAAGTGGTCCATGAAAGTGTGGACAAGAAAAGTAGTGAGAGAGGAAGGCCAGTACTTAAGGTAGTTAAAAATACAAACAGGAAAGCATGCTCTTAGTTGACAGATATGTTGTGGAGTTTTTGTTTGTTTGTTTTTATCAACTAAACACAAACTAGAGTCTCCTGGGAAGAGGCAACTCCAAGTGAAGAATTGCCTCCATCAGATTGGCCTGTGTCCTTATCTGTGGAACATTGTCTCTATTGATGGTATGAAAAGGCCCATCGCATTATAAGTTATACTATCCCTAATCAGTGAGTGTAGCTTATATAAGAAAGCAGGCTGAACAAGCCAAAGAGAGCAAGCCAGTAAGCAGTATTCGTCCATGACCTCTGGTTCAGTTTCTACTTTCAGGTACCTACCATGCCTTCCTTTAAATATGGACTGTTGTCTGTAAAATTATATAAACCTTTCCGTCCCCTAGTTACTTTTGGTTATGAAGTTTACCACAGCAGGAGAAACCAAAGCAAAGCAACATTTCGGGTCATAGGAGCTGACTCATTTGGGGGTGTCTGTGAGGATCTTTCCAGAGAAGGTTAACTGAGGAGGGAAGACTCATTCTTAATGTGGTCAGCTCCATCCATGGGCTGTGGTCTCAGCTTGATAAAACCAGCCAAGGTCTCCTAGCATTTCCCCGACTGCTTCCTGATCTGCCAATCTGTGTAGAATGTGCGTGTTCCCATTGCTGTGAGCTCCAGCATGTCTTTCCTGTCACAGTGGACTGTGCCCTCTTAAACAAGGAACCAAAATACAATTTTTCCCTTTTGCTACTGACAGTCATTTTGTAACATCAACAGGAAAGTTTTTAATCCAAGCTTCCTTATCTGCAGGTAGGTCAAGTTATGAAATCAGTGGTAAACCTGAATGATAGGGTGAGGTTCACATTTTAGAAAAAGCCTCTCTGGCTATTCAGTAAGAGGACATGAGGGAGGATAAAATGAAGGGAAGATGTTAGGGTTTTTGTTGTTGTTGTTTGTTTATGTTTGTTTTTGGTTTTTTGCCACTATTATTTGGTTGTTTGTTTAACTGTTTGGTTTTGTCTCGGTGGCAACTATCTGAAAGAATTAATATAAAATGTTAAAATATTCCTTTTTAGCTTACAATTCCTGAAGTTTGACTCCACGGTTGGATGCATCTGCAGCTTGGGCTGTAGGGAAGGCAGGAGACCACAGCAGCATGAGAATGAGCACCTTTCTCACGTCCTGGTGGCTAGGAGGCAGAGAGACAGAGAAAGGGGGTGACTAGGTATAGTACCAGGAGTAAAAAGGGCTCCTATGGCCAATTCCTCCATCTGGGCCTTAGCTCCTAAACCTACAGAGTCCCACCAGACAGCATCAGCAGCTAAAGACCAAGACTAACATACACACACAAAAATGATGTGTATGTGGGTGTCAGGGATGGAGGGACATTTCATACTCAAATAAACAGAAAGGCCATTTATTTAAGCTTTAATGATGGTGACAACTAAGGTTATGCCAAGAATCATCTTATGTGATTTAATTCTTCTGCTGTGTAGTTGTCATGAGAACATTATAAACTGGTCACACTTCAGATGAGGAAACTGAGGCAGGGATGATCAAGATGCCTTTGGCTATTGGGTGGAACCAAGTCGATGCAGGCACGTAAATCAAAGATGATTGAGCACAGAAAGCTGGAACACGTTAGGGAGATTTTTTTGTGACCCATAGGGAATCCCTGATGGAAGAACGGAAGATGAAATGGAAGGATCAATGAATATCCCTAGGGTTAGATGAAACAGAACAATGAAATGGGGTAGGATTCTGTGGTCACAAGTAGTTAGGAAGAACAGAAGCTTAGCTTTAGAAAGTTAGTGCCTAAGCCTGGTTATATTTGCTATGTTTCTATGAACTAGAAATGCACCAGGTTTTTGCATTATGCTTAATGGAGACATTCCTCACCTGCCACCTGGCATGGCGTGATTGCGGTTTTGAAGGAATTACTGGATATTCATTTTTATTTATTAATCTTAATGAAAAGAATAAAAAATTTCTTTCCCTCAGGCCATTTTCCTCCCACCTCTTTTATATCTCTTCCCTCTTTCTATTTCTGATTATAGCCGATATTGCATACCATACCATGTATATCCATTAATAAGATGAACTACCATGGCAGCAAGCTTCCACCTATGTATATAGAGACTGGATAGGGTCCCTTGTCGCCTCAAGTAATGTGCCATATATACAATTGGAAAAGTTATTATTTATTTATTTATTTTTATTTTTTTATTTCATGCCATTGATTTCATAGATGCTTATTGATCTTCTGATACATGCTCGTGGGATGTGCTGAGATATCTGGCTCACTCACAGGGAAGGCCATTGTTAGCCAAACTCATCAGGCTAGTAGAAGAGTCAGACTATAGCAACTGAAACCACTCAGTCACATGTGGCTACCTCCAGCTGCTCGCTGTGATCCTAACATGTGGATCTATCCCAGTCCCTCTACAGCTTTTTATCATCTAGTGACCTACTTACTTTATAAAAATGGGCTAAGTGGAAGAGGAGGTAGGGCTACCCACTCCTTCTTTCTCCCTGCCCAATTAAAAGAGGAATGTAGATACAAATTGAATGGGAACCAATGATGGGTAAGCTATAAATTGTATTTGAATCATTTGGTAGAAAAAGAAGTGATGGTTATGTTTAACACCCAGGACAATCTGTTGAGGTGCCCATTTAACATATCAAAACAGACCTAGCTTCAAAGTTTTCCTACTACCCCTCAGTCCTATTACAGGTTATGGCTGCCATATCCCACCCTCTATCCTGAACTCTCCAGGCCACAGGCTGGGCTGTACTTTCCCCAGAGGCTGTTTCCTATGTAAGTCAGACATTTGCCTGCCTCTTTTGGTACCTTTTGAACCTTTGGTTTCCTAGGTGTTGTACTTGCTTCTGCTTTCTCCATCCTCCTTTGTCTCCTCTCCTCACATGGCTCAGTGTTGTGACCTCTCTGGGCTCTCCAGATGTGTCTGCCTCTGGCTATGCTCTCTCACATTATTCATAATAAACTTTCTCCTCCACCATACCTAGGAGCAGTCATGTTCTTTCCTTTCCTTTTTATTTTTTTTAATTCAAATTAGAAGTAAAATGAAGTGAACTTATGGGCTGGCATGCCTGTGCATGCCTCTAATCCCTGAGCTCGGGAGGTGGAGGCAGAAGGACAGTTTCAAAGACAGTCAGGGCTACCTAGCAAGACCATAATCCAAGCAACATCAACAAGAAACACACACACACACAACACACACACACACACACTCACACACACACACAAAGAAAGATGAGGTAAAATCATGTGAAGTTGAAGTTATCAACTTCAGCATATTCTGAATTTGGGGGTATGTGTATATGACTTCTTTAAAACACTGGAATGTATCTGACATCATCATTATTATTACTATCATCATCATCATCATCATCATCATCATCATCATCATCATCTGCAGCAATGTCTCACTGTGCAGCCTTGGCTATTTTGGGCAGCCTTGGCTCTATTGTAGCCAAGGATGACCTTAAACTCAGGGTTCTTCTGCCTCAGTGTTCTGAGCGCTGCAATTAGATGAATGCTCTAACATACCTGGCCTGATATTTTCTTTCATATATACCTGTTAATGAGCTTGGCCTTTCTTTCTAGAAAAATAATTATAGTTTCTATAACACAGACCCTGCCTAGTTCAGTCATAGTTTTATACTCAGTATCTACAAGAAGAAATTAATATTTGGTGAGTGAGTGGTAGGCTAAATAACAGATGGACTGACTCTTCTTTAATCCTGGTGGATACTTAAAGAAAGCAATTAGAATGATAAAATACATTTGAAAACATGAGAGAAACAGAGCAAAACACTGACACCATTTTGCAAGAGGCACTTTAAAAATATGGGGAAGGAAATGGGCTACTGAAAAAAGGAATTTAGAATATTCTGTCTTGAGAACTGATATTTGATTTTTCTTTGTGAATGCACATGTTTAGATAAATGAATGGTTGCTACATATTAGCTGGCTTAGTGGGGAGGTTTTAAGAATATTGGCTTTGAAGGGACCACATTTAGGCAGGGCTTTGAGTTTTACATTAAATTTGAGGTATCACTCACTGGTTTCCAGTAATAACACTGCTGAACACCTTGGCTTTCCTTTATAGCAACCTTCATGGGAGCTATACTGAACCTATAGAAATAAGGCCTCACACCTCAGTGAGAAAACAGTTTGGGTGGGGGCTTGGATTTTGTGCCATTGAATAAAAGTTTTTATGACAAATATGAATATAGATAGTCCCAAGAAGAAATGATGCTTTCTCTATTTTGTGTTCTTTACTGGGTCTCATGTTTTGGGCCAGATATAATGAAGGGTATTGCATTAAGGAGATCAAGATGATATTTTCCAGGAAAAGTAGACAATAGTCTAAGTCCAACCTACGTGCAATTAGAAAAAAGCTATGATGGCAAGGAGCATCCCCCAAGAAGGTATAAGAAGAAGAAAATGTCCGCAGGAACCAGATTGGCAGTGTGCGTTACAGCAAAAGAAATTCACTAAGGGCACAAGAGGAAGCCTTGGTTACACTGGTTCCTTTCTGCTCTTGTGTTAACTTCTAATTTCAGTTTTCCTCTTCAAGCCTCATGAGTCCACAAATACTTATAGTTGTCTTCACCAGGATCCTTCATAACTCATAGGAGCAAGGCAAATTGAAAATGCAGAGCATCCAGCTTTTAAATAATGAAGGACAGAATAGAAGTAAACAAAGTTTGAGATACTTCTAAGCATCATGTGATATGAGACTCAAGGGTCTGTGTACGTTCTCTGATTTTGAGGAATCGGCTGTAGGCATTAAGAACACCACTAACTTTAACTTGTTATTTTAGACTCATTTTGAAGACTTCATGACCAGTTTCTTAAGCATCTCAAATGCTTTTAGTCAATTAAAAGTACACTTACACTTATCCTTATATTCTGTCATTGTCTTGATGATTAAAAGTAGAATTAGAATAAGTTTTCAGTCATGCTGAGACGCCATATGTGTTAGTTCCACTAAACACCCACCCAAGGTAAAATAAAACAAAAAGCACTAATGTTTAGCATGTTAGACCCCTTTATGGTGCAACTTTGTCTTAGGATGCTCAACCACACAGTAAGTTTCAGGTGGCTTCTCTAGCATGTATCACCTTCTAGGGCTTTGTTTCAGTAGACATTTCCTAGTTGATGTGAAATGGTCTACCATGATCATTGGATATGTGGAGGCATGATACATCTTACATGTAGTCTCAGTGGTCCAGAGGGAGTGACATCTCAGAAGTGTTCATTGCCCTGGCAATATACTGATGCCTTCTTTAAAACTCTCCTTCTAGAGAACTTGGCACATGTCTCAGATGATTGGCACAAAATGTTCCAACAGATAAGATACACAGATAAGGTTTTATTTCTTTCTACTGTTATGTGTTCCCAGGCACTCCATCTAGCTCCCATTTGAAGTTTCTTGAGACAGTGACTTTTAAAATCTCATTCATACATTTTATGGTTGGTATTAAAGGCAATGCATCTTACTGTAGGTAATTTTAGAAATAAAGTTTCCTCAGACACCCACCTTCTGACAACCAGTGTCCATGCTCAACCTCTTGCTTTTGGCAAGGCCACCCTACTCATGGGTGTGAGAATGCGTCCTCCCTGTCTCTCTCCTCCATGTGTGTGTTCCAATCCACCCTTGGGCATTAAGGCAACATGACATAAGAATATATTTTCTAAATTTGCATAAAATGAGAACTTCACAGATGGGCAGCACATGCTTCCCATAAGTCCAGTGTGAAAACGGCTCGATAGCACTTGTCGATGCACACATTCTTTCCACATTTCTGGCACACGTACATCTTAAACAAACAGGAATTGCGACAAGCAAAACAGATGGGCAACAAAAAAAAAAGTTTCCAAGGCATGCTTCCCAAAATTCTCCCTTGAACGTGGGACTGTATCACTTGTCACAATAAATCTGAAAGTAGTTTGGGTATTAACAGACAGCCATTGCTGAAGGGGAAAGCTTGAGATATTCATTTCCGTAACTCGGGGAACATGTTGAAAACACCTTTGCCTCCTCTGATTATGGAGAGACAAGCTCCTGTCCTCTCACATGTCGGGTGGTTTGTTAATTGTGTAGGAAGCTTTCTCTGGTATCCTTTGTTTTTCTCACTATACCAAAATAGATGTGCTATAACTAGGGAGAGGGAGGGGCTAAAGCATATTTCTTATTCCCCACACTGTCAAACATGGTTCTTGACTTGCTTATCTGAAGCTATGATGAATCAGGTAGCTCCTACCCAGTTTCCCACACACCTGTGTTAAAAAATAAGACAGCACTATAGCTCTAATACCATCACTAAATTTCTAAAAAAAAATTGGAATGAAATTGAAAGAGCCATGGGTGGGAAATGATGACACCAAGGCTTTGGTCCCCCCTTTAGTAAAAGTACACTCCCACCAGCTTAAAATGTCCCTTGAGCTCTCAGTAATGTCACTGCACCTGCATGTTGGTCTATCAATAGGTCCCATTGCTACTAGTATTGTTGATAATTATTACCTTAGAGAAATCAGCTGTCTGAGCAATCTCTATTGTTATTCTAGACACTGAGCTCTTAGGGTACTGGGTCAAGGCCACATTGCTTCTGTGGCACACCTCCCTGCCAGTCTCAGCAGTGTCTTCTCTCCAAGTCAGCAAGCGAGCCTTGGAAGCCGGCAGAGGCCAGAAAAGGCAAGAACATTGTTAAGCACACTTTCTAGGTCAACTACATTTACTTTGTGTGGTTATTGTATAAAACTTCAGCTTTTCACAGCAATCATTTTTTTCTGATGTGACAAAATGGCATGTTTCTTTTACCTCCATCCACAAAGCATATCTACCTAGTCAGCAATACTTTTCACAAAGCCGGAACTTGCTCAACCAAGATTTACAGACATCAAAACAAAATATTTTGGACTCTAGAAAGCAAAACTGTCAGTAATTTCTCCAAAGGGTCACTTCTTTAAGCATTTTCTTGTTAATGACCTTGTTACACTAGTCCACTTGTTGTTACATATATATGTTTACAACTTCAATAAATAAAGTGACAAAGCTAATGTTGCCATCTGTGGTGTTCCAGGCACGGCCCCAAGCACTCTGCCCTTTAACTACTAATAACAAATCCGTGGCATAGATGTTATTGTCACCTCCCTTCTACACAGCAAAGTATTGAAACAGAAGGAACAAGGACATTCCCTTCAGAGAGGCCAGAACTCCTTACAAGTTTGTGTTAGAAAATTAATGGTCTAGTTAAGCTCCGTTATTTTAATTTTCTTCTTAGTCATAGTATTTTATGTTTGCATATTTTACGTCTTAAAATACTATGAAAGTGATATAGATTTTCATTGAGCCAGCTTTGCATCTTTGAACATATCATGGCCACCAATAAAGAAAACAACAAAGAAAGCTGAGCCTGAAGCCTCTGCGTGCACCCATCCTCTGTTGTCAAAGAAAGAAACACATTGCTTTACTTACTAAGAGCAGGAGATCTGTTTTCATTGTTGTTGTTGGGTGATTACTGTTGTTGTTTCTGTGTATGCGTATGAGTGCACACTGCTGAGATGCCCACGTGGAGCCAGAGGACAGCTCCATGAAGGCAGTTCTCACCTCCCACCATGTGGGCTCTGGGAATGGGACTTGAGTCACCAGGGTGGATTCAGAGCAAGCTCCTTTATCCTTTAAGCTACCTTGGGGCCCTGTTTGGTGTTTTGAGACAAGAGCACATAGAACTCAGGCTGGCCTTGAACTCACTACATATATAAGGAGAAAATAATCTTGAGGACCTGTGCTTCCTTCCTATGCCACTACATCTGGCTAAAATGTGTTATGATTTCACTAATATTATTTTAATTTTTCACACAAAGATTCACTATTGAGACCAGACCAACTCAGAACTCTCATCAGTCCTCTTGTGTTGTACTCAATGCTGAGATTACAGACATGTGCCATGACATCCATGTGTGTGTGTGTGTTAATTATCTGCAGTAAGAATAAGGGCAAAGGAAATCTTTAATTAACTCTTGTATATTATTTATTTGTTGGTAATATGGATAATATTTTCGCTAAAAATTTCCCTTTTCAAGAGGGAATTTGTTGTGTTAGTGTGAAGTGACCTCATCTTGCTAGGAAGTGTGGGCCCCAGTGTGGCTACAAATTAATAAAAAAAAGGAAGTGTGGCAAAAGAAGCTAATATGGAGAAAGAATGTAATGTGGGCAAGCTGCCTGGTGGGAAGTCTACCCACTGACTGTCACCAGTTAATCATGAGATTGTTAAACAATCTGGGGGGGGGGGGAACCCAACACACTTTATATAACATCCATTTCTAAAGTCATAAAAATTAGGGGCTCTCAACTTTGGATTCTTTCAAAATAAAGTCATTTCCCCCCACACTAGCACATTAATTCTCTAAACTCTGAATTTACCCTCAAAGTTACTTGTGAGAAAATGTCAGTGTGACATCATGGTCGCTCTTTAGGAACAAATTCCAATAACTCAGAACACTATGGTGGAATCTTTCCTTCCTGTTTGCAGGAAAAGGCAAGCTCAGGGAGCCAAGTCCCTCATCCAGATAATTAGCAACTCTCCAATCTGTTAATTGAGGACATATGTGCCAAACTTTCTTGGCAACCTCAGTCAGACAGTTGTAGGTGGTCAGTCCGTCAGTCGCGGCTGCAGAGTGCCAGAGTGTGTTCGGCCCTGCATTAAAAACACTACATTAAAGACAGATCTCATGTGCTCCTTGACTTGAAAAAAAGTAAACATGCTAAATTGTTTGGAAATTTGGCTGTTCTCATTCCTAAATTTGGTGAGGCTAAGAACAAAATGTTTTCACTAGCCCTATCTCTTTTCATAATCTTCAATGGAAAAATTGCTTCCTTTTTTAATTTTCACTGTAACTTTGGAGGAAATTTCAAGAATTAGTTACAGTTAGTTGCATCTAAATGCAGGTGACTAAACAGAGAAGAGCATGAACGCTAATGTGTAAGAACAGATCCTGCCAAGGGACCATTCACAACTGGAGTTACTCAGAAAATTGTCCGCACCTCCTAGTATATGTGTAGAGATGTAATGTAGTTCTCCAGTCTCTTCCCAGTGCTCATGCACAATCACTGAGTGTGTAACACAGACACCAACTAACTCAGGAATGGGGTGAATATGACTAGCAATAGATCCAGGAATAGAGACACAAGGTGAAGTAGAACAAGTTTGCCCCCAGAGGCACATCGAACATCCCATGAATCCAAGACAGTGCAGAGAAAACGAATGATCTGATTTTGGGTGTCCCAAAAGAAGTTAATATATGTCTGGCCCCAATTAAAAATCTCCCCCTCCTCCCTCTCTCTCTCTCTCTCTCTCTCCTCTCTCTCTCTCTCTCTCTCTCTCTCTCTCTCTCTCTCTCTCTCTCTCTCTCTCTCTCTCTCTCTGTGTGTGTGTGTGTGTGTGTGTGTGTGTCTGTGAGCATCTCTGAGTGGTGTGTAAGCTCCTGGAAACCAGAGGCAGATCTTAGTGTCCTCCTTAGTGTCCTTGACACGTTATTCCACTGAGATAAGATCTCTGGACTTGGAGCTAGACCAATAGCCAAAAAACCCAAGTGATCCTCCTGTCTCTGCTTTAAGCATCACTAGGGTTAGAGCTGTTTGTATCTGTGCCTGGCTTGTTACAAGGCTGGTCAGGTCCTCATGCTTGCTTGGCAAGTACTCTTACCCACTTATCCACCTTCTGGCCCCAAAAGACAACTACGTTTTTGTGAAAATAATGTTCCCACAAAGTATGCATTTCTTGGCTTTAATCTGTTACTTAAGGTGTTTAAAAACTCACCTGCTTGGATTGAGTTAAGCCCAGAATAGAAAAGCAAGCAAGCATAGGGACTAAACACTGTGAAGGCAAGTCTAGGGTTAAAGACTCCATGAGCAAGCTCAGAATGCCTGCCTGCCTGCCAAATGAGGGGTGGGCGGGCGGGCGTGCATGTGGCTGTTCTCTGTGGTTTTGCAAACACCGGACAAATTTGATTGTGTAGTAACATCCACTTAAGGTTTTCACGTTTAAGGTCAGTTTTAATGAGTCGCGATTCACCAGTAGAACATGTTTGTGAAACATGGAGAAAGTGAGTAGGATTCAGCCACAACTTATGTGTGTGTGAACACCTCGGCTGTAACACATTTGAAGAATTTTTTTCTCACTGTGTTGTTAGCTACTTTACAGTTAAAAAAAAAAAGTAATACTTGACATTTGAAAGTGAAATAGTATGCGCAAAGCATTAGTCATCTGGAGTGTCTCACTTTGTGAATGAACTGTGTGTGTAGTCGGAACAAACTAGATCCGTGGCTCAGTGGAATCAGCCCTTCGGCCACACACCCGCAGCATCTGATATTTTAACCTCATTAAACTGCCCACATCAGAAAGGCATTGGTAATTAGAGCAGCCTACTAAAGAAGAGGAAGAAAAAACTCAGAGGAGGAAACATGCTTTGTTATAATGGTTACACTTGAGCAAGAGAAGCAAAGGGTTACACTGCGTGTTACCTGCCCTCTTCACATTAGGACTCACAGCACACAGGAAGGGCACAATCGATGGCCACAAGCTTTGAAGTCTATATTTCTGCTCAGACTTACATGGCTCTTTTGTTAGGAAGAACTCTAATGGTTTCATGTCTAAAACCTCCCCAGTAGTGAAACAGTGAGAGTTTTGTTTTATCTTCACACCAGAGAGTCAAGTCATTTCGTTTTCTGGCTCGGATCTCACCACGTGGAGTTCAGAAAATAGAGATCGTAAGTGCATTGCATCAGTACCCTGAAACTTCACAGGCATGATGACCCAGAAAAACAATGCAGCAGCCAGAGCGGTCATTTCTCGCTCCCTAAAATGATGATGAATCTTTATACCTGAATTACATCTGATAGCTAATTCTATTCAGTAAGTTGACATGTATTTTAAGGAACAAGTCTAATTTCTCCTAAAGTTTGGGATGAGTCTTGAAATGTGATCATTACAGCAGCCCCATTCCCTTCTTTTCTCCTCACCTCTTCTTCTTTTGAGTAGTGTCACGATTTTTTTTACACAAAATATTTTCAAATGACTCAATGGCATGATAAATTGATTACTAAATAATTTTTACTGCAGCAATATATTTTCTTGACCTACTTTTTTTTTTTTTACACTGCCCTCAGTAGACACTTAGGAGACCTTTCTAAATTCGAAATGACTGAGATATTGCCAAATGCACACAATCCCAGTACAGTAGTAGTTGGACAGCCTATTCTTTTTTTTTTTCTTTTTTTTTTAATTTAGATTATATATATATATTTTTATTAATTTATTCTTGTTACATCTCAATGTTTATCCCATCCCTTGTATCCTCCCATTCCCCCCCCCATTTTCCCATTATTCCCCTCCCCTATGACTGTTCCTGAGGGGAATTACCTCCCCCTATATATTCTCATAGGGTATCAAGTCTCTTCTTGGCTACTTGCTGTCCTTCCTCTGAGTGCCACCAGGTCTCCCCCTCCAGGGGACATGGTCAAATGTGAGGCACCAGAGTACGTGAGAAAGTCGTATCACACTCTCCACTCAACTGTGGTGAATATTCTGACCATTGGCTAGATCTGGGAAGGTCTGGGTTTAAAGTTTACCTCCTGTATTGTCCTTGGCTGGTGCCTTAGTTTGAGCGGGACCCCTGGGCCCAAATCTGCCTATCATATTGTTCTACTTGTAGATTTCTAGGACCCTCTGGATCCTTTTATTTTGCTGTTCTCCCATGCGTCTCTCATTTAGAGTCCCAATAGGATGCCTTCCCCTCTGTCCCAGTTTCCTCAGCCTATTCTTTTTAAAAGATTTTTAAATTCACTTTACATCCCTATTTCAGCCTCCTCCCTGCTTCCCAGTCCCGTGCTCTTACCTCTTTCCCCCTCCTCTTCTTTTCAGAAAAGAGGAGCCCAATCCCCACCAATCCACCCCGATGCATCAAGTCACATCTGGACCAAATGTATCCTATTCCTCTGAGGCCCAACAAGGCATTCCAGCTAGGAGAAATTTATCCAAAATCAGGCAGCACAGTCTGTGTTAGAGACAGCCCCTGCTCCTCTGCTTGCTGGCATTTGTTTTCAAAATAGGATATGTGAGGCTATCAGATCATGGGGTATCTTTTGACATCCATCAGCACAGTGGTAGAAAACCCAGAAACCAAATGCATGTTCCACCTTCTGCGGATGTTAGTGACAGGCTGACCCCTGTCCATTACATACACCACAGAACTATAGTGCTGTGGGGCTTATTTATGCACAGTGAGGGATGACTTCTTCCGTACAGTACTGCAGACAGTTGGCCAGCTGAACCTACGGATGTCACATCTGCGACTTCAACTTACTTGTGGATGAGACGCACTAAAAGCACTGGGGAGATGGGCAACTGGGGCAGGCATTTGCTGTACAAGTACAAGGGTTAGAATCAGGGGACCCGGCATCTGTGTACATGCTGGGCTGGTGGGGAGCCCCTTAGCTATAACCTCAGGACAAGGATTAGAATCAGGGGACCCGGCATCTGTGTACATGCTGGGCTGGTGGGGAGCCCCTTAGCTATGACCTCAGGACAAGGGTTAGAATCAGGGGACCCGGCATCTGTGTACATGCTGGGCTGGTGGGGGAGCCCCTTAGCTACGACCTCAGGACAAGGATTAGAATCAGGGGACCCGGCATCTGTGTACATGCTGGGCTGGTGGGGAGCCCCTTAGCTACAACCTCAGGACAAGGAAGGCAGACATAAAGCACCCTCAGAGCAAACTAGCTAGCTAGATTGTCAAGTTGGAGCACCCCAGACTCAGGGAGTGACCTTCATATATGCATACTATGGGGAGCGACCGAAGAAGACAACACCTGTCAACTTTTGGCCTCCACGTACGTGTGTACGCAGTGCACACAGAGCACCCCCACACATGCACAAACGTTTCTATCTATATATACAGGTATCTTTGTTGTCGTAACCCATACACTGTACAGTAGTATTCACAACAGTGACATTGGAGTAGATGGTATGGATGATTTACAATGGTATATAGGATGGTTGTGTAAGTTGTGTGCCAGACTACATCATTTTACAATCACACACACACACACACACACACACACACACACACACACACACTGAGAATCTGGATATTTTGGGGTCTGTGGGTATCCTGTGACTAGTTATACACACACACCAGGGGATAAGTACATGAGTCAAACTGTATGTGTGTATAGCAATAACCACCCCCAACTCTTAAACTAGTTCCCTTCTCAAAATGTGTATTCATAAATAGTATTTGTATAAGCAGTTTAATACATTTTTTATTGCCCTGCATAATGTCAAAATAGTTCCTTAAGGTTGCCATAATAAAGTACCACAATGCTACATAATTTAAAATAACAGATATTTGTTGTTTTAAAGTCTTACAACCACAGCTTAGAAATCCGAAACCAGGGTTTCACTATGGCTGTGTTTCCTCTTGTTCACAAAGTCTTCCTTGCCCCTCTCCGGCTTCTAATGGCTTCATGACAGTCTTTGGTATTCCTTGGCTTAATTATTATGTCTGTCTTCATCCTCACTTGGAGTGTTTTTCATGTCTTTCTGTGTATATAGAGATGGCTCTTTATAATGACACAAGTTATACTGGTCTGTGCATCCACACTCGTCAGTGAAACCTTATTATATTCTGTACCCATATATTCTACCAACTGAATTTAAAAGTGTCAAATAAAGCATGGTCATGCAGAGAAATTTTCTTGCCAATATTGCTTAAACCATACAGCATAAATTCACATAGCATTAAATAGTATATGTAATACAGTGTTGGCATACTAGAGGTTATGTCTATACTATGTACTACCATAAAGGACTTGAGGAGCTGTGGATTTTGGCATCTGTAGTTGGAGTTCAATGCATACTTTGTACTCTGGGGTATTGAGGTTTTGATTGCATTATTCCAAGTATTTTTTATTGTGCCTTTTGTTGGAAACATAAATATTAAAATGGAGACAAAAGTGAAAAGTGATTTAAAAAAAAGTGATCAGGAGGAAACGATGAATATTACAAACATTTCTGTAAATTTAAAAAAAATAATGTTTTTAAACTTTTGAGAGGAATACATCAGATTAGTTTTCACCTCAAATATAAAGGGGATGGAACTGGGAATCACCTGGGGCTTTTCTCATTGGTTTTCTTAATGAACATTAGTTTATACAGAAGGCTCGAGGTTCGGGCTGAGAAAAGGAAATCAGCCAAAGCTCGTGTGCAATAGACAGTTCCCTGCCTGACACTTAGTGGAGACTGTAGAGAACTGCAGCTTTTGACCTGTGGGATGGCTAATGCAGAACTTTTTTAAGGAAAAGAAATCTGTGGGAGTTACTGTTCTACATATCCACAGAGGACTTGTCCTATTTAAGAACCCAAATAGCCTGCCAAGATCTGATCCCAGAGAGATGAAAGACAGACCATGCAAGCATGGCCTAGTTAGTATGTGATGACTGTCACAGGAAAGAGAAAGCACATTCTTCCGTTCTGCCATGTGGTGTCATTTCACTTTTTTGTCTGAACTTTTCATGGCTAATAGAATGAAAATAAGGCAAGGCAGGAGTAATTGAGGCAAAAACTTAACAACAAAAACAACAAAACCCCAAATGGAATCATTAACTGGTATTATATTTGTGGGACATATTTGATAATCCAAATTGGAAAAAATAAGTCACCTCTTTATTCATAAATATCACTTCTATGTATCTATTCATATGAAGTAATCATTTCTTCAGTAAAATACATCTAGGATTTGTGTAGAAAAAGAACATCACATCAATTTTTTTTTAAGTAAAACTTGTTGTGGAGCTAAAATTGTTATGAAAAGAATTTTCTTTTAGTTAATTTTTATTGAAATAATTATATGTAAGAACATTGTGTCATAGAAAGCCTGTGTGTGTGTGTGTGTGTGTGTGTGTGTGTGTGTGTGTGTGTGTGTTGTGTATTGCTAAGGCTTTTTATGCTGGCAAATGTTCTCCACTTCACTATACCACCATTTCTCATATATTCTTAACAATAACAAAAATATTAAAAACAACACATAACCAAAATTTTTGTAAAAAACAGTTTATATAAAAATGTTGTAGTACATGAAAGTAATTTTAACATGGTATACATCACAATATTAACAATGATTTTATCCAGATTGTGACAATATGTGTTAAACTACTACCATGAGAAAAACTGTTATAAAGATTTACAAATTTATCAGTTGTTTCTAATGCATCATTCTGAAGGTTGAGGAAAGAGAATCATGATTTCAATGCCAGTTTGGTCTTAAAAATCCAAAACATACAAATGTAAGGAAGGAGGGAAAGAAGGAAGAATGGAAGGATGGGGCAGAGAGGGCCGTGAGCTCACAGATAAGCACTAGGACAGCCAGGAATGTTGAACATGAAGTTGTCTCTTCAAAGGGAAAGATGTAAAACCTGTTCTCTTCCCAGAAGGCTGAAAGTAGAGATGTAGCGCTGTCACCTCTGCACTAACTGTCTGACCAAGGCCATACCTGTCTCCCCCATAATATTATGTTCATCTGAGTCACCCATGCCAGATCTATATCATTAGCATTGTTTCTCAGCCAATAGAACCCATACTTACGGGAGATGTCACATGTACAGTGGGAGGAGACATGGTTAATAGGTTGGTGGCTTTTGTGCTATCTATATGACACAAACAAAACCAGATCGTCTCCCCAGAAATTTAAGATTTCACATGTAGTCAATCTATAGAACCATCTTTATGTGGTTCTCGATAAAGAATTTAGATGTGACCATGCTTTAAGCTTTGTTGTACACAAGGGATTGAGTTATTTATCGTCAGGATAAATTCTAAATTATGCAGCACTTAAATATGATTAAAATAAACTGTCTGGGGTCAGATTCTAGAAGTTTGAACCAACACTGGACACTAAGTTGTGTTGAATTCAACTTCTTCCTTGACTCATGCAAGTCAACATTCTTCTGGCTATGGTGGTCACAGAGATTCCCACAGAAGGAGGGAGGAAAGGTTGGAAGTAGACACAAAAGAGGAAACCTAAGTAGATTATGCTATTTTAAAACAGAAGAATTCAGAACTAAAAGGGCTACCACTATAGAATAGTGGGTAGACAGAGAAGAGGAACTGAGTACCACCTCTGGGTAGCGAGTTCTGTGGAGTATGAAAAAGCAGGAGGAGCAAGCCAGGAGGAGCAAGCCAGTAAGCAGCAGTTCTTACCTTGAGGTTCCTGTCTTGAGTTTTGCCTTTGTGTTTTATTATAGCTATAGAACCTCTGCTTAAGGCAGGACCTGCACATGCAGAGGTTAGCTACACAGCTGAACTGTAGAAGGATAAAGGGCAGTGAAAACTTCCTAGGAGAAACCGGGTATTGTCAGCTGAGAGTGTTGCAAATTTATTACTTTGCAGGGGCAAATAGCAAAGCCAGCGGTTTAACTGATGTCAACAGAAATTTGGAATTATTTAAGAATAGAAAATAGAAACAAATAGTTGGCTGTTGAAAGATGGTAAAGCAGCTCATGTGTGTGTGTATATATGTATGTATATATAGGTATTTATGTGTATGGGGGTTGTACATGTATGTATTCATGTGTATGTGTGTTTATATGTGGACATATATATGTGTATGTGTCTACATATGTATAAAATATATATGTGTCTATGTATTTTTGTGTATATGTGCATATGTAAATGTGTGTTTGTATATATGTACATGGTATCATATATGTATGTATGTATGTATGTATGTATGTAGGTAGGTAGGTCTGTATACATGTTTGGGTGTGTATGTGTGTGTGTATTTATGTGCATGTGTATATGTGGGATAAGCATTTATGTGTGCACACATGTGTTGAATAAATTGTATGTGTGTTCCTATGTGTGCCTGTGTGTGTATGGGTTTCTTTGGTCAGGATGGGACTTTGGACCTACTTCCTCTTGCCTGTGCAGAATTTTATCTGGCTTATGTTTGTGTATATGTATTTACATATCTCCAATGCTGGGCACTTCTCAGAGGTGACTAATACATATATCTAATTCTAAATTTCATGAAGACAGACTCAGAACCTACATCTTTTCCTTATTTTCAGTTTTGGTTTGGTTTGTATTTGGCTTTTAAACTTTTGGGTTGTTTTAGTTATTGTTGTCTGAGTTATTTGTGTTTTTCTTTTACTTGTTCTTGAGAATTCTTATAGGTATACAATGCATTTTGTTTTGTTCATGCAGTTTCAGAAATGTATTAATAACAATCTAAAAATATTGTGATTTTTGAGTACCTTTAAATTCTACTTTTTCTCAAGGTGTATTCAGAATAATACAGGTAGGGGAATGAACAAACAAGACATTCACATTAGAACCTTGCTTCAAACTAAATTATCCTGATGATTTTTTTTTTCTTTTGGAAGATCTAGGGACGGCCCTCGTAGGCAAGAGAACAGCAACACGCTGGCTATGAGGCTGTACCTCATTCCCTCCTCCTTCATAACTACAGTTTCAGTCCAAGTAATATGCAAAGAAACACAGGAATCACTCTGTCTTAGCATCATTCCCCTAATCACTCAGTCTTAGCATCACGCCCCTTTTAGGCTGCTGTCACAGTTCTCTTGACTTTGTTTGTTTGTTTGTTTGTTTTGGCGGTGGGGGGACAGGGTTACTCTGGGCAACCCTGGATGTCCTGGAACTTGCTCCATAGAACAGGGTGGCCTGGAACTTACACCTTCTGAGTGCTAGGATTAAATGTGTGAACCACCGCAGCTCAGCCTCATTACCATCTTGGAAGAGCAAGGAACAAAACCTATTTTGACAGACCTGTAGCCATATAACACATTCATGGAATATGGAAAGACTATCACCATAGCTTTCCTGTGAGTGTGTCTGTGCGGAGACCAGAGGTGGATATATAATATTTCTTTCTGAGTCAGTTTCCATTTCATTTTTAAAAGTTCTATGTGCATGATGTACGGCTTGCAATGTATGCCTGTGCACCTGGTGCCCATGAGGGTCAGAAAGAGCATCAGATGCCCTGAAACTGGAGTTTTAGGCAGTTGTGAAACACCATGTTACTGCAAGGAATTAAACCTGGCTTTGCTGGAAGAGCAGCCACAGTGTATTAACCACTGAGCTTTCTCTACAGTCTCTTCACTTTGTTTCTTTAAGAAATATTCTCTCACTAATCCTGGACCTCATCCATTCAAGCTGGACAGCAAGCCCCACATATCTTCCTATCTCCACTCCCAGTATTATGGTTATGGGGGATGCTTTTCATGTGGTTGTTGCAAGTCCAAACCCAGGTCTTCATGCTAGCACAGCAAGCACTTTATAAGCTAAACTATCTCTCCAGTCTCCTCACCAACATTTTTAACCCAAACATTCTTCTTTGCAGGAGGATGTTCATTTAATGTCTAGAGAACAGACATGGTCTCTGTTTAATGTACCACAGGAAATCATTCAGGCCAAATTCTATAATCAGCTGCATCATTTGGATAAGCCGTAAAGCTTGCTGGGCCCTTCCTTTCTCTCTGCCTTGGGTACAGAGAAGTGCAGTCACTGGAATCCACATTATTCTTTCTGAAACATAGGCCCAGACTCGGATAAGGGCTTCAAACAATGGAGCTTAAGAAGTTTAGAGCCTAAAGTTATTCTTTGTATAGCAGCCTTTTATTAGCAATGATTGGTTGGGTCACTTTTCCCCACTCATACAACAGATTTTTCTATTGGTAAAAGCCTACTTTAAGCAACAGTGGCATCTTTCTCATCCACAGAATCAAATGGGAAATATGGCTAGTTCTCAAAGATATCTATCTAATGCTTCTATCTTCTTCCAGAACTCTTCTAGAAGTATCTCTATTGCCTGTCTAAGGGACCACGGATGACTTTGTTCCAATAATCATTGTATGAGCCCACATAATCACACTGAAGATTCCAAGTGAATTCTTATAGCTTCCATGTACCAGTTTCATTCATATGTGACCATTGTATGCTCACTACTGCCGCCCTATAGAGTTACAAGTCTTGTAGAGTCACAGCCATGGAGCTCACGGGTGACTGTGCTGGCAGACTTTACAGGTTCTCATCCTGGTTTCATACCTCCAACTATTGGTTGCTTCAGAGCACATCTAGCCATCAGGTTCACGGGAGGCTTTTTGCAGGGAGAAAAGCCACCGGCAAATTTGCGTGTCATTTGTTTCATCAGCTTCTGACAAGGCAAAGTTAGGGTTTTCATAGTCTCTCTTCATTCTGGCCTTGGCATCTTTCTCATTGTAAAGGCACATGGCCCTGGGAAGAGTCTCCATTTGCACCACCTTACGAAAGTTATGGAAATCCACTCAATATTGGCATTTCCCTGTTTCTGGTCTTGCATACTATAGGAACAAAACTGTAGCCCCAAGGCACCTTTTCTGTGGCACACAGTGTAGGAACCTGCCAGGTAGCACTGGTTGACCTAAAGAAGACAAGTAATTCAAAGTCCTGCTCAGGAAGCATTTCTGTTGTAGTGTGGAAGAAAGGGCTTTTGTGTTCAATGACATGGCAGGTTTTCAGTGCCAGTATCTACTAAAAAGTTGATATTGGTTTGATCCAAAAATATTAGTCTCTCCTTCAGGAGTGACACTAGTCTTCAGAAGCTTGTCATATGTGTGACTGGTAATCAAAAGGCACAGACACAAAGATGAGAAGGCTAATCTCACCACATTTGCTGATCACCACATTCTTGCTGAATGCAATGGTCTTAGCACTCTTTTTACACCTGGAAATCTTGGGTAATATGACACCATACATGAAGGAATTCATGATTATCCCAAGAACAGACTAGAAGGTAAGCAAGAAAACGTCAGTAGCACACTGCTCCATCAAAAGCCTGAATCCATAACCTGTGATCACTCAAATTTGCAGAGAATACAGAAAGGATGAGGTCATCCCATCAATGTTCTCCACACACGCAGGACAATTGTCCAGTGGGTAGAACTCTGGTACATCCTTATGAACATAGGCTACAATATATTACAGGAGACAAAAGAGGAACCAACTCCACAAGAAGTCTGTGATGAACACCACCATTTTCTACCTCCATTTGAGATCAAGTGCAGTTGTCCAAATGTCCATCTGTGCATCTGCTCTGTCGAACTGTATGCTACACCTTCTGTCTTTGGAGACCAGCCTTGCTTGTTGTTGAGAATTTCCAAAAATATGAGTGACAAGCCATCTCTGAAGATGCCTGAACGTCCTTTCAGTCAGTGCCCTGTGTTGATTTTCATCAACCTATGGAGATGTGTCTGCTACACCCGGGATTTGAGGACCTTAAAGAACTGGGTCGACTACAGTCAAATGCTGTATACCCTCTTACTTCAGTTCCAGGGAGCTTTTATATACAAATGTAAGAAAATAGTGATCCAAGGAAGGTTGTTAGAGTTTCAAAAAATGTAAATAAATGTCAGTAAACATATAGTAAATATGAACAGAGCAGCCCTTTCTCAGAACTTCCTCAGGACAGATCAATTTAAACACAATTGCCTGGCATGTACTATAGGTTAATTATATCTGGGAAATCATGAAAGGAAAGCAGAAGGCCATATCCAAATTCAGGATACACTGACCAGATTAAGTTCTGTAGCTATGATCTGATGTCCAGCAAGAATAAACATGTCTTATAAATTGAATATAAATGTTTAATGCCAGAGGCATGAACTCATGTCCACGAATAAACCAGGGAACAAAATATGCCTGAAGTAGAAAGGTCCTCTGCCTTTTTTCCCCTTGAATATCTCTCACAGTCCACAAGGAATTGTTCACAGCCCTGATCTTAAATATTCCTGACATCCCTGAAGGAATAAAAAGAATGGGAGGAACAGACTCAGGGACACAATTTTCTGTGATACCTTTCACTCTGGGCTTCTGTGATGGGTGCACTGCATGTCCCTCCCACAAGAAGATCAAGGATACAGGAGATGTTGCCAGGGGTCTCATTCTGTTCTGATTGGCTCCCTACTCTTACATTTTCTATCAGATGGACTTGAAAGAGACACAAATAAAGCATGTAGAACACAGACTTTATTTCAGGTGGCAGTGGAGAAAACACTATAACAAAATGAAACAATTCCATATTTTAGTTAAAAATTTTTTAGACAATATAATTTGATAATATTCTCTTTCCTTTCCCAATTCCTCCTAGACCTTCCTTCCCTACTTGTTCTCTCTCTCTCTCTCTCTCTCTCTCTCTCTCTCTCTCTCTCTCTCTCTCTCTCTCTCTCTCTCTCTCTCTCAAAACAAAACAATAACAAAGCTACCCACAAGCATCATGGAGTCTGTTTTGTGCTGTCCAGCTACTCCTGAGCATGGGGTCTGCTGTCCAGTGAAGTGGATATGCCTTGTGTTATTCCAGTGCACCAAAATAATTTTCTTTCTCTGGGCTGCTATTAGTTGCCAATAGCTTCTTGGTTAGGGTCTGGGATTTTATGTCCACTTCTCTGTTGTGAGATTTTGTCTTGATTGAGCTTTTTCATGTCTTGTGTGTGATAATTCCAATCTCTGTGAGTTCATATGTGCATCGCAACTGTTGTGTCTAGAAAACAAATTTCCTTTTAATTGTCTGCTACTTCTGGCTCTTACACTCATTTCCCATCCCCATTTTTCCACATACATTGCTTAGCATTGAGATGAGGGGTTTTATAAAGATATCCTATTTAGGTATGAGTGTTCCCAAGTCTCTCACTCTTATGCACTGACCAGTTATGAGATCTGCATTACCACTAAGTCCTATCACCTGGAGTAGTTATGCTTTTACTCAAAGAGTTGACAAGGAGTTTCTGCACAATGACAGGTGACTAAAGGAGAAATATGAGGTCTAGGGTTTATAAGCAACTTATTACATAAGTGAATAACCTATTAGGTCCAGAGAAAACACTTGAAATCTATTCATTTCATAGTCATTCAAACAAGCATTTGCTAAGTCCTCATTTTGAGCCACACTCTTCTTATTAGGGACTTGGGCTGAAGATTGGGAGACAGAATGGCTATCTTCACAGAGCTTACTGTGTTTGAGGAGTCATAGGCCTCTTTTGTCAATGATTTTTGCTCAACATGGCAGTTTTGTCTAATGTATACATAGAGATTTCTGTCTGTTCCTACCTAGTGTATGAGTTTGCCTCATATTTAGAAGTTTTGTTGAGTTCAGAGTGGAAGCTAAGAAAACTCACTTTAGATACAGAGCCTTAAAATGAAACCTTTATCTTTTGGGTTCAGGGAGGCAGACAGTTCAGGATTTGAACTGCATCCCAAAAGGGAGATTGTTCAACAGTTTTGAAAGATGGGAACACAAAGTGGGGTAGGGGGTAGGGCTGTAGCATTGCTCAATCATATTTTGACTCAAGCGGGTGAGCGAGGGAGTTTCCATCAATCAGGATAGGAGTAGATCCCCAGGGCCTGGGAACATGAGCTTGTTTGACCCTGCAAGCAAGTTGGAGAAGCTGCCCTCAAGTACCAGGCCGGCTCAGGATGTGGACAGAAGTGATCATAAGGAGGAAACACGTGGCAAGGTAAGTGTGCCTTCTCTTCAAGGTTATATTAACAATGTAGTGTTTTTATCTTAACTTTATGAGCCAATGCAGGTTTTTTTCTGTAATGAGGGAGAATCTAGGGTAAGAGTTTTCTGGTAGAATGGGGTGGAACAGAGATGCTCTAGGACCCTCATCCCTCTGATTAAATAGAGTCTAAAAACAAAATAATAATACTTAAGGTAAGTTTCTTTTGTTCATTCCTAACAGCTTAAGTCTTTCCTTTGAGCTGACAATGATAGCAGTCAAATTTTAGCTTATTGTATGCTGAGTATTATTGCTTTACATATTTATATGTATCAATTTTTCTCAAAAACATTATGACAATAACTATTACCTCTAATTTATGAATGAAGGACATTATTGCTGATTGGTTTTGTTTCTAATTATAGGATCTGCCTGAAGTTAACATGATACCATCTTTGAGAATGATTCTGCTCTCTAGAAATGACCGTGCCTTTGCCCTCCTGATAAGATCATACACCTGTGACCACTAGCCACTTTCTGGAGTTAAGAAGGTTCCATAGATAGCTAAATTATCAAACTTCTGAGAAAAGTCTCAAGTTTCTAGAATTACAGGATCATCTACCCAAAGGAAAATCTCAGATTTCTTTTGTGAACACTTCCAGGAATTTCTAAAGACTGATAGTTATAGTTCTCAATCTTTGTTGTCAGTCATCACAACCTGTCTTAGTTACTATTATGTTGCAGTGACAAGACACTATTACCAAGCTAACTTATAAAAAATATTTAATTGGGGCCTAGTTTACAGTTTCAGAAGGTTAGTCACGCTCAGAAGCATAGCTGTAGGCAGGTAGGCATGGCCGAGGACAGGAAGGCACAGTGGGAGAGCAGTAGCTGAACTGTTATGTCTCATCCACAAGTTGGTGGCAGAGAGAGCAAGAGTGGCCCTGTCATGGGCTTTCTAAACCGCAAAGCCCACCCCCAGGTACACATCTCCTCCAACAAGGCCACACATCTTAGTCTTTCTCAAATAGTTTCACCACCTGGGTATCAAGTGTTCAAACATGAGAGCCTATGGCAACCATTCTCATTAAACTATCACAGACTATGCTATGAATTTTTCCTGCAGACATATCCCTGCTCTTACTTATTATGACTTTTTGATTTAATTGTACATTTGAGTAAGACTTTAATAGAAAATTATTCTCTTTTTACTTCTCCTTCAAAGAAGTGAACGCGCAAAATAGAAAAATCCAAAGCTTATTTTCTTTCTTTTTAAATCTTTTTTGGCATATACACTTATATTATTACACAGAACCGTGGAACCATCAGGGATTATATGAATGTTACATACTTGGTTTGGCAACCTTGTAGAGACCATCTTTCCTATCTTGTAGTTTCTAAGATTCTGAGGGAGCTTCAATATCTACTTTATCTCATCTCTGTCAACTTAAAACATCTACTAGATTTTAAAATGTCTTAACCTCTAAACAACTGAGGTTGCTTGTAAGACTAAATTATCTGGTCTTAAACCCCATCACAGACTTGAGAAGGAATGAAATTTAATTACTTGAGTGAACCAGAAGTATAAGTAAGGAGCTTTCCTAATGAGAAGATGATAGAGACAGTTTGCTGCCTGAATAGTCCCCCAAAACTCTATAATGTTGCGGCATCATCTTCAGCCTTCTGGCCCAATATATCTGACAGACACATTTGTGAGGCAGGAACTCTTGAGGACTTGCTTACCTTGTCTTGGCAGAGTATGGCTGTCAACTCTGCCTGAATCCAAGGGTAGCCTAGAACACAAGACCTCACGAGGTAAAGGTCAGCAACTCAAAGGTCACAAGATTTCTGACATGACAGAATTTGACATGGCTTCTTCCCACAGATCAATAGGAGGACTGAAGAAGAAAGCCTACAAAGTGAGCAATTTTGTCTCTTACGAACCAAATGTGACCATTGCACCGTTAATCTGGATATGGCCTTATGCCGTGCTTTCATGCTTTCCCATACAGTGTGTACCCGACAACTGTGTTAAGACTGGCCTGTTCTGAGGAAGTTCTGGGAAATGGCTGCCCTGTTAATATATAGTACTTATTGACATTTATTTACATAGCTTTCTGAACTCAAACAACATTCTTTAGACCATTGCTTTCTTTGTTCTATTCATGTGTATAAACAAGTACACTAAAACTGAAGTAAGGCAGTCTGTGGCATCAGAGTTTTGTCTGCCCCATTCTTTCAGATGTAAAAGGATTTTAATACAGAAACAAGCCTATTCTGCCTGGAATACAGACATGCCCTTCGTACACACCTTTAGTCCCAAATAATGAAGGTAAAGTTAGTAGAAGGGAATACTCCACCCCCCCCCTCTTTTTTTTTTTTTTTTTTTAAAGAAATGACTAGTTGAGAGGCAGCAAGTGGAGTTGAGTTGATGATACTTCAGATCATGGAGTTCAGAGGCAGATTTCCCAGAAAAGTTTTACAGAGAAATATTAAAGAGAGAACAAGCTAGACACAAGTGAAGATGTAATGAACCACAGTATCAGAAGTCAGAAGATTGGAACAGATTGCTAAAGTTAGTTTTAAGACCAAACAAAACAAGTCAGTCAGAAGCTGAGAGAAGCCAGGCTGAATCAGTCAGCTTGGCAAGGAGCTTGAACCAGAACAGCTCAGTTGAATCAGCCAAGCAGAATTCAGAAAGAACTAGAATGCACGAGTTTATTCAGCAATAAGTCTCAGAGGCTGAAAACATTTTAGACCTAGGTTAGATTGTACAGAGACTAGAAGCTCCCAGCACTAGGCGTGATTAGTAGATGGACACAGTAAGCCTCAGAGATGACAATTTTCTCAGGAGAATAAAAGTTACTATTATATTCAAGTACACCATGGGGAAAACTTGCCTCTCAAAAATATAATAATGAGATTTTTATCTTTATTCAGAGTGGAGAAATGTTTCTTTTTAAAGTTCTGAGTCTAAACTTAAGCTATACCAAAGCAACTGAAAATCTTTTTTTAAAAAATGGGGGAAAATGAGTATTTAGACTTATCCATCCAGACTCAGTATATATAATCTAATTTTGTTGGCAAGATCCTGAGCATCAAAATCAGGAGCCAACAGAATATATGTCTTCTTTTCCCCATCAGGCCATGTCTATGTCATAGAGTATTGTCCCAAAGATAAGGCATTAAGAGCTAAGAAGGAAGTATTGAAAGGTGTTTGCCTGCGCAAAAAGATCTGCACATATCCATTTTTTATTCTCTTAAGAGTAGGTGGTTCCAGTGGCAACCTAAATACCTTACTAAGGGCTGGTCAAGAAAAAAAACAACAAACGTGACCACTATGCCAGTATGATGCTTTTTTTCTATGCTACCAATGTAGTGTTTCTTCCCACTGTGAAGATCAAAGCTAGCTAAGGCCAGCCTCTCTTCCAAATACAAAGGAAAGAGCATTCCTACTCTAAAGATTTCACTCTCACACCACCAGATTTCCAGGACCTACCTTTCCATGTGTTTATAATTCTCTCCTGTTATGAGGGGGCTTGTTTGGAGTTGGTCGCACAGTGTCCTTGTAAGAATCCATGTTAATGAACTAGATGCCTCATCAGACCTTTATACACATAGTAGGTGTAAGCTGAAAGCATCTCAAGTTCTGCATTTTGAGCAGCAATATTGAGTCACAAAGGATCCTTGTCAAGACTCTATGCTAAACAGCCAGCTAGGTTCCACAGGTCTTCTGTCTCATAACTTGCAGTGGGACACCAGGTCTTCAAGTTCACAGCTTCAGGGGCTTTTTTCCTCTGACACTGTCTTTTAAGACTGAATGGGAGGATTACAATGCTTTGGGAAATGAGGCACAATTCCGCTGCGCTCACTCCTTGCTCTAAGACACTGTGTCCCTGCCACTTATTTCTTTTTCATTCAGCCTTCTTGTCACTAGTGTGTACCTTCTCTGACTCTTTCCCAAGGTTTTGATGATTCTTTAAACCAAACCTCCTCAAACATCCTTAGACTAGTTCCTGATTTCACAAAGACAGAGGAAACGAATTTTTGATAGAAGAAATAAAGGAAAAATGATTTTCATGAAAATAATTCTGAATATTTATCTCCATTCACACGTGCATACTTCTTTTATTTTACTCCTTGCTTTTTGCTATGTTAGTTGACCATTTCTTTACACTCTTGGCAGAGAGTATGCTGCCTTAGAAGACATTATGTAATAGTCCTGACAGTCACGGTATTACCATGTCCCATTCTTCAGGGGGATATATGCCCACATTGACTCATATCCACATAGTACAAAATCTTAAATTGGTTGCTGATTTTCTTGAAACACAATAAGACTTCATTATATGAATTACTGCCTAGACGCCAATCTGAGAAATAAGCACTGCTGGACATTATTTATGAATGCTGAAATCTTAGGTGATTCAAATTCAGCTTGGCTCACATCCACAATAATTATCTCCATCAAAGAAAGTACATATTAGAGAACAAAATGTTAAATTAATGTTCTGAAGAATTTATACAATGTAGTGTGTGTTGTTTTCTCCCACATTTTTTCCTAGGAGTCATTACAGATTTCTAATAACCTCATCAAGAAATTTCTGTTTGAGGTAGAGGGTAAATTTCTGGACATATTATAGTGATATGTGCTATAATATTTGGAAAATACAGAAAACACAACTCTATTGTCCCATCTTAAAGTCTTGATGAATGCCAGGAAATGCTTCAAATTTCAATTTGTATGTTTCCCTTGAAGTCAAGGAGGTGAGTACTCCCATTCTAATTATTATATATGTACATAAACTTCCCTTTTAAATCTAGACAGACATTATATTACATTCATTGATCTATATGCTCAATTGTCTTAGCTTTAGTTGGTGTTTTAGTTAGGGTTTCCTTTGCTGTGAAGAGACACCATGACCAAGGCAGCTTATAGACTAAAATACTTAATTAGGGCTGCCTTACAGTTTCAGAGGTTCAGTCTATTATCATCATGGCAGCATGCAGGCAGACATGGTGTTGGAGGAGTCAAGAGTTCTACATCTTGTTCCTCAGGCAGGAGAAGGAGACTATCTTTCACAGGCATCCAGGAGGAGATTGTTATTCCACACTGGGCTATATAACCTTAAAACCTGCCTCCACAGTGACACACTTCCTCCAACAAAGCCATACCTCCTAACAGTGCCACTCCCTATAAGCCAAACATTCAAACACATGAGCCTATAGGAGCCATGACTATTCAAACCACCTTGAGTGGTGGAAACTTATCCAACGGGTAGACATCCTGGGATATAAGTGAGGTAAAAAGCAAAGGGGAAATCAAGTAATTCCTCAAATGTAGTCAGTGAAGACAGGGGGCTATCCTTCACCTCCCAGATGAAAGAACACTTCTCCCAGTGTTGAAGGAAGGGGTTGAGTCAAATTGCTGGAAAAACACAGAAGTCTCTGGTTCTGAGTAATAGATCAGTTATGAAGTCAGGGTCTACACAGTATCTCTTACATGTTTGTCACTGTCTTCCATTTCGCATGTATAGTTTCTTATTGTCTCTTTAATACTCCTTCATGACGTGTAATTAGCAATGAAAATATCATGCAGCAAATGAAGAAACTGAAGGAAAGGACAAACAAAGTAACTGCCTCAAGGCTACATACAGAAGAGAGATTTTAATATGTACTGAGCCATCGTTTTGACCTGAAATTATGCTTGTGAGGACGAAGTAGTGGCAAGAGTTGAAGACATGATTACAGACTGGAAATACACTTAAATTTACATCATTTACCAGAGCAAAAAGTGGAGAAGAATGTAAATACACAATATTAATAGATTGACCTAATAAATTTTAACAAATGTATACTGGATATTGTCTGTTTTTCAAAAGTCTCCTTTATAGTCCTCCTTCCCAAACCTTCTGCCTGCTAGGAAAAGACTCATATTTTTGAACTGGAGTTTAACTAAAACTGCCTTTTATACCAGAAGCAAAACTCTAATCAGGCATATTTGTTGTGTATAGGGCAGCGTCACCCAGTTTTTTCCGTGCTGAGACTCACTCTATCTATTCCCAACATCTAGCAAGTGTGTTCTGCCCAGGAAGCTGGGAAGAATACATAAAACTTTTAGTCATTTTTCAAAGGTTTTCTGAAGAGACAATATGCATTTCTCCTCAAGTGATCTGGAATAAATTTTACATTTCCTGCAAAACTGCACCATGAAGTCCAATTGCATGCTGTTGATTTCCCTCTTTTCTATACACCACTTTAACACCAAACATATCCCACACTAAAGGCCAGTCTTTCCTCCACATTTATAGATTGTTTAACAGAACAGAGCTACAGATCACTTGATGCTTTCTGTAAATTCACTCCAGAAATTTGAAGGACAGTGCTTAGGTTACAGTGTGTGAGCACTGACTGGCCGTGTCTGAGTGTCTGCACTGGGCTGCACTGCCTCTCTGCAGGATAACATAAAATTCCATCAGGGGCAGATGCTGCCTGTCACCCTGACTATTTATCATGCACATAAGAATGTGCAGTTACAAGGAACAATTGAAAAATAGCTCTCATCCAGATGGCTAAGTCACTCTCCCAACTAAAAGCTTGGAAATGAATGTCAGAGCAGTGACCATGTTGTAGTCACCACCTTGCTTCTTCCTGATAGCTGCTCAGCATGACTCTGAGTCATGCTCCCTGATGCCAACAACAGGTACTCAAAGAACAAAAAATAAGATTTTGTTGACATTTGTCCAAATGAATATGATAGGAAAAGATGAAGAAGAAAGTCATATGTTGGATGATGAAGGCAAGGCATAGGGTTAAAAGTTGACGCACATCTTAAGATTTGTTACAGCTGCCTCTTACTTTGTTACCTACTCCTTGCCCTCTTTATTTGATAAATAATTATTTATCATTGGTGATGGGGAGGGGTCCTTTAAGTATCATTAAGAAGAGATCTGTAAGACTTCAGATACTCACCCTTTCAAGCCAAAGAGCTAAAAGTATGTTCCTGAAGATAACAAGATAAGCACCCAGCTATAGATAGAATCTGTTGTCAGACTAAAAATTGTATCTGCCACACACCATATATACTCTGTTAATATTGTTTAACCATTTATTCAATAAACTCTCATTATATACCTACCTATGCACAGCCTAGCTTTTACCTTCAAAATACATTATATAAAGGATTGATATCAATTATATGATCTGATTAAATAGTATAACACAATTTGAGTGCCACTGTAGCCAACAGCCTGAGGGAATAAAAAACAAACTCTGTCTTGCTTTAAAGATAGTTTTTATTTATAATAATTTCAGAATTATAATGAGTGTATCTGATGGACTATACCCTAAAACTGTAAATCAAAATAAGCCCTTTATGCCTTGAGTTACTTTTGCTAAGCCTGTCACCACAGCATTTAGAAAAGTAACAAATGTGTTTTCCAATATTAGATAGGTCATATTATATCACACCATAACACATCTTAAGGGCCCAAAAAGATACACAGTAGAATCAATTTCCTCTACAACATCCTTCTTATGTACCAATTATTTTTTTTCTTTGTTCCACGCTACACTCTTAAACAATGGAAATATTTTGATACCCTTCTCTGAATGCCAAATGCTGGTCACTCATCTCCTGCTTTTCCTCATTCTGCCTCATGTTCACTGCTTTTAGTGTCACCTTTCAAAAATTTCTGCTTGGACTAAAATTTAGCTCTTTTTGTTTTTATTTATTTGAAAATATTTTTAATAATTTAGGAAAGAAACATTATTCTATTAAATTGATAAAAATGAATTAGCAGGGAACCAAGTGTGCAAAGTATCTGAACAGCAGGACAGCAATAAAAGCAGAGAGATCGACAGGCCATGCTGTGTACTCCAAAACTCTAATGACTGTTTCCCAGGTGAGACAAGGGCCCATAGTCAGGGAAACTAGGGGGATGAATCTCAAATCACCTAGCTAAACCCTGGAGTAACTCTCAGCCTCAGGCCACACACCCATTCCCACCATCTGTGGATACCTTCTGGGTACCTGTAGCATGAGGCTCCAACCTCAGGTGCCCACTCCCATTGCCCCATGGATACTTTCTAGGCACCATGGCTCATGGCTCTAGCCTGGGACCATCCCATGGAATGGATAGCTTTCGGATACCGAGCAGTTTACCTCCACCCTCAGGCTTTCCAACTCAGTGAGCACAGTGTCTGAGGACAATGTCTGGGAATTGGGACCTCATTTACCTTGGGGCAAAAAAGCCAATAGCAGGGAAGCCAACTCTAGGATTTCCCTTAGTGAAAGGAAGGCCCCCAGGTTCCTGAGGAGCCCACGTTTTACCTAGGATCATACACCTAAGGAGAGCTACAAGCAAACCCCTGAGTGCCACCTGTCAGTCTGAGACCATTACTGCCTTTCTGAGGAGGTCACCTAAAGGAACATCCAGCTTCTTGCCCAGGGATCTTCATACACAGATATACACCTGCATGAGAAACTCCAGCAAGCAACAGAATGTAATAACCAACACGGTAGACAACCAGATGGCTAAAGGCAGCATAAAAACACAATAAACCAAAAAAAACCCGAAACCAGTTATCCTACAGCAAGCAGCCTTGGATCCCCTAACACAACTGAAACTCAGGAAAATGACAATAAATCTATGCTTATGAAAATGGTAATGGACAAAATAAATAAAATCCTTAAAAAATACAAGAAGGTACAGGAAAACAGTTCAAGGTCTTTAGAGAAGAAATCAATAAATCACTGAAAGAACTATAAGAAAATACAAACAGGTAAAGGAAATCAATAAAATTGTTCAAGACATGAAGCTAGAAATAGAAACTATAAAGAAATCCCAACCAGCAAAATCCTGAAGAGGGAGAACTTAGGGAAGAAAATAGGATTCAGAGACATAAGCATCATCAACAGAATACAAGAGACAGAGGAAAGAATCTTGGGTACCGAAGACACATTGGAAGAAATTGATGCATCCATATGCGAAAGCAACATTTATTCTACTGTCTCAAATGCTGTTTTGGAGGCTTACTGCCTCCTTCTGTTAATCAAGACCTAGTCCTGGAATCTTTTAGCTTCAGTATAACCTAGACTATTAGCAGCCTTTTAGACTTACCACGTAATAAGCTCCTGGCACAAAATATCCAAGAAATCAAAATCATGAAAAGACAAAAACCTAAGAATAATAAGAACTGAAGAGATTACCAGCTCCAAGTCCCAGAAAATAGTTTCAAAAAAATCATAGAAGAAAATCTCCATAATCATAAGAGACGCCTATAAACATACGTGCGGCCCATAGCGCATCAAATAGAGGAGACCAGAAAAGACAATACTCTGGACAAATAATAATCAAAACACTAAATATACAGAACAAATAAAAAATATTAAAAGCTGCAAGGGAAAAGGGCCAAATAATATATAACGGCAAACCTACCAGAATAACACCTGACTTCTCGACAGAGACCGCAAAAGCCAGAAGAGACTGGGCATATTTCCTGTAAACCCTAAGAGACCACAGATGCTAATCCAGACTACTATACCCAGCAAAACTTTCAATCACCATAGATGGAGAAAACAAGATAGGCCACAACAGAACCAAATTTAAATAATATCTAAGCACAAGCCCAGTGCTACAGAAGATACTAGAATGTAAACTGCCACTCAGGGAGGCTAACTATATCCCCAAAAACATAGGATATAAATAACTTCACTACAGCAAAACCAAAAGTAGACAATCATACAAACACTCTTCCAAAATGAACATCAAAATAAAAGTTCTAACAGTCACTGGTCATTAATATCTCTCAACATCAATGGACTCAACTCTTCAGTGAAAAAGATATAGACTAACAAAATGGATGTGTAAACAGGACCCATCATTCTGCTGCATACAAGAAATATACCTAAGCCACAAAGATAGACATTACCTGAGAATAAAGTGATGAGAACAGGTTTTCTAAGCCAACAGACCTAAAAATAAAACTAGACTTTCCATTATAATATCTAATAAAATAGTCTTTAAACCATATTTAATCAAAAAATGAGGAAGGATATTTAATACTTATCAAAGAAAAAAAATCCTTCAAGATGACAGTTCAATTGTGAACATCCATGCCCCGAATGCAATGGCAGCCACATTTGTAAAGAAAAATTAATAAGGCTTAAAGCACACATGGATACCCAAACTAGTAGTGGGAGACTTCAAAACTCAACCCTTGCCAAAGTATAGGTCAATAAAACAGAAATCAAACAGAGATATAATGACATTAACAGATGTCATGAATCAAATGGCCCTAATAGACATCTACAGAAACTTTCACTCAAACACAAAAGAATATAACTTACAGATATATACAAAATAGCTTCGCCTGTCACACACTGTATCTGATCAGTGGGACAGCAGTGACTACACAGCAACATAAAGACCAAACTGAGAGCTACAAAATAATAGTGCTGGTATTTCCCAGGTGAGAGAAGTCCACATTATGTTGTATATGGGTGGGTCTGGCCTCAGGCTACCCTGCTAATCCACAGAAAAATCTCTAGTCCCTGAAGACTTGTGCACAGTGTCCAAAGTCTAGCCACATTTATGCTAACTTCTATGTCTCAAACTGAACTGGGGGCCAGAAAACACCAGTGTCTGAGTCTCCTTGATGAGAGGAGACTACAAGATGTGGAACCCAAGTAGACATGACCTCAGGTAACCTGCCTGATATACCATAAGGGTTCCCTGATCTCCACAGGTGAGGGTCTCAACCTATACTCATTCACCTATGAGCTTCTCTCAACAGTCAGTGAAGGACACCAGAAACTACTACCCAGCACCAGAGAGAGCCAGATGGCTAAAGGCCACCATAAAAACACATCAACAAAAACGCCAAAATAATATGGCACCTCCAGAACCCAGTTTTCCCAATGCAACCAGACGTGGACACTCTAACACAACTGAAACACAAGAAAATTAGCTCAAATCTTCTCTTATGAAGAAGATGATGATGAAGGAAATGAATATAATCCATACAGAAATCCAAGAAGATCCCACAGAGGCCTATAGAGAGGAAATTAATAAATGCAAATAATCAGGGGAAGGAAATCAATAACATGGTTCAAAATCTGAAAATGAAAATGGAAACAATAGTAAAAGTACAAACTGAGGAAAGATTAGGGACAACTTAGGGATATGTACAAAATGATACACTAACCAAGGACAATAAATGTAGGGAACCTAGACCCCCCTGTTCAGATTTAGCCAATGGACAGCTCATTCTCCAAGGCTGTTGGGGGAGAGGGGACTGCCTCTGACAGAAACTCTTGTGCCTGCAATTTGATCACTTCTCCTTGTAGGCACACAGAGGAAATGTGTCCAGACATGATAGGCTATGCTCAGAAGGTGGGGAAGGAGAGCCCCCTGTCAGAGGTCTAGGGGAGGGGAATAGCGCAGAAGGATGAGGTAGTGTGGGAACTGGAAGATACATGCCAGGAGGTAACAATCGGGATGTAATATGAATACATTATAATAAGTAAATGAATTAATAAATAATAAAAACAAAAACAAACAAACAAAAAAGAATATACCTTCTTCTCAGCACCTCATGGAACCTTCTCCAAAACTGACCAAATAGTCAGTCATAAAGCCAGGCTCAACAGACACAAGAAGATTGAATTAATCCATTGTATATTATCAGACCACCACGGACTAAACATGGACTTCAACCAAAACAGAAATAACAAAAAGCCTACACATGCATGGAAACTGAACAACTCTCTATTCAAGGAAGAAATAAGGAAAGAAATTAAAGACTTTCTAAAATTAAATGAAAATGAAGCCACGACATGCCCAAGCTTAGCAGACACTATGAAAGCAGTGCTAAGAGGAAAGTTCACAGCACCAAACACCTATATAAAGAAATTAGAGATATCTCATACAAACAACTTAACAGCACATCTGAAGTTCCTAGAAGAAAAAGAAGCAGACACACCCAAAATAAGCAGACATTTTGGAAATCAGTGTGGAATGTTCTCAAAATGCTAAAAATAGACTGACCTGTGACTCTGCTACACCACTTTTCTGAATATGTTCAAAGAACTCTACATCCCACCTCCAGATGCTTGCTCAGCAATATTCATTACGAATCTATTCAGAAGATCTAGGAAAGAGAAAGCAGCTAAATGTCCTTCAACTGATGAATAGATAGTGAAAATGTGTGTGTACATAAAATGGAATACTATTCAGTTATAAGAAAAATAAAATAACAAAATTTACAGGTGAATTGAGGGAATTGAGAAAATATGCTGAGTGTAATCCAGACCCAGAAATAAAATTGCCACGTGTTCTCTCTTATTTGTGACCCCCAGCTCCAAATCTTTACATGTATGTGCATAACCTGAAATAACCACAGAAGATAGAAAAGTGAAAATGGAACATGGTAGGGGAACATGGGAGGGAGGGAGGACCAATAGAACAGGACAGTGGGACATCGGTTACATAAAGGGGTAACTGTGAAATCAGCAGTAATTTAACTGAGGAGGTTGGAAAGAGCAGTACAAAAGATGGGGGAAAGGATGTGTAAATAACACTAAGGATTTTATAAAAGCAGAAATCATATTGTTAACTTACTTAAGATACACATACAATATATATTAATATACAGATATGCATTAATTGAACTTAAGCCACTTGGGCTTACAGTGCTTTTTCCAACAGCCAGAGACTATCTGACAGAAACCTTAGTGCCACTCATGGGAAAACTCCCTTCATAGTTTTCATTAGGAAAGTCCACAGGACTCCCATAACAAAAATAGTTTATTGCTGTTGTCCTTAGGTTGCCTCCCAGAACTTGAAGATAAGACCTTATTAGTGAAGACACTATAAGCTTTAGAAATAGGACTTGGAGAAACTCTCCCCTATGAGGACTGGCTCTCATAGAACCAGAAGTACTAGGAGAATATGAGCTGCCAGGAATAGAGTATTCAATTATCCTACCCTGCGATGAAGCCTGGAGTCCACAACAATGACCAGCACAGCAAGATATCCAAATGTATAGTAGTAACATAGCCAGCTAATTGGTCTCAATGCCCATTCAGTAGAAAAGAATGTATGCTTTTTATTGTAGGCCTAGAAGAATCTTATATGGCCACTTGTGTAAGCCAGTGTAGATCCTATCTGCACTCTAAACAATTGTCCATATTCCCACAACTAGCCTCTCACCATTCATCAAAGAAGCGTCTTTTCCTAGCAGATAAAGACCATCAAAGAAATCCACAAGTGGTAAAAATATAAAAGACAAGTGACTATGGGTTGGACTATGGGTTGTCCAACTCCGGTTGATACATCTGCAACTCCTATACCTAAGGGGAACATTTTGGACGAAGGGGTAGAAATATAGTAAGAGCCATAAGACCACATTTTCTACCTTTCTATATGACAAAGAAGCTGGACACAGGAAACCTCAAATATATTGTTGCCTAAACAAGACCTTCACAATGGCATCAGCAGCTGACATGCCAACATGTACTGAACAGCTCTTACAAGGCTCACTGCTGGATGAAGAGCTACAGGGAAGTAATGGCTACTGAAAAAGTGAGTAGCAGTCTTCCCCAGAGATGAGCCATAAGATAGGTCATCCAAAACCAAGGGGTCAGTAATAAACACACTTATATGAACAACACCAAAAGGACTCCGCAAATTGTTTTTATATACACAATATACACGTGTGTGTATATAACAGAATAATAATTGGAGAAAGAGGTCGTGGACTTGAGGAGAAGGAGTCGAGGGCACAGGAAGAGTAGCACAGAGTACAAGGCGGTGGCTGTAGCATTGCACTCATGTACAAAAGTCTTATAAATAACACAAATTTAAAAAGTGCATAACACCTCAAGGATGAAATTTCCCAGAACAATAAGCTTCACTTCAGAGACAAATGATGGTGACTTAGCGTTTCTTTTTGTTTTTAAGCTCTTCATGTTACCTTTAAATAATTTCCATTTCTTAAGTAAATACCTATAATCACTCTTAATAAACTTGATTCACTTGACCATTTTCTTAGTGATGGAAAAAAATTTCATTATTAAATGCTTTTAATACATATATATAACAGATTCATATGTTTAGATATAAAATATATTTGGTTTATTTAATTTTTCTTCTCATCCTTACTAATTCTCTATGATTTTAAATATGTTTCATGATCTGTAAAGCCTTCAACAGCATTTGTAGGATCCTTTCTTCAAGCTTTATCTTGGGTTGAGTAACAATGTAGTTTTTGCTTTGTTTTATCTACTGTAAGATTAACTTTTCATCTTCTGCTTCATTCTCTTATTTCCGTGAACTTTGTGTCTCTATGACAGGAAAGATTCATGGGGGAAACCTAGGTTCTACTCCCTGAACTATCCCTAGTGTGTAATGGCGTCTAACCAAGTAATTGTTCTATCTATGGCAAGTGAGGTGGGAGTTATTGTTGCTGGCATTGGACACTTTATTTTGAAGTATGTCCAAATATTTACAAATTCAATTAACAAACTAATTTACCAAGTGAAGTTGCATATGATAAACACATATATTTTCTAAAAATTTTTATTAATTTATTCTTGTTACATCTAAATGTTTATCCCATCCCTTGTATCCTCCCATTCTTCCCTCCTTCCCATTTTCCCCTTGTTCCCTTCCCCTATGACTGTTCCTGAGGGGGATTTCCTCCCCCTGTATATGTTCATAGGGTATCAAGTCTCTTCTTGGTAACCTGCTATCCTTCCTCTGAGTGTCACCAGGTCTCCCCCTCCAGGGGACATGGTCAAATATGAGGCACCAGAGTTCGTGTGCAAGTCATACCCCACTCTCCACTCAACTGTGCAGAATGTTCTGTCCATTGGCTAGATCTGGGTAGGGGTTTAAAGTTTACCACCTGTATTGTCCTTGGCTGGTGCCTTAGTTTGAGCAGGACCCTTGGGCCCAAATCTGCCTATTATAATGTTCTACTTGTAGGTTTCTAGGACCCTCTGGATCCTTCTACTTTGCTAAGAAAATTTGCTCAACCATGTTCATAGCAGCCTTATTCATAATAGCCAGAACATGGAAACAGCCTAAGTGTCCCTCAGTAGAAGAATGGATAAAGAAACTGTGGTACATATACACTATGGAATACTACTCAGCTATTAAAAACAAGGAATTCCCGAAATTTGTGGATAAATGGATTGAGCTAGAAATGATCATGAGTGAGTTAACCCAGAAGCACAAAGACTCAAATGGTATATACTCACTTATATCTGCATACTAGCCCAAGGGGCATGTCCCATGAAAGCCTTCACTTACCAGGAAACTGGGACAGAGGGGAGTGTTGACTCTGTTGCTTAGCAATTAAACTTTATTATACAACCCAACTAGCTTATACAAGAAGGAAAAAGGTTAAAGGGACAAAAGAGTGAACCTTCCGGTAGCCGTTCCACGGGATGGGTCCTTAGGTGTCTCTCTGGCCTGCGTGCTGGTCCAGCTGGTCCGCTGCTCTGCCACTCGCTCTGCAGCCGACTTTGTTATTCTCTCTTCCCCAACTGCCTGAGTCACGTGGGAATTCCAGACCCAGAATGGCTCCACTCAGTCTGTCACAAGGTATTCATGGGGTGTCCCAAGGGTAAAGCCCACCAAGACCCAAGACCGCTCCCACCTGTGACAAGGCTTATTCTTTCCCACAGGGGAGGACATCCTACTGGGACTCTAGATGAGAGAAGCATGTCTTTTGATATATGAATTCCTGTTCATTCTTTGCCTCAACTTCCCCTCAACTCCCTTCTCTCCCTTCCTTTTCATCTCTCTATTGAGATAAGTCTTGTTATGTAGCACAAACCATCCTTTACCTTATAATGTGTCTCTCTCAAATGTCCAAGTACTGAGCTACAGGCAGATGCATCCACACCTAGCTTTTAAATTTCACTTAAAGATATTTATGCTAAATAAGAAGTAAAAATATACAAAAAAGTCAACTATCTTGAAAATATTACATATCAAGTTATAATTCAAGATATTAAATATATTGAAAAATTAGACATTTAGAAACAATCTAAAGTTCACTAATTCATTATTGTGCTTAAATATCAGTGGAAAACCATTCACGTAAAACAATTGGCTGAAAAAGAGTCAGTTTTCCTAAGTCTAGGAGACTTTCCTATGATCATGATAACAATAAATGGCATACTAGTTATAAAACTGATTTTGCCATTCTTATGAGCTCTCTCTTTTCCCCTTTATAACATAAGCTAAGTGAGAATTACTATACAGATCTTACATGACATTCTGCATGATTGCAAGGAGTGTGACGTCGCTAAAAAATTGTTCGTTTCTTCCATGGCCCAGGGTCTGTTTCCTCACCTGCGAAACAGTAAGAAGCCTCTCTAGTTCATCTGTTGGTAGGCACTCAAGTCTTCATGGGAATAGCAGTGTCGCCTCCTGGAGACATGCAGTCGCTCGCCGCACGGAAAAGAAAGATGAAAACACTGAGTAATTAAGACTGTCACATGTGTGTTAAAATTACTGTTGGAGGTTGAATCCGCTGGCAGCAGGATTTGTAGACGAGAACAATTTAAGGGAATTACAGCCACCTCACAACGCGGCTTCCCGACTCGTCTCCATCGAGAAGCAGATCCTTTAAAACATACAGGAGCTGCCTTCCCACCCAGCCTTCTCAATTCCGTTACTTCCTTGAACATCGCCACCTTTTACAAAGTAAATAAAACTAAACGACTCAGGTGTTCCTTATTTTTTAAGCCTCAGACTTATGATGCTGCCTGACCTAAAAGATAATTTTATCTGACTAAGTTATAGATCATTAAGCTGAAAAAAAAAAAGTTTGCCTGTTACTGCTGTTTTTCCATCTTGCCCCATCTTGTCTCATTAGTGGGAACTGATTGAGCATGAAGGTGTTCTCTGGATGTCAGTAGATAAAGTAGGTACTCTTGGCTTTCATCTATTCTGAATTCTCCTTGTCTCATTATCTTCCCAAGGTCGAATTCTCTGACACGGAGGCTGCTTGCTTAGCACTCCATCCTGGCAATTATCTGCCAGGCAACCTTAACCACACACAATAAGGCTTCTTCTCATCAGCACCATCACAGTGGTATTGGGCACTAGGATTTCTGATCTGAGGAGAGCATCCCCAAATTCTTTTCTCAAATATTACAGAATCAAAGATCAGTGTGGTTTACTCAGGGATGCAGCTTGTTAGAGCCAAGCCCCCCTCCTATTGTGATAATATTAATTAAGCTGCAGCTTCATGCAGATCACAGAGATGTGTGTTTCTGTATATTTTATATTGGGGCAGTTTTTACCACACCTGGGTGGGGGCGGGCTCATTCTTAAATGCATTTGGTGTTTCAGTAAAAGGAATATAACCTCAAAGCCACACAGTCTTGACTCATAAAAATCTCTCTTCCTTTCTCTGTTAGTAATAACTGCAAGATTACTCCTGCCTGCCTTTGTGAGGCTGTCAGGTTGAGCTGAGTAAGGAGAGAATGCTGCAGACTCATGCCCTGGGAGCATTCTTCCAACAAGAGTTATTAGTGAACATGAATTTGTCACAGAAAACATCTGACAAAGTTCCTTAAGGGCTATATTACTTTGTAAAAAAAAAATGTCTGTAAGAAAAAGAAAGAAACATAATTCTAACCCAAACTATCTAGAGGTAAATCTAGTTAGAGGCCACAGTTCCATGTGTATCTTTGGAGGTAAACATAGGCCATTTTTACTATGTTCAGGCACACATAGAGGCTGAACAACTTTATATATAGGAATTAAAGTTCCCATCAGTTTAAATGCCAATGCATTAAAACTATCCATGTCTTTTTTTCCACACTGGAAATATCTGGAATATGCTTTTTGTGGAGGAGGAGTGACCGATTCATCTGGGTGGTGTCCAGAACAGCGGGCAGCAGGACACAAGGCGGGCGCCGTCTGCAAGCTAAACAACCTGCTCACCAGGAAAAACCAAGCCATCTGCCCTCTTTAACGCAGCCCCATGACTTTTCTGTGCGAACACTCCTTGGTCCAAAAAAGGACTAAAAGACGTTACACTACCTGCACTCTGCAAACTTACATATCGCGGTGTCCTCTGCTCAGAATGTACTTGGGTCCTATAGAAACATCCGTTTTGATCTCATCATGAAATAATCAAATCAAGAGAGTTTGAGCTATTTCCTGCTTCTTATCCAGCATTATATCAGTAAACTACAAACCAAAAAGAAACCATTTTGAAGAACTCTTCTCTGATAAATACATCTGGAAGCACAGAGCATGGCTCCAACAGCATAGACATGTATGTAATATATGTAATAGGGTTAAGAGGTCACAGCCTTGAGGCTTCTAAAAATCTGCAAGGTTCTAAATGGTATGTAGCTTAAATTTATGTTCATTTCTTTTGCATCCTTAATAATTGTGCCTGTGAAATCAAGGCTATCAAGCCAATAACCACTAACACCAGCAGGCTAAATTTAGCACTGAATCTCCCAAACCCTGAATTAGGCAATAATCCAATGGGATCTCTGCATTATTTGTAAAATCACCTGAAAGATCCTAGATGTTTCTCTACATCATAATTTTGCACAATTAGTAAAGAACAGTATTTAGCAATGAATAATATAAAAGGAGGCCACTTTATGATTTAAAAATAATATTCATAGAGTCAGGGAGTATCTTAGGAATTCTCTTGCTGTGATGAAATAGTATGAGCAGAAGTGGCATGGGGGAGAATGTTTATTTCAGCACACAGCTTGTAGCCCATCATCCAGGGAAGTCAGAGTAGGAAGTTAAGCAGAACAGGTATCTGGAGAGAGAAACTGAAGGAGGAGCCATGGGGGAGTGCTGCTTACTGACTTTCTCCCTAAGACTTGTTCAATCTGCTTCTTATGTGCCCCAGGAATGTGTAGTACTTCCTAAGATAGGCTGGACACTCACACATACATCACTACTTAAGAAAATGTCCCCTACAGGCCAGTCTTACAGAGATGTTTTCCCTATTGTGATTTCCTCTTCCTAGGTAACCCCAACCTGTGACAAGTTAACATAAAAATGAGGTAGCACAGAGAGATTAACCCTTTGCTGAATTTTGAATGGTTTTTGGCATGGTTCATGTGGCTTTTTGCATCTTAAAAGATTAGACTCACATGTAGGGCACATCTATCATGACATAAGAATGCTTCAAATGACTGGCTAATTCACTGTCTGCATCACTAGAATATAAAAAATTGAATACATTGTTCTACTTAAAGCTGAAGGTAAATACTCTGGTCCTAGAGTGGTGAAAAATCTGTACTTCTCAATTTTTGTTTGTTTTGTTTTTAAGCACATATGGGAATCGACTATATTTTGTAAAACTCAGTTTTATCTACCAAGATATTTAGCAGTACTGATAAATTACATTTAATGAATCCTATAGCACATTGTATACCAAATACTTAAATGTATCTCATTGCATCCTCCCAACAATCCAGTGATAGAGGTGCATTTATCATTCCCACTTTTCATATTAAATACTATTTTATATTTTATAACACCTAACACAGATACTGAGTGCTATAAGCCAAGATTTAAAATGAGAGTTGGCATGAGAGGTGCACTGAAAAAGATCTAAGCCTTGTGAGAAACAAAATTTTTTAGTCTTAGGCCACTACAGTGTATTAAGCCAGGGAGTAAAAATGTGTCCATTTAAGCAGTTCTAATATGATTTATCCTCATTAATATTCTTTGCACGTCGGCTACCCTTTTCACTGTTGCCTACCATAAGTCAAGTAAGAGAAACCAATGAAGGTAATAAAATATACATTTACATCACTTCTGTTCTAAAGAATTCGAATAAAGAGGTCTTATGAGTGTAATCCTAGGAATCATGATAAATAGACCCACATGGGAAACTGGAGGAACAACATAGTATTGGTTTGTTACAAGGCTCACTAACAAGAGATTGCTTTTATGAATGAGCTTTGCAGCATTTTGTTTTAATGGAACACATGTTTCTCTGGCGAGTTGAGAATGAAGGTACGCAGGAAGCCTGATATGCCCTGGCTTTCCTTCTTCTGGATCTTTCACTCTTCATTTATTTATTCATAATGATTGCCCTTTGAGAGGTGAGTCATCATCTCCTGATCCTAGGAAGGAAGCCCCAAGAGAATCTATTGCCATAAAACATCGGCAGGGGTCTCATCATATCACTTGACAGTATCACTTTAGTTAATGTTGACTTAGTGTTTCTATTATAAACCCAATTTCCTGAAGAGGAGGAGGACAGGAAGGAGGGACGGGTTCATATGTCAACTCAGTAAAATGGCACGAGGCTGAAAGCAGGTGGCCAGCCAGGACAGAACTTTTAAGCTTAAGGAAACTATTTTTTGTCTATCCTCTCTACTTACATTATTCAAATAAGGTAGCACAAACACCTAAAAGATTAATATAGAAGCAATGGCTTTGCTTATTAAGGCGCCTCTTCCCTGCACTGATCAGACTACAGAGTTCAAGTAAGAAGAAGATATTGTAATAATAAAGGAAATAACCAAGGAAACAGAGTCAAGTTGAAGTGCTATTTCTGACATTTAGCCACACGCTGATCAAGCCGCTAGAGTTTACATAAGGAATGGGAGGGGTCTTCATTCTACGAACCATAACTTCACTGATGATTCCTGAGTACGTCCCTGTAAGGAGAGAAGGAGACCAGTCTAAAAGTGTTCACTGAAACTCAGCAGCGACAGTTCAAACGAGGAACAGGGTCTCAGCCTCTATGACATGAACGTAATCCCAAATCACTAGACTATTCTTCACTCGCTCTCCTACATCCCTAATAATTCTCCTGTAATTTTCACACTCCTCCGAGATCCAGCATATGAAACAAAAATATGATGCTTGACTTTGTGAAAATGACGTATCTTTCTTGTTATGATGATATCTCTATTTCCATCCAGTTACTAAAAATGCCATAATTTTGTTTGCTTTTATGGCTGAATAAAATTTCACTATATATATATATATATATATCTCCAACATTTTCATTATCCATGTATCCTTTAATAGACACCTAGACTGATTGCATAACTTGGGTGTTGTGAATAGAGCTACATGAACTTGAATGTGTGGATATCTCTTTCCACAGGATGACTTTGATTCTTTGGGGAAAATACCCAGAGGTAGTATAACTCAGTCCTACGGTAGTTCTATATTTATGTTTGAGATCACCCCTATAGTGATCTCCATAGAATACAGCCTAATCTATATTTTCATCAACAATGTGAAAGTATGTATGAGTGTTACTTTCCCTGGCATCTTCACTGACATTGATTAGCTTTTATTCCCTTGGCCATAGTTATTCTTGTGAGTATATGATGGGATCTCAGTGTAGATTTGACACATTTCCTTCATGGAAAAATCTTTACATGTCTTATGTAATTACTTGTACTGTATAATTTGAAAAATCCTGTTCACTTAGTTTGGCTGTTTTTGCTTGGATTATTTGCTCATTTGATTTTTAAAATTTTTCATTCTATGAAGAATAATATTTTGTATTTATTTCTGTCAGATGAATGTCTTGTTATAGATTTCTCCAATTCTATGAGCTGTCTCTTCACTCTGGTAATTACTTCATTGGGTCTGAAGAATCATCTTTTTTATGCTAATGCATTCATGCACAGCCACACATTCTCTCATATGTTACAGCACATATGTGGAAGGGCTTGGTTCTGTCTTCCATCATTTGGTCATTAGGTTTGATAGCAAGTACCTTTACCTTATGAGCTATTTTGGATTGTTGTTTTGTTCTTTTTATTTTTACAGAAGACTTTTTTATTCAATTCTATTTATCAATTCTTTTTTGTTTTTATTTCCTGACATTGAAATTTCACTTAAAAAGCCATTGGCTTTGCCTAGATCTTGAAATGTTTCACCAATGTTTTCCTGTAATAATTTTTTTTTACATTTTAAATTAATTATACACTTTATATCCTGGTCATAGGCCCTTTCCTCCTCTCCCCCAGTTCCCACCTTCTCTCCCTGTTTCCTGCATCCTCCTCTCCTGCACCCCAGAGAAGGGATACACCCCTATCCATCCACCCCAGCATATCAAGTCATGCAAGGACTGAGGACATCCCCTTCCCCTGTAGCCCAGTGAGGTAGCTCTGCCAGGGGAAAGTGACAGAAAAAACAGGAAGCAGAATCCACATCAGAACCAGCTCCCACATGATGACCAAGGTGCCCATGAGCTATATGTGTGCAGGGAGTCCAAGTCCAGTCCTATGCGTGGTCCATGGCTGGAGCCCCGTTCTCCACAGGACCCCCTTGGACCTAGTTATCTGGCTTTACTGATCCTCCCATAGAGCTCTTGTGCCCTCTGAGTCATTCATTCTACCTTCCACTCTTCCCCCACTCCCTGCATTCCACCCCATGGTTAGTTTTGCATCTCTATATGTGCTCCCATCAGCTCCTGGGTGAAGCTACTTAGAGAACTGCCATGCTAGGCTCCCATCAGCAATTACAGCAGAGTGTCATCAATAGTGCTTGATTTTTGACAAAGAAGCCAAATCTATCAGATGGAAAAAGGATAGCATCTTCAACAAATGGTGCTGGTCTAACTGGATATCTACATATAGAAAAAAAATGCAATTAGACCCATGTTTGTCACCATGTACAAAACTCAAGTCCAAGCAGATTAAAGATCTCAACATAAAACCAGAGACACTAATTCGGTTTTCCTAATTCTTTCTATTACCTTCTGTAAGGATGGATTTGTGGATAGGTACTGTTTAAATTTGTTTTTGTCATGGAATATCTTATTTTTATCATCTATAGTAATTGAACATTTTGCTGGATATAATAGTCTGGACTGGTATCTCTGGCCTCTTAGGGTTTGCAAGACACCAGCCAAGGCCATCTGGCTTTTCAAGTTTTGGTGAGAAGTTGGGTGTGATTCTGACAGGTTTGCCATTACATGTTAATTGTTTTTTCCCTTGCTGTTTTTTAATAGCTTTCTTTGTTCTGTACATTAAGTGTTTATTATTATTTTTATATATAAAATATATAATTCATATATTAATATTTTTATTACTATATGGTGTGAGGATTGTCTATTCTGGTATTCTCTATTTGAGTTTTTGTAGGCCTCTTGTATGCTTATAGGCATCTCTTTAAATTGGAGAAATTTTCTTCTACGACTTTTTTGAAAATATTCTCTGGGCCTTTGAGCTGGTCAGGTCATCTTTCTTCAGTTCCAACTGTTGTTAGGTTTTGTCTTTTTCTAGGGTTCTTGATTTATTGGATATTTTGTGTCAGGAGTTTTTTAGATTTAACATTTTCTTTGATAGTTGCATTAAATTCTTCCACTGTATCTTCTACACCTCAGATTCTCTTTTTCATCTCTTATATTCTGTTGGCAATGCTTCCCTTTGTAATTCCTATTCTCTTCCCTAAGTTCTCTCCAGAATTTCTTTAATTTGTGCTTTTCTTAAGTATTTCCATTTCTATCTTCATATCTTAACTATTTTATTGATTTTTTTCACATGATTGTTTGCATTATCCTGAATTTGCTCATGTGATTTATTCATTTTCTTTCTATAGGCCTCTCTAATGGCCTCTCTAAGGGCCTCAATCTGTTTTACTGTATCTTCTTATATTTCTTTAATTAATTTATTAATTAATTCATATTACATCTCAATTGTTATACCACCCTTTCTATCCTCCCATTCCTCCCTCCCTCCCACTTTCACCTTATTCTCCTCCCCTATGACTGTAACTGAGGGGGACCTCCTCCCCTGTATATGTTCATAGGGTATCAAGTTTCTTCTTGGTAGCCTGCTGTCCTTCCTCTGAGTGCCACCAGGCCTCCCCATCTAGGGGACGTGGCCAAATATGGGGCACCAGAGTTCGTGTGAAAGTCAGTCTCCTTCTTATATTTCTTTGCAGACTTTTTCATTTCCTTCATTATCATCTGCATAAGGAGAGATTTGAGGTCATTTTCTTCTGTTTTGGTTGTGTTAGTGTTCAGGGCTGGTTTCACTGGGATTATTGTGCTCTGGAGAGTCCATATTATTTTGGCTTTTGATGTTTGTATTTTTATGTTGGCCTTTAGCCATCTAGATCTCTCTGGTGTTGGGTGATAGGTTCTGGTGTCATTCCCTGGCCATTGAGATTATCTTGTATGTGGGTGGCTATAGGTTGAGAACCCACGCTTGTGAAGACTTTCTGCAGATTAGCCAGGTGACCTGAGGCTCCACCCACCTGTGTTCCATTCTGTGTTATCCCCGCTCACCTAGTAAGCACCAGCACTGGTGTTTTGGAGACCATAGTTCACTCCTTTGGTTGCTGTGCAGTCACTGCTGTCCTACTGGTCAGACAGTGTGAAGGAGTGATAAACATGTTTTTTGTTTAGATCACAAGTGGTGGTGAAAAAAAGACTTGTGAGAGAGCAGGTGATGTTTATCCCCTTTAGAAGTTGAACCACCATGTGGGGGAGATTGGTTATTAAGCAGCTGAAAAACATCCTTGAAAAAATGCTGAGAGAAGGTATAAATGTGAGCCAAAAACAAGAGGTGGGGCCTATGGAGACTTGGGAAAGTTTTGGCTGTTCATTGTTCCACTTCAAGACACTCCCAGAGAGAACCGCTCGCTCGAGGGAAGGCTTCGGGCCTCCAGCTCCTGCTGAGGTTCCTGGTTGCTCCAGGTTCCAGCAGAAGAAATCCTGCTGATTATGCCAGGAGAATCGTTCCTCGGAACGGATATCCTTACGATTTTGTTATTGTATTCTTTAATCCTCTTCTCCTATTGTTTCGGTTAGTTGAGTTGTGAGTAATGTACACTCGGTTAATAAGTTCGTAATAAAGTATATTTGTTAAGAAAATTGACCCTACAACAGTGTGTGTGATCAGCATCATCATCTTGTTCCTCGTCTCCCTCTTCTAAGATTTTTAACATGAGCTATTAACTTACTGGTATGGGATCTCTCCAGTTTCTTTGTAAAGGTGCTTAGTGCTATGAACTTTCATCTTAGCACTGTTTCCATTGTGCCCTTTAAGTTTTGGTATGTTATGCCTCCATTTTCATTGAATTCTAGAAAGTCTTTAATTTATTTCTTCGCTGACCCTGGAGTCATTGAGTAGGTAATTGTTCAGTTTTAGGTTCTTTGTTGTTTCTGTTGTTGATGAGTTGCAACTTTAATCCATGGTTCTCTAGTAAGATACTAGAAGTGATGTCAATCTTCTTGTATGTGTTGAGGCTTGCTTTGCGACAGAGTATATGGTCAATTTTGGAGAAGGTTCTGTAAGGTGCTAAGGTTTGGGATTTGGGTGAAATGTTCTGTAGCTATCTATTAGGTCCATTTGATTCATGACATCTGTAAGCCATTATTTCTCTGTTTAGTTTCTGTCTAGATGATCTGCCCTTTGGTGAGACTGAGGTGTTGATGTCTCCCAATATTAATGTGTGGGGTTTGATGTGTGATTTAAGCTTTAGTAGTCTTTCTTTTATAAATGTGAGTGCCCTTGTGTTTGGGACAGAAATATCAAGAATTGAGGCATTGTCTTGGTGTATTTTTCACTTGACAAGTATTAAGTGTCCTTCCCCATCTCTTTTGATTAATTTTTGTTAGATGTATATTTTATTAGATACTAGCCTGACTTAGATCTCCAGCTTGTCATAGAAATGACCTCTCCCACTGTTTTTCTTTTCTATACAGGCCTTTGTCCGCCACTCTCCAATCTCCCAAGGTCTGATGTCTGCCTCTATATTTCTCCGTGTTTCCTCTCCTACCTTGATCCCTCTCTTGAACCACTCTCTCGGCATGTTTTATTTCCCCTTATGGTGATATTTAGGCATCCTCCCTTAATTCCTCCTTGTTATATATCTTCTTTGGATCTTTGCATTGTTGTATGTTAATCTTGTACTATATGGCTAAAACTACTTATCAGTGAGTACACACCATATGTCTCTTTCTGGGTCTGGGATACCTCACTTAGGATGTTCCATTCTTTTGCCTAAAATTTTCATGATTTCTTTATTTTTAATAGTTGAGTAGTATTCCATTGAGTAAAAGTAGCACAGTTTCTTTGTCCATTTTTCAGTTGAGGGACATCTACATTCTTTTCAGATTCTTGCTATTATAAATAAAGCTGCTATGAACATAGTTGAGCAAGTGCCATTGTACAGTGAAGCATCATTTGGGTATATACCCAGAGGTGGCATAGCTCAGTCTGGAGGTAGAGCTATTCCCACTTTTCTGAGAAAGCACCAGATTTCCAAAGTAGCTGTGCAAGTTTGCATTCCTATGAGCAATGGCGTGTCCCCCTTTCTCCACATCCTTCCCTGCATGAGCTATAACTTGTGTTTCTGAACGTAGCCACTCTGACAGGGTGTAAGATGGAATCCCAGAGTCATTCTGATTTGCATTTCCCTGATGATTAATGATGTTAGACATTTCTTTTCAGCCACTCTGGATTCCTATGATGACAATTTCTGTTTAGCTCTTTTTTTTTTTTTTAAATTGGGTCATTTTGTTTGTTGGTATTTAATGTTTTAAGTTCTTTATATATTTTATATAATAGCCCTGTATCAGATGCAGGATTGGTGAAGATCTTTTCACAATCTGCAGACTGTCCTATTCTTTTATGGACAATGTCCTTGGCCTCATAGAACCTTCTCAGTTTCAAGAAGTCCCATTTATTTTGAGAAATTTTTAATTGATTTATTCAGATTACAACTAAATTGTTCTCCCATCACTCGTATCCTCCCATTCTTCCTATCCTTCCACCCCCACCCTACTACCCTCCCTTAGGTCCATGTCTAAAGGGGCTCTCCTCCCCCACTTTATGGTGGCAGGCTAACAAGCCTCATCTTGGTAGTCTGCCTATTCTTTCTTTGAGTGCTACCAGGGCTCCCCACCAAGGGGAGGTCATCAAATATGGGGCACCAGAGCTCATGTCAGAGTTAGTCCCTGCTCTCCACATAACTGTGGAGGATGTCCTGTCCATTGGCTAGATCAGAGTAGGGGTTCAGAGTTTTTTATTCATTATGATTTATTCTCATTATGTCCTGATTGTTACCCCATCACTTACATTCCCACTCCTACCATCGTCTTCGGCCCTCTTCCCCTCCTTCAGACCTCTGAGGGGAGTGGTGCCCTCCTCCCCAACCACTGGACCACAGTTTATCAGATCTCGTAGGATAGCCAGGATCCTCTTCCTCTGTATGCCTGCAAAGCGGCCTTACCAAGTGGCAGTGATCAAATTGCAGGCACGAGAGTTCATATCAGAGGCAGTCTCCTCGCCCCATCTCCTTCCTTCCCCACCACATGCATGGAGAATGAGATGTCCATGGGCTGCATCTAAGCAGGGGGTTTCTAGGGAATCAGCAAGCTTTGTCCTTGGTTGGTGCATCAGTTTGTGCATGGCACCTGGGTTCAGATCTGCGAGGCTTGATGGTGTCCCTGTGGAGCTGCTGACACCTTCAGGTCCTTCCAACGCCCTGCCCACTCTTTTATACATGTCTCAGCAGTCTGCCCGGAGTCCAGCTGCGAGTCCCAGTATCTGTCTGAAACACCTGCCAGAAGGAGTCTCTCAGAGGACATCTATGTTAGTTTAATATCCACTTATAAGTGAGTGTATACCATGTGTGTCTTTCTCAATCTGGGTTACCTCACTCAAGATGACTTTTTCTAGTTCCATCCATTTGCCTTGCAAATTTCAAGATTTTCTTGTTTTTGATAACTGAATAACATTCAATTGTGTAAATGTACCATATTTTCTTTATCCATTCTTCTGTTGAGGGATGTCTAGGTTGTTCACAGATTCTGGCCATTATGAATGAGGCTGATATGAACATATCTGAGCAGATGTCCTCATTGTATATTGGAGGATCTTTTTTTCATATTTTTTTATTAATTTATTCATATTACATCTTGATTGTTAGCCTTTTCCCTGTTTCCTCCCATTCTTCCCTCCCTCCCACTTCTCCCCTTCTCCCCTCCCCTATGTCTGTGATTGAGAGAGACCTCCTCCCCCTATATATGCTCTTGGAATATCGAGTCTCTTCTTGGTAACTTGCTATCCTTCCTCTGAGTGTTGCCAGGCCTCCCCATCCAGGGGACGTGGTCAGAAAAGGAGCACCAGAGTTAATGTGAGAGTCAGATCTCACTCTCCACTCAACGGTGGAGAATATCATGTTCGTCGGCTAGGTCTTGGTAGGGGTTCGAAGTTTAACGCCTATATTCTCCTTGGCTGGTGCTTTAGTTTGAAAAAGACCCCAGGACCCAGATCTGCCTGTCATAAAGTTCTTCTTGTAGGTTTCCAGGACCCTGTGGGTCCTACTATTTCCCCATTCTTCCATGCTACTCTTGCCTAAAGTCTCAATAGGATGTCCTCTCCTCTGACCCACTTTCTTGGTAAGTAAAGTTTTTCATGGTACGTATCCCTTGGACTAATGTTTTGATATAAGTGAGTATATACCGTTTGTCTCTTTTTGCTTCTGGGTGAACTCACTCATTATGACAATTTCTAGATCAATCCATTTGTCCACAAATTTCGGGAATTCCTTGTTTTTAATAGCTGAGTAGTATTCCATAGTGTAAATGTACCACAGTTTCTTAGTCCATTATTCTACTGAGGGACACTTAGGCTGTTTCCATGTTCTGGCTATTATGTATAAAGCAGCTATGAGCATGGTTGAGCATATGTCCCTGTTGTGTGATAGGGCATTTTCTGGGATCTTTAGGGTATACTCCCAGGCATGGTATGGCTGGGTCTTGAGGTAGACTTATGCCTAATTCCTGAGATAGCCTAGCACCAGATTGATTCCCAAAGTGGTTGTACAAGTTTGCACCCTCACCAGTAATAGAGGAGTGTTCCCTTTTTCTACATCCTTACCATCATGTGGTGTCACTTGAACTTTTGATCTTAGCCATTTGGATAGGTGTCAGATGGAATCTCGGAGTCATTTTGATTTGCATTTCCCAGATAACCCGAAATGTTAACCATCATTTGTTTCTCAGCCATTTGATATTCCTCTGTTGAAAATTCTGTTTAGGTCTGTGCCCCATTTTTTAATTGAGATATACGTTTTTGTGGTATTTAATTTCTTGAGTTTTTTGTATATTTTCGACATTACCCTTTGTCAGACAATCTGTAGGTTGTCATTTTGCTCTGTTGAATGTTTCCTTTGCCTTGCCTTGGATAAACTTTTCAGTTTTGTGAGTCCCCATTTATTAATCATTGATATTAAAGCCTGAACTGTTGGTGTTCTGTTCAGGAAGTTATCTCCTCTACCAATGAGTTCAAGGCTCCTCCCCACTTTTTCTTCTAACAGATTTGGAGTGTCTGGTTTTAAGTTGAGGCCTTTAATCCACTTATACTTTAGTTTTGGGCATGGTGTTAAATATTGGTGTATTTTCATTTTTCTACATGTAGCCATCCAGTTAGACCAGCACCATTTGTTGAAGATGCTATCTTTTTTCCATAGTATGAATTTGGTTTCTTTGTCAAAAATCAAATGCCCATAGGTGTGTGGCTGTATTTCCAGGTCTTCGATTTGATTCCATTGATCAACGAGGCTATTTCTATGCCAGTACCATGTAGTTTTTTTTTTTTTAACTACTGTTGCTTTATAATACAGCTTGAGATCCAAAATAGAGATTCCTCCAGAAGATCTTTTATTGTACAAGATTGTTTTAGCTATTTTGGGTTTTTTGTTTTTCCTATGAAGTTGAGAATTGATCTTTCAAGATCTGTAAAGAACTGTGTTGGAATTTGCATGGGAATTGCATTGATCTATAAATTGATTTTGGTAAGATGATCATTTTTACTATGTTGATTATTTTTACTATGCTGATTCTCCTGATAGATGAACATGGGAGATCTTCCATCTTCTGATATGTTTGTCAATTTCTTTCTTTAGAGACTTGAATTTTTCATATAAATCTTTCACATGCTTGGTTAGAGTTACACCAAGATATTTTATATTATTTGTGGCTATTGAGAAAGGTGTAGTTTCCCTAATTTCTTTCTTAGTCCATTTGTCATTTATGTACAGCAGTGCTACTGATTTTCAAGTGATTTTGTATTCAGCCACTTTGCTGAAGGTGTTTATCAGCTACAGGAGTTCCTTGGTATATTTTTAGGGTCACTTATATATACTATCATGTCATCTGAAAATAGTGATAGTTTGACTTCTTCCTCCTTGATCTCCCTTAGTTGTTTTCTTACCCTAGCTAGGACTTTGAGTACTTTATTGAAGAGATACAGAGAGAGTGGACAGCCTTGTCTTGTCCCTGATTTAAGTGGGATTGATTTAAGTTTCTCTCCATTTAGTTTGATGTTGGCTATAGGCTTGCTATATATTGCCTTTATTATGTTTAGGTATGTGCCTTGTATCCATTCTCATTCCAAGATTTTAAACATGAATGGGTATTGGATTTTGTCAAATGCTTTTTCTGGCATCTAAGGAGATGATCATGTGTTTGGTTATATGGTGAATTACATTGATAGATTTGGGTATGTTGCACCTTAATTTTCATTAAATTCTAGAAAGTCTGTCATTTCTTTTTTTTTTTTATTATTTTGTCCTGGACACAGAAGTCCTTGAGTAAGGAGTTGTTCATTTTCCATGAATTAGTAAGCTTTTTGTTCTTTCTGTTGTTATTAAGTTCCAACTTTACTCCATGGTCGTCTGTTAAGATCCAACTGGTTATTTCATTCTTCTTGTATCTGTCCAGGGTTGCTTTGTGACCAAGTACATGGTCAATTTGGAGAAGATTCTGTGAAGTGCTGAGAAGAAGGATTTAAGCAATGTCTTCTCAAAATGACAGGATAAATGGACTCGTGAATTTATGGCATCGGTAGCTGCCTGAATGGACTGCAGAAAATCAAGCTAGTCAGCATTCCCGCAAAGAACAGGAGGGGCTCCTGCACCCCCACCCATAGTTGAGTGTTATTGACTGTTGATGGCTTCTGGCGAAGGGAAGGTAAGTTTCCTTTTTTAAAGAATGTGGCCAATGGTAGGTTGAACAATCTCCCTTGGGTAGTGCAACACCCATGAGGATATGGGCAGCACAGATTTGATTTAGTGGACTTTAACAATAGAACATGAATTTAGGATTAGGCAGAGAATGGAGGAAGGATCTAAAATAGTTAGGGGGAAGGTGGACAGAGTTGAATGGCCAAAATATTTTGTATTCATTATAAAAAATTAATGAAATATTATATTTTAATGTAAAGAAAAAGTTATTTCTACAATATTTCATTCATGTTCCTTTGTGTTTACGTATTTAATTTATTTTTAGAGTTACCCTTTATTTTCAGAACTAAGAACTATTATAAGTGAAAGTGTCTTTTACTTCTCACCTATTTATAGATGTACAGAGACAACTTACTGTAAAACTATGCACAATATAGTAAACCTCATAGTAACACACAAGGAGCTATTAATAGTAAATAGCCATTGGAAGAGGGAAGTAAGTTTTCTTTGTGGTTATCTCCCAAATTGAAAGTAGAAAGAGAACAGTGCAAGGAAGAAGAGCTTTTCCAGAGCAAAGAATGGAGGTAGATAAAAGAAGAGAATGGCAGTGAATATGATCAAAGTACATAATATCCAGGTATGAAATTGTCAAAGAATAATAAACTCAGCCTCTTGTTGCTGGTCTTTGCTTTGTGAGCTCTTTCTTTCTTAACCTTCTATCTGTTGGTTTCCTCTCCTATTACTAGAAAGAATAGAAACAAGGATGGAGGGGAGATAGTGAGCTATCGAACCTTGAATCTAATTTCATTCTTACCTCTTCTTTGAGAGTGACTACTCACAAGTTACATCCACAACTCCTGGATGATCAACAACCACCAACTCCATCTATTGCAAACATTTATATACACTCTGAAAAAAATCCCAGAATTCCAAACATGACATAATCACAGAAACTCTCTGCATCTGGTAAAATCATGTATCTGCTAGATCGTGAGGCAAATCACAGTCAGCTGCTGTGGACAATCCAAAGCAGTCCTGTATCCCAACACCTTGGATTAAAGTGAAAACAAATTCTTATAATATTCCTGTGCTTTTTAAAGAAACTAAAATTTGAGAATTGTTACTAAATTATCTAGACAAATAAGATAAAATAAAGGCCTTAAAACTGCCTTTTAAGGAACAAAGACACAGCATTCTTGGAATGAAGTAGTGGATTATTAACTAGCACAAGCAATGTTAAATCATTTAAAGAAAAGTCTAGCAGTAATGAGTACCCAGCAGACTGGCTGTGGAATTTCTTGCCACATCTCTACTCTGGATGGTCTTGGGCCCTCGCAGGCTCTCCCTAGGAAGAGTTTCTTGGAGTCAAGAATTGATCTTCCTCAAAGTATCACCAGGATGATTCACAAATATATCATTTCAAATGTCTCACCAAGTCTATCCAAAAAGCATCTCCCAGCCTATATGTCATAGTACCTGAAAAACAAATCATAGGAAAATGGAAAAATGCTACCCTGTACATTTATGGAACAAACTAGCAAGACTTTTAAAAAAGAGAGACTCAAGTGCAGAGGAAATAAAAATCTGCTTCCCCCCCAACCCCTACACACACACACACACACACACACACACACACACACACACACACACACACACACACACACACACACACACACAAAGCTAGTAGTAGTAGCTCACTCAAGTAGTTTAGTCCTTGGTAGCAACATCACTTCATTTGGCTTTCTTAGGAGTAATTTTGCTTCACATTTGTGGAGTTAAATGCTCCTTTAGCCAGGTTTCCCAAATCACAGAGAAAGGCTGCTTCAATCACAACTTGCAACACAAAAGCACAGATTTCTTTGATTTTTATTCTTTGATAGTTTCCTATAGGAATATGATTAATTTTAGTTGTCGGCACACTGCACTTCCTCTCATTGTACCCTCTCCCACCTGAGGTTCCACTGGAATTTTTATCCCTTCTATTTTTCATGTTTTACGGGTGTGTGTTTGTGTGTGTGTGTGTGTGTGTGTGTGTGTGTGTGTGTGTGTGTGTGTGTCTGTGTGTGTGATCCTTGGAGCTTAATATAATTTCTTGGAAAAGCATGAGTAGAAGCTTAATTACTAGAACATAAGAAACCAAGCAGTGGCTGTTATCACTGAAGAAAATTACAACTGAGCCTTAGCAACCATGGTGAGCAAGGCAGTAAGCAGTGATCCATGACTTCTGCATCAGTTCCTGCTACTCAGTCTTGATGTCTTAAGTTTTTGCCCAGAGTTTCCTGGGTAATGGATTATAACGCTCTCAGATGACACTAATTCCTTCATCCACAAGTTGTTTTGGGTCATGGTGTTTTATCACAGCCATAGAAATTCTAACTAAGGCAGTAAGACTGCTGATGACTTTTCTCTCCTAGCAGCCTGCATATCTCCTTCTGGTACTATAAAAGGGATGGAACTCCCAGCTTGGTTTCTCTACATCTTATGGACAAAGTGCATGGGTCTCCCATCAATTTTTGTAGACAGTCAAAAGCAATAACAAGAACTTGTGTTGTTTAGGGGCCCTGTGAGGCCTTCGGGTCTAACAGGTACAAGGGAGTGTCCAATACTGGATAGTAATCTATGGTTTGGGGACAGGGGAATTATCAATACATGGAGAGTATCTCCCTTCAAACTTTTTAAAGCATTTAAAAAATAAATCAGTAAAAACAGTAGGTTTGATATAGCTTTTACATACATCTTTAGTTTGATTACCTCTCGCTTTCCCTCTCCTTTCCTCTTTACTACTGACATCCATACTTAGATCTTTGTATCCTGAATTTTCCTTCTCTCTACTTTCATGTGTTCTTTTTTTTATTATACTATTCTCCATGTCTTAGAGTGTTTCCCCAAACTCCAGCATTCTCATGGAACCTTTCTATCTTTCTAGGCTTTAGTTTTACTCAGAGTTATATACTCTACTCTAAGAAATATATATATATATATATGTAAAATCAATACAGGAGAGAAATGTAACATTTGTCTTCCTGGCTCTGGGTTACCTCACTTATATTATTTTATTTGGTTTTGAGACCTCTACCATTCTCTTTAATACATTAAAAACATGAGAAAATGAGTGAGTTAACCCAGAAGCAGAAAGACTCAAATGGTATATACTCACTTATATCTGCATACTAGCCCAAGGGGCATGTCCCACGAAAGCCTTCACTTACCAGGAAACTGAGACAGAGGGGAGGACATCCTATTGGGACTCTAAATGAGAGAAACATGGGAGAATAGCAAAGTAGAAGGATCCAGAGGGTCCTAGAAACCTACAAGTAGAACATTATGATAGGCAGATTTGGGCCCAGGGGTCCCGCTCAAACTAAGGCACCAGCCAAGGACAATACAGGAGGTAAACTTTAAGCCCCTACCCAGATCTAGCCAATGGTCAGAATATTCTCCACAGTTGAGTGGAGAGTGGGATATGACTTTCTCACGTACTCTGGTGCCTCACATTTGACCATGTCCCCTGGAGGGGGAGACCTGGTGGCACTCAGAGAAAGGACAACAGGTAGCCAAGAAGAGACTTGATATCCTATGAGCATATACAGGGGGAGGAAGTCCCCCTCAGGAACAGTCATAGGGGAGGGGAATAAGGGGAAAATGGGAGGGAGGGAAGAATGTGAGGATAGAAGGGATGGGATAAACAATGAGATGTAACAAGAATAAATTAATAAAAAATTTAAAAAAAATATGAGAAACAAATTTCAGTAAGCTCTTGAGATAAATTAGTTCTAAAGTCTAAATCCTAATATTTTCCAAATTTCTTATTTGTCAGAAACTTGCTCAGCTCTGAAACACTGACTGTGGAACTCGTTACAACTTGTGCCAAGGATATTTCCTTTCATTCTTGATCTCACCCTACCCTGAGAGTATTTAGGATTATTGATTGAATAATACTTATATGAAAAAGACAATTGAATGCTGTTAAGTTCCAAGCAGGCCCCCAAAATAGTAGTGCTTCTGACAATGTTGTAATATGTCAGCCTACACACAACCCACATGGGATTCTGACCAGGCAAACATAATGGTTTCTATCCAGATTGGATAAACAGAAACCTAAACTAAACATTCCTTAAGTTTGTTCAGAAAGCTTCTACTTCCCTCTTCTGCTGCCAACAGTCAACAGTCTTATGGCAATGTACATCTAGTTTGTGATTAACTCAAACAGCATGCAAAAGACCAAAGTCCCTATGCTAACTCCTAGGCTCTTCTGGCACACACACAACACCTCCCATTACTATCTTTTCTTATAAAACTCTCTTTTCCTGCTGGGTACTGTTCTATATCCTCTGAGGCAATCCAGCTGATTTTCCCTGAATAAACTGTTCTTCCTACCCATGGTGTGATCTAGCTTAGTGGTTTTACTGCTCCTTACTTATACATAAAATTAATTGCTCGTTAATAATTATGTCCAGGTGAAGCATTCTATTCTAACTCTAGGAATTTTGATTTCAGCTTTAGCATATTTCATGTTAAATTATGATATACTCTATTAAATTGTGATTCACTTAGCTCTATATCTTTGTCTTACATGTTATATAAAGTAATGTATACTCAGTGTCACAAATATGGGCATTAAAGAAAATTGAGCATAATAAACTATAGTTACACACAATGCAACTTTGGCATATTTTAGTCCTGCACAAACTTTTTCATTTTAAAATTGGTTTTGAAAAAAAAAATAAAATTGGTTTTGTTTTTATTTATTTAATATCACATGTATGCGTGTATTGTTTACATGTATATATGTGTACCACATGTTTGTGTGGTGACAAAGGATGTCAGAAGAAGTAATGAGATTTCTGATAAATATAGTTACATATGATTGTGATCTACCATGTGGGTGTTGGAAACTGAATCTGCGTCCTTGGCAAAAGCAAAAAGGGCTATAAATTTCCCAGCCCCAGTCCCACAAGCTTTTTTTTTTATCACCAAGTTAATTTTATAATTGTATAATCTTCCTTATTCATCTCATGTATATAAGAATGTAGTTATGATTCACATTTTTCTCAAATGTTATTTATAATGACCACATAACGTTATATTGGTGAATGATTTACTTAATATTACCCTATTGTAAATATTTATATAATCCTTTTTGTAAATATTGTGGAAATTTTTGTAGTACAGAGAATTTTACATAAATCCTTATAAACATTTGAAATTGTTATCTTAGAAATATTGTCTAAAATAGAATTATGTACTTTATATATTTTAATAAATTTTAAAAATTTAATAACTCCATATATGTATTAATTTCACTATTAGACATATTAAAATCAAATATTAAAATTTAAATTTTACATTATAAAACCTTGTGTTTAGCCAGATTTGGTAGTGTGTGTCTTTAATCCCAGCACTCTGGAGGCAGATACAGGAGGATCTCTGTGAGTTTAAGGCCAGTCTTGTCTGAAAAGCAAGTTCTGGGACAGCTAGGCTTGTTACACAGAGAAACCCTGTAGCAAACCAACCAACCATCTGACCACACAACCAACCAAACAAAAAACCTTAATGTTCTAATTAAGATGCATTATAATATTGATGCACAATAATATCGATGACACAGAGCATGCTAGATGAAAAGGTACTGGTAGGTGGTGATTCTTGAAAGGCTGAAGAACAGTGGTGTGACTGAAGGATATTCCTGCCAACTGTCTGGAGGGAAGTGTTGTGGTTGCAGTCAAGAGAAGACAGTCCCAGACAGATCTCAGAGGTCCTGCCTGATGCCCTGCTGTCTTGGGACACCATCCACATTAGAATTCCTGGGGAAGAATACCAAAGAAGCAGAAGTTATACATACAAAAACTTGCAAGGCTTCTGTGGAGTCTCTTAAAATCCCAAGTGGGGTACAGGTCAGAATGTGAATGTGAGGGGAAAGAAGGCAAGAAACAAAATCAATTAAAAAAAAAAAATAAAGGAAGCTGTGCTCAGATAAAGCACGAGGCTGGAAATGGCACGTCCTGTCAACAGCCACATATTTTGGGAGCCATCTGTTACTACACTAAGAAGAGTCACGGCTCAACAGTGTGGAAAATTAACCTTAAACTGAATACAGTACTAGTTCCGTCTCATCTGACAAAGCCTAAAAGAAAGGCCTGGATTCTCAAACAGTTCTCAAATAGTTTAATAACACGCCCCTGACAAAAATTCAGTTAAAGTTACATAAAATTTATAAGACCTTACATGACAAAATGAACAGTGTATACTCATTGGTTAGATATTTTCAAGTCTGAAAGAGCAGAAAAATGCAACACCTAGTGTGAAACAAAATCAGTTAGTAAAACTAATAATAAGTAATTTTAAAAAACTAGTAAATAGGGGCGTTAAAGTATTGTACATGCCATCTGTATGTTCAAGAAAAATAAGATTAGATATTTTGAGAGATAAATTATATAGAACATACTTATAATGAACAACTAGAGATAAAAATTAGAATATCTGAAATGAAAAAAATACACTGGATAGGATCAATTGAAAATAAAATTTTACACAAGAAGCAGTGTAAATTTTCATTTTGACAGACTTAGATTGTGTCTGTAATTTGGTGATAGGGTGTTTCTTTATCATGAAAAAGTTCATGGATTCAAGCTCCAGTACTGGAGTTTGAGAAGGAAGAGAAAGAAAGTAGATCATCATAGATTAATGATTACCAAAAATTTTCATCTCCTCTGGAGTGTTTGTAAATAAGGAAACCACGGAAAACAGCATGAGTTATTACAGCCTTAATATGGTTGTAATTTCAATTATGATTACTCATTAAGATGTGATCTATTTATTAGAACAAATCTCTGTGCCTGTGTGTTCACAGCTATTGCTATGGTGAATGGTTTTTTTTTGTGTGTGTAACCTATAAGCTGCATATTCCACTTCACAAACACAGGGTTGTCTGTCTTCTCTCAATTCAACATTGTTTTGAATAATATATACGCACACATTCAGCAGACTAGAGGGGGAATTTTCTCAACTTAATAAAGTGTATGTATTGCTAAGTAGAAAACTTAAGTACCATACGGGTTGAAAGACTGGATGCCTTTCATCAACGTGAACATCAATAGAGCTCAGGCTCTAATATCAACAATTAATAAATGGGAACTCATGTAACTGTAACTGAAAAGCATCTATAAGACAAAAACAGAAAAACCAAAAGAATACTGTCAACAGAACAAAACAGCTTACAGACTGGAAAAATTCTTCACCAATGCTACATCCAACAAAGGGCTAATGTCCAAAATATATTTTAAAAAATCAAGAAATTAAACACCACCAAATTCAATAACCAATTAAAAAAACTGGATACAAAGCTAAACAGAGAATTCTCAGCAGAGGAATATGAAATGGCTGAGAATCACTTAAATCAATACGCAAAGTCCTTAATCATCAAGGAAATGCAAATCAAAATGGCTCTAAGATTCCATCTTACCCCTATCATAATAGCTAAAATTAAAAACTCAAGTGATAGGATGTGCTGGAGAGAATGTGAAGAAAGGGAAACATTATTCTATTGCTAGTGGGAGTGCAAACTTGTACAATCACTTTCAAAATCAATCTGGTGCTTTCTCAGAAAATTGGGAAGAGCTCTACCTCAAAACCCAGCTTTACCAGTCCTTGGCATATACCCGAATGACTTCCACTGTACAATAAGGACATTTGTTCAATTCATAATAGCCAGAATCTGGAAACAAACAATATGTCTCTCAACCGAAGAATGGATAAAGAAACTGTGGTACATTTACACAATAGAATACTATTCAGCTTTCAAAACAAAGAAATCTTATGGATAGAACTAGAAAAGATCATCCTGATCGAGGTAACACAGACCCAGAAAGACATGCATGATATATTCTCACTTATAAGTGATATTAGCACAACATAGATGTCCTCTGAGAGACTCCACCCAGTGGAGGATAGGACAGATACTGGGACTGTGGGCAAAGCTCTGAGAATTACATAAAAGAGTTGGGGGATGTAAAGACCTGGAGGGATCAGGAGCTCCACAAGGAGACCATCAAGCCCCGTGGATCTGGACTCAGGGGGCCTACATAAACTGATACACCAACCAAGGATATTGCACGCAGAGAATCCAGACACCCTGTTCAGATACAGCTGATGGAAAGCTCATTCTCCACATTTTCACAGGGGAGGAAAGCAGCGACTGCCTCTGACAAGAACTCTGTTGTCAGTGATTTGATCACTGCCCCTTGGCAGGGCAGCCTTGTGGGCACACAGAGAAAGGGATGCGTGCTATCCTAATGACACTAAATAGGCTGAGGTCAGACAGTGCGGGAGGAGGGCTCTCCTTTTTCAGAGGTCTAGGGAAGGAGATTAGGGCAGAAGATGGAGGAAGAAATAGATAAAAGTGAAAGGAATGAAAAGATAAAAATGACAGGATAACAGTTGAGGTGTAGTGTGAATAAATTAAAACAAATGAAAATATAATAAAAAAAGAAAGGCAGATTATTCCTGCCTCTGCAGTTTAATATAGCACTGTTCTGCCAAAGAACCTCAAGAATAAAGTGTCTTCTAATGACATTCTGCTATACTCATAGGTCAGAGTCTTGCTCAGCCACTATCAGAGACTCCTTCTTCTGCAGCAAATGAAAATAGATACAAAGACCCATAGCTGGACAAAGTGCATAGAGCAGGAGACCTTGGAACAGCGGGTCCTCCTAAATGCGATGTCTCCATCAATTCCTTCCCATCCCAGCTCAGGGAATTCTTCAGAAGAGAAGGCAGAAAGAGTCTAAGAACTACAGGGAACAAGCATACTAAGGAAACAGAACCCTCTAAACAGCAGGACTGATGCACATAAGAACTCACAAAAACGGTAACAGCATGCACAGGGCTGCCCAGCTTCAGGCTTGATGAGTTTCCAGCACCAAGGGTGGAAGTGGATACAAGCTCACATTCTTAACCCAGAAGCTATCTGCAATAGGTAAGCTCTCACAAGTGAAAAGAATTAGTTTTCTCTGGGTCTCCCTAGGGGTACAAAGGGTTCATATAACCAAGCCCCGTGCCCAGAACTGGATGGGCAATGTAAAAGTCAATGGAATTTTTGAAGAGTTCAGGTTTTGTTGTTGCTTATTTATCTCAGAATGCTTTGTCTGAGGTATTCCTTCTTTTCTTAATATAGAGATCATATGTTTATATATTATTGCTTCGAATTTTGTGTTTTTATGGGATTTCTGGGTTTATACATACATCTGTGTGTTTCCTCTGCTTTTCCTTTGTTGTTGTTCATTTATTTGTTTGCTTTTATTTTATATTAGCTTATTATTTTTATTTTTAGATATCTGTTTTTTTCTAATAAAAGAGAGCAAGAAAAGATGTGGATTAAGGTTGTGGGGAGATGTAAAAGGAGTTGTGGGAAGGGGACCATAATCAGAATATATTAAAAAAAAAACTATTTTAATAAAATATTTTTGATGCATGGTGGATATATATATCCATATATATAAAGTCCTAATTATTTCTGAAAACTATCCTCACTAAAAGATTAGTACATTTTTAAGATGCTAAACAATAATGGTAATCGTCATCATCCTGAGTGGATTGAGACTCACATCCTAGGACACATACCTCTCAGCATATCTGTAAGGTGTTTAAAGAAGTCCGAAACTGAGGAAGGAGGACTCACTGTGGAAGTAGGTGACACTATCTTTTGGGCTGGGGCCCTAGACTGAAAATAAAATGTAGAAAGTGAATTGAAAACAGGCATTTGTCTCTTTGCCTTCTGACTGCTGAAGCACTATGACTACCTGCCTTAGGCTATCATCATAGGAGAAATCATCCTGGCCACCGTGCCTTCTCAGGAACAATGGCATGCTGTACCTCAAACTGTGAGCCAAATAAACTTTTCTTTACTTAACTTGATTTTCCTCAGATGTTTTGTCACAGCAAAAAGAGAAGTGGCGAATATATACAGCAGCGTATTAAACTTTGGTCACATGTTAATAGAGCTGTGATTTGCATGATTGATGCACTAGATTATTTTACTAGATCATTCCAGTCAAAAGTGTGTCTTCTAGGAATCATAATCCAGCGGCATGAAGCCTACAAATACTATTAACCGTTTCTCTCTTAAATCGAAGTTTTTTTCCCTTTTATAGGAAATAGACTCATGTATGGCTGCTGTCTCTTGGAAGCCAGTTCTTTCCTAATGAAAGACAGAAAGGAATGGATCTGGGTGGGAAGGGAGGTGGGGAGGGAGTGGGAGGAGTCAATGAAAGGAATATAATCTTGGATATATTGCATGAGAAAAGAATCTATTTTCAGTAAAACGGAATTTATTAAAAGAAAAACAGATTCATTTCGTCATAATGTATCCTGATTACAAGTCTTGTCTCCATCTACTCCTCCCAGTACCTCCCCACCTCCCCTCTTATCTGGATCCACTCCCCCCCCCTTTTTTCATCTCTCATTAAAAAAGAGTAGGCTTCTATGAGATAACAATAAAATATAACAGAATATAATAAGTTAAAAAACTATCACATCAAAGTTAGACAAGACAAGGGGCAAGAATCCAGAATCACTAGTTCACACACTCAGCAACCCAACCAACACACTAAGCTTCAAGCCCTAATATTCTCACAAAAGACCTGGTGCAGTCCCATGCAGGACCCGTGCATGCTGCTTTGGTCTCTGTGAGTTCACATGAGCTTTGTTCATGATAATTTGGAGTGCTTCGATTTCTTGGATCCTCAATCCCCTCTCACTACTGTACTCTTTCTGCCCCCTCTTCCACAGAGTTCTCTGGGTTTTAAGTGAAGAGTTTGATGGAGACATTTGATTTAGGACTGTGTGTTCCAAAGTCCCTCTCCCCCTCTCTCTGTAGCATGAGGCTGTGAGTCTCTGAATTTGTTCTCATCTGCTGCAGGAGGAAGCTTCTCTGATGACTGCTGAACAAGGCACTGACCAGTAAGTATAGCAGAATGTCACTAGGAGTCATTTTATTGCTCTCTCTCTCTCTCTCTCTCTCTCTCTCTCTCTCTCTCTCTCTCTCCTCTCTCTCTCCTCTCTCTCTCTCTCTCTCTCTCTCTCTCTCTCTCCCTCTGTGTGTGTGTGTGTGTGTGTGTGTGTGTGAGTGTGTGTGTATGTGTGTGTGTGTGTTGTTGTTGTTGATGCTGATGCTGTTGGGCCACTGGGCTATTTAGTCTATGGTTCTTATTCACACAAGCAGTAGCTGTTATGGTTTCCATCTCATGGATTGGTCCTTATATCAATCATTTGCTGATTGGTTATTCACACAAACTTTGTGCTACCATTGCCCTAGCTTATTTTGCAGGCAGGATACCACTGTAGATAAAGGTTTTGCATCTGGCTTGGTGTTTACACTTATCTTTTGGTGGCAAGCAGAGTGCTTTCCAGAACCAAAGATGCTAGTAAGAAACGGTGAAGCCTCTAGGTAGACACTAGCTTGAATTCTCCGTGTTCAGTGAGTTGTATAGCTGTCGCCCTAAGCAATGGGGCCTTGCTGTCAGTTTATGGGAAGCAACCTAGGAAACACTTCCATTGCTTGTGGATTCCAATAGGATGTGCTTGGCCAACAACTCAATGAGACGCAACCTAATCCAGTACTGGAAGCTTTGGTTGGTAACAAGAGATGGCTGGTTAAGATTCTGTCTCTCCTGTTATTTTGGCGATTTTACTTAGATCACGTTTTCATACCTATGTATTTTAGGACATTTCTACTCTTTTAAGTTTCCATATTATTCTTCAAATGCCACTTAAATTTTGCCGTCCATCAACCTCCATTCTCTTCCTCTTCCTCACTTGATCCATCACAATTATATCTTCTATCTACTTTCCCTAACGAGATCTATGTGTCCATTCTAGCTCATTACTCTATGTTTACTCACTGTCCTAAGAACTGTAGCTTAGTTATTGACTTAAGAGCTAATATCTACATATAAATGAATACATACTTTATATGTCTTTCTAGGTTTGGGATACTCCATTCAGGATTATGATTATTCTGTTTGCATTATTTGTAGTTTTTACCTTTAAGATTATTTACAAAATAGATGATGTCAATTTCTATGTAGTGATCGATCCTTGCATCTCTGGGGTGAAGCCAACTTGATCATGATGAAATATACTTTTGATGTGTTCTAGAATTCAGTTTGCAAATATTATATTGTTAATTTTTGTGTTTATATTTATCAGAGAGATTTTACAATAATTTTTTTGTATCTTTGCCTGGTCTTGGTATTAGGATAATACTCACTTAGTAATGGAATATCAGAAATATTCTTTCATTTTCTATTTTCTAGAATAAATTTTGGAGTGTTGTGTTAGTTCTTCTGTACTAAATCCATCTGGCCTTGGGAACTATTCATTCAGAGATTTAAATTACTGTTTCTATCTCACCGAATATGATAAGAATATTAAAATATTTTAATTTAACATTATTTACCACCATCATGGAATTTATATCTAGAAATGTATCTATTTCTTTTAGATTTTCTAGTTTTATGGAATATAGATTTAAAGTATACTCTTTTAGAAGGATAGCAGGCTACCAAGAAGAGACTTTATACCCTATGAGCATATACAGGGGGAGGAGGCCCCCCTCAGTCACAGTCATAGGGGAGGGGAATAGGGTGAAAGTGAGAGGGAGGGAGGAATGAGAGGATAGAAGGGATGGCATAACAATTGAGATGTAACATTAATTAATTAATTAATCAATTAATTAAAAATAAAGTGTACCCTTTTATTCTGTGAATTTTCTTGGTGACTTATAATGTTTCCTTTAATCACTAGTTTTATCAACTTAGATCCTGTTTTGTTGTTGTTGTTGTTGACTTGGTTAAATGTTTATCACTTTAGTCTTTTTAGAGAACCAGTTCTTAATTTCACTGATACTTCATATACTTTTTGTTTCTATTTCACTAATTTCAGTCCAGGATTTACTGTCTCTTATTATCCACTCTAGTGTGAGTGTTGTTTGATCTTGCTTTTCCAAATCCTTTGGGTTCATCTTTAATGTGTTAAATTGAGATCCCTTAAAATTTTTATGTAAGTACTTAATGCTATTAATTTTATAGTACTTTTATTGGGCTTCACTGATTTTAGTGTGTTTTGAATTTGTTTTCATTGTATCATTTGACATTTTTAGTTTCTTTCCTGATTTCTCCCATGACCCTACTACAATTAAGTGTGTTACTTAGTTGCCAAAGTTTGTGTACTTTCTATACTTCTATTAATTCTGATGACCAACCTTATTCCTTTTTGATCAGATAAATGAAGATGTCATTTCAATTTTTCTATATTTTCTGAGACTTGGTTTATGTACTAATATGTAGTCCATTTGGAAGAAAGTTCCATGAGATACTGAAACCATCTCCATAAGGAGGTTCTTTGATGCTCCTCATCCTCTTTGAGTTAGGCTGGGTGTTGCCAGAAGTTAAACTGTCTCATTGTCAGTGAATCTTTAAAATAATAAAAACATTTTTAAATGCCATATTCTGTATGTCTCTGAAGTTTTTGAAGGCCTTATCTATTTTATCTTATCTTTCTATAGAATCATATCTATCTGTTGCACCTAAGATGTATATTCTTGTGATTAAAGTAGACTAGTAATTAATATGATCATCATCTGATCAACTAACAACTAACTTGTATAACTTATTTATCCTAAACAGCCTACAATAGCACTTTCAGAGTATTGGAAGCAAATCTTGTATTATAATTGAGTTATATGGGTACAATACTTCATATATATATATATTCTATACCACCATATCTAAAATTAAACTTATTTTGCATCTATATACAAAATTCTATACCAGTGAATTAAAAATAACCTTGTGAATGACAATTGAGGCACTAAGTTGAGGAGCAGATTCACTAATCTATTTTTTGTTCTATCTTTCCTATATATTTGTATATTCCCCTTTCTTTCTTTTCAACCCCTGTCTCTAAACCTATGAATGTAAGATAAAGAAAAAGAGAGGTATCTCAGAGTATAACCTTGTTTTCCCTCTAAATAAGATGAATAATAATGTAACCAACTCCCATTGATAATAACCCTCTATAGTCCAAGAAAAAAAAAAAAAAACACCTATGCAACCCCCCTTAAAAGAAATGGGGCATTGTTCTATTATGGTTTCTTCTGGCTGATTTGTGATGAATAATACCTCTGTAGGGGCCCAAATAAAATTGGGGAAATGGTTAAACAAGCTAGGAATAGCATTTGTGGTCCTGTTTCTAAATGTTGAGAAATCCCAGGCTTAATTAGAGTTCTGTGTGGGACAGCCTGCAATGCTGGACTAATTGAGATTGGAAACTTTCTTTGAAAGTGTCCTGGGAGCTGTCTTGTTCTGATGAGGAACAGCAATTGAAGCACTTGGTGCTGGAACAGGAAGGATGCAGGATGTCAGTGTTCAGCATGCTGAGAGGAAAGAACCCTGTCAGGTTTGATCCAATGTCACTGTCCGGTTCTTTTGTCCTGAAAACATATAATTTCTCACAAGCATTATACAGTCCTAAAATTATAAGTAGTGTGTGCATGATGCACAGAACAATTAAGACTGGTTTTCTGCCCTTCGTATGAGCAGAAAAAAAGACAAATATTCATTCAGGACATATGAAGAATGGCATCCAATAGTAATTCATAGGGGATGTGTAGCCAACAAGAAGCATCGTCTATGCCTAGACATTCATGTCTCAGCCAGTCTCAGAGCTATTCCTTTACAGTGGTATTAGCAACATAAGTTACCTGCTTGTTCTGCAGCTTAAATTCTTCACATCCTGTGTAGGTACAGTTTTCTTAACCAATATATTTTATTACAAACTTATTAACTGAGCATACATCCCTTATAACCCAACTAACTGAAACAATAGGAAAAGAGGATCAAAGAACAACAAAACCATAAGGATATCAGTTCTGAGGAACGATTCTCCTGGCGTTATCAGCAGGATTTCTTCTGCTGGAACCTGGAGTAACTAGAACCCAGAACCTCAGCAGGAGCCCAGAGCCCTGAAACCTTCCCTCCAGTGGTTCTCTCTAGGAACGGCTCTCTTGAAGTGGAGCTATGAACAGCCAAAACTATCCCAAGTCTCCAAAGGCCCTGCCTCCAGTTTTGTGCTCATTTATATATCTCCTCCCAGAGTCTGTTCACGGGATCTTTTCAGCTGGCAACAATCAAGCTCCCACACGAGGTGGTTTGTCTTCTAGTTGATTAACATCACCTGCTCTCTCACAAGACCGTTCCAATGTCACACTTGGGGTCATAACAAAAACAGGCTTATCTCTCCTTCACTTATGTATTTATTCATGCTACAAATAGCAATGTGCTATTTGTAAAACACTCTAATAATCATGGGTACATACACAAATATGGCCCTGCTCTTCTATCACAGAATTCCTACTGTGCTACAATATAGACAACTTGCTGTTTTTAATGCGTATTTTAACTTGATGGTCTCTAATTATTCAGAGAAAGAAATGTAGCAGATGTATCAATTCCTACAAGAATCATCAATGTACCAGCTCATGTCATCAACCTTCAACTCACAGCAGAAATCTTGACCTTCAATGTTGAAGGGAAAATAAACTGAAAATACAGTAAAGATCTCTTTGTATGACATTACTTCTTTCCCACATATTAGGTGGGAAATATAATACAAAGCTAGAGGACTTGATTTAAGACACCCATACTAGTTTCTGAGGTGCTCTGTGAATATTGAATCTTCATTTAAGAGACTTCACTGAAAATCTGGGTGAAATTCTTCTGTTCTAGATAATTATTACACTGTTAATGTTGAGCCAATTTTAGTTATGCTAATTACTAGCCAGGAAGAAAGATGTTACACATTGAAATGCACAGGTGAAAAAAAAAAGGAATTGCTATTTACATCAAACATATCTGTCAACTGTTATTCTTTTTGAAGCAGTATGGTGTTATCCCACAAGGAGTGGGACGTTTCTGTGTAGTGTTGTGGTATTTGGAGTTTTCTAGTAGCAACACTACGCTGTCATTGCATCAATACTTAGAACACACAGCACTGAAGATGCCTGGACCTAGGTGAATTCTGCCTGAATGTGTAGTATTCATATTAGAGACAACAATAACGTTGTGGACGAGACATTAGTTCGCAAATGAAAACTTTAATAAAGTGAAGGGTACAGTATAGTATGTCACCTTTAAGAAATGTTTCTCTTTATGATATGGAGTTTATTATAGTGGTAGGGGTACCCCAGAGAGAAAGAGAAGGGGGGCAAGAGATAAGCCTAAGGAATGTTTGAAGTAATAGAAGTGAAAATAAATTCATTACTCCTTTTGTAATGGAGAAAATTTATCTGAGCACTTGCATTCTAAGAATTCATGAGGGAAAAACTTACACAGCCACCCCCCTTTTCATCCAGTAGCAGAAATACCAGGGTATACCATATTGCAAGACATGATGGACAGTTATATCACACTGGACAACAAAATATTTAAGGGTTGTTCAGACACATCAAAATTCAATGCGGAATATAGATATTTGATGTTACAAAAGTTGGCTATAATTTAAAGTTTAACGTGTAACATTTATATATCACTGAAACTAGCTTAAAAGTTTGATAACTTAGGCTTTAACACTGTACTCCTTGTAAGCACTGCACAATATCCCAAGCAGTATCTTCTGTTGCTTGAGATCTGGTGTCCCAATATCGCCCATGTCATCTAGCCAGAAAGTGAAACATCTCTCTTTACTTTGGCCTTTCTGAAGAATCTTTATGGCATTCTTCTGTAGAAATTATTTACATATAAAGTGTAACATGGGGCTGTGAAATGCTGTCATGGAAACCATAACAATAGGGGGAAAGAGAAATTTGAGGATTTAGGGAATAGTTTTGATTTTTCAAATATAATAGCTTCCTTAACAAAGTAAGCTGGGCCATATGGTGAACTATGTGCATTCACAAATAGATTTCTACAGCATGTGATGAATTACTAAATCAGTTCATTCCAAGTGAGCCCCAGTCCACTCCAGCTCAACATTCCCAAGGTGATAAGATGCCAAAAATTAGACCCAGCAAACAAAGAATACTGTCTTAAGTTCTCCCCCTGGGGCTGAAATAAGATATCCGGAACACAGCAACTTAAGTGAGAAAGGTCTTATTTTGGAATACAGTTTCAGAGAGACAGAGTCTGTTAAACAAAGAAAGCATGGTAGCAGTAAAGGAAGGTATAGTGACAGGAGCCGGAGCTTGGCTGCTAATAATAATCCATAGTCAGGGAGCAGAGAGTGAACACAGAACAGAACAAGGCTATGAAACCTCAAGGCCACCACAGTGGACTATTTCCTCAAGAAAGGTTTCACATCCTGAAGGTTCACAGTCTCCCCAGAGCCAAGCACTGTAGATTAGGTATGCCTATGGGACTGTTTCACATCCAAGACACAAGAAAGTACTTAGTTCTTAAAGTTACTTTTATGAAACTGTGTTTGTTTCTCTTAATTTATTCTCTTAACCTGGTTATCACATAGATGAGACTCATTTATATTTGCTTACAAGGCTTTAAAACAGATCGTCAGCAGTTTAAAATCTGTTCTTAATCGTCTATGCCACCCTGACTCTGCTGTTCCCAAAATCTCCAACTGATTTACTTCTTAGTTCTTTCCTGGCTCCCTCTGAGTCTTCCTCATCCTGCACCTCTGTCTGTGGCTGACTCCCCTGCTGAATCCCCTACTTCCTCTTCTAACTCCCCATCCCCCTCCCTGTCTGGCAGAAAGTCCAGACTTATTCTCTCCACTGCTCAATGACTGGCTATAACCTGATTTTTTGAAATACAATGGGGACAATTGAGCATCATGGTTTATACAACGTTGACACAGGTGATTCTCAGAACAGGGCTTGCAGCCAGCTATGGGGAACGCAAAAACCACCACTTGAAGTATACAATAACATTATGCCTATACTTGTTACTTAATTTAAGCTCCCAGAAAATAATGCTTCTTTTCATAAAATAGACATTTATCAAAATCACCCAGTTGGAAAAAATAGAGAAGCCACTGGATTCAAAAGCTAAAGACTTATTGTAATTAAAGTATAACTTCTCCTTTCCCCATTCTCCCTCTAATCTCTCCAGTGTCACCTCCTTCCAACTTCTCCCAAGATCCTCTAATACCTCTTATGTTCACAGCTCCTTTTATTTGAATATGTCTATATGGTTTTAATATGTTTTACATATGTCTATGATAAGAGGTCTATATGATATATGACATATATAATATGTGTTATATATAAATATAGTATGTATTGTTTGTGTGTTATGTGTGTGTTACATATAACCTGTTGAATCCATTTTATGTTGCTTGTGTCTGACCACTTGGTACTGCACAACCAACAAGGAGGCTCCTCCCTGGGGACGATTAAATCTCCCTCTCTCTGCAGTCATTAGTTGCCAGTGGTCCTTTTCCCACTTCAACATTATCTTGTCTGTTAGCATTGACCATTGTTCAGGTCTTATTTAGAAAGCCATATTATTCTGAGGTCATAGATATAGCTTTCTTATCATTTCTAGGCAATACAATCTTATAGCTAACTTTCTGGTCATCCATATCTTATGACATTTTAGACTTCTCTTCTTCTGTGTTTTCGGGACCCTGATGCATAGAACTGTTGTGAGCAGTGGAGCTGGGCACCTGTGATCACTTATCTACATTTGGTCTACTTATGTTTTTCTCTAATAGTTTACTGCAAAGAGATGAGTCTTTGGTGAGAACTGAACTTCTCTGTGGGTATAAAGATGAGTATTTAGAATTCAGTTAGAAATTATACTGATCTTGTAAAGTAGCAGCAGTATAAATTCCTCTAAAAGTCATGACTTCTGTAGCCCTTGATAGTTGCTACATTTCTGTTAGCAGTATCAGGCATGATATTTAACTGCTGAAAGGACCTTAAGTCCAGTTAGAGAGATATTAGTTACCACCCAGATATCAGTACTATAGTTGCACTTAAAAGGATACCGTGTTGTGCTGGTCATTGTTATGGTTTATAGTTCACAGCTTAATGGGACTACTGGTTGCTTTTGTTCTTCAGCAACTTACAAAGTGCCCTCTGGTACTGTGAGAACAACTCTTCAGGCAGGCTTTTATGTCAGGTCCAGCTTGAATGCTTCAAATTCTGTATCCAAACCCTATGTAGTGTTCAGCAATGTAGACTTACCTCCAACCTCTAGAACACAGCCCAGGACAACAGCTATAGCCTGAATTGTTTGGGGGCATCTCTTTGATACCCCTGCCCAACAATCTTGGAAAAGGGTTCCTCGTGAATGGAGCTGGGTTTTTGTTTATTGCTGAATTGCTGATAATGTATCTGTGGCTACAGGTTGAATTTAGACTTAGTTACTCCTCTCTTTCCAGCACCAGAACACTATAATGTTGCTGTTAAAACAGAAGCATCTTCATAACTGAAGCATTTTTAAATCTAAAATATAGATCAGATTTTGCTGCAACATACATCATCACAAAAATCCAGGTTGCACACGTGCACCTGTAAGTTTCACTGAGGTACACACATCTCTGCCTTAGGCTGCAGGCTTATTGGCTGAAGCAGCTGGGTTGCATCTAACACTGCCACTCAAGCTGGAGGACAAGCATTTATCCTATGTAACCTTCCTAAGCCATTAGCCAAAATATAAAATAGTAAACATGACCAACAAGCAAATGCATTTAAAACATCAATTTGCATTGCATTTTTCTAGAATCTCCTTAACCAAAGTAAGTTGGAGTCCCACCACATAATGATTCAAAATGAGCTATATTATTCCCATTGAAATTGGAAAAAGAATAGATAACAATATTTATAACACAATCAACTATTTTTCTCTCAGATATTTTCTATCTTTATACATGCAAAATCCATCCATACCACCTTTGAACTAAAGCATCAGAAAAAACAATCTATGATGACTTCATCATCCATATGGAATGAACAAAGTTTTGTTCAATGAATTATGAGTAAAAACACAAGAGTTTGTTGTTATTTGGTCTGTCTGTCTGTTTTTGTCCTACAGACCTTTGAAGTATAGTTAGGTAACTGGGATAGAAAACCCACAGTAAATATTCCTACTGTTAAAAGGGGGGACACAAAGTACCTATAACCCTCTGGTCCATGGTAATTTTATAATCCAACAAAGCAAATGTTACCAGCTCTTAAATTATTGCTTGTTAACCATTTCTGCTCCAAAGGTCTGTGACAACGAGCCATGTCTGAGGTCTAAAGCCTTGAACTAGTGAAAATATTCAGATGTGAGCAGAAAGAGAGGGATGTAGAAGTGACAGAAGATGTTCCTCAAGTCCATAAAAAGAGAAAATAAGTGATTCAGTGGGTATATGAAAGCCTTACGAATAGTTCAGTACAGTAAACATTAAAAGTAAGAGCTCAGTATTGAACTGCTTATATTGGGAAATACTCTTTTAAATAATAAAAATTGAGAGGGACTTTTAAGGAAATAATAAAAGCACCTCTCACAGGTTGGCACATGAAGCTATGGAACATGGGGTCCATCAAATCAGCATACGTTGTATGGAGGCAGAGAGACTGAGTGATATAACTTCCCATATCCTTAAGGCTGTATAACCTGAAATGACGTGAGGGAAATCAGTCCTGGTGCAGTGCCTAATAAAAGCATTATGGGCGTGTGGTTATTACTGGAGGAGAGCCTCATGACCATCAGGGATTTCCAGAAAATAGAGGAAGAATGGGCATTAAGAAGAGAACTTAATGTGATAGAGGCATTGTTTCATTCCCAATTTCACAAGCCATGTTCAAAAGCAGCTAAATAGGAAAGTAACTCAGCGAGGCCCATGAGACAAGTATGCTGCTTTGTAAGTCTCCAAGAGTTCTGTGGTGGTATTTAGGCAAGATTATAGAATAGCTTAGTTGTATAGACCAGCATTTGAATCACTTTGCTACAGTACTTAAGCATTAAAAGTTTTTTTTCTTTCAGTGTGTTTACATGATGGATTACATGGATGGCTTTGCACACATTGAACCACCTCTGCATGCCCGGGATGAAGCCAACTTGGTCACGTGAATGATATATTTTATGTGTTCGTGGATTCAGTTTGCAAGTATATTATTGAGTATTTTTGCATCAATGTTCATGAGGGAAACTAGACTGAAATCATCTTTCTTTGTTGGGACTTCAGGTGGTTTATTTATCACTCTTCACAAAACTAAACTCAACGTAGAATAATTTTCTCAAAATAAAATCAGACACAGTTAATATGTTAGAAGAAAAAGTGTGGAAGAGCCTTGAGCTCATTGGCACAGGAGACAACTTCCTGAACAGAATGCCAATAGCTCAGGCTCTAAGATCAACAATTAAAAAATGGGACCTCATGAAACTAAAAAGTTTCTGTAAGACAAAGGACACTGTCAACAGAACAAAATGACAGCCTACAGACTGGGAAAAGATCTTCACCAAGCCTACATCTGACAGAGGACGATCTGTTTATAAAGAACTCAAGAAATTAAACACCACCAAACCAAATAATTCAATGAAAACATGGGGTACAGTACTAAATAGAGGATTCTCAACAGAAGAATGCTAAATGACTGAGAAACAATTAAAGAAATACTCAAAGTCCTTATTCATTAGGAAAATGCAAATAAGAACAACCCTATCAAAATGGCTAACATAAAAAAACTCAAGTGGCAGCACATGCTGGCAAGGATGTGGAGAAAGGAGAACACTCCTTCATTGCTGGTGGGAATGCAAATTTATACTACCACTTCAGAAATCAATCTGACACTTTCTCAGAAAATTGTGAGTAGTTCTACCTCAAGCCCCAGCCACACCACTCCTGGGCATATACCCCAAAGATGCTCTACCATACAACAAGGACATTTGCTCAACTATGTTTCTAGTAGCTTTATTCATAATCACCAGAATCTGGAAACAACCTAGATGTCCATCAACCTAAGAATGGATGAAGAAACTGTGGTACATTTACACAATGAAATACTGATCAGCTATCGAAAACAAAGAAATCTTGTAATTTGCAGGCAAATGGATGAAACAAGAAAAAAAAAAAAAAAGGAAGGGGTGGGGGGACAGGAGAAGAGCAAAGCAGGCTGGTTTTCTCAAAATCAAGCACAGTGTCAGTAGTACTGATTCAGAGTTCCTGGTACAAAAAAAAAAAAAAAAATGGCACAAAACCAAATCCTGTTCTTGTCAGTTGGAGCCTGAAAGGCAGTGCACCAAATATGTGAAAGGGAGAAGACAGAATAATATAGATGAAAACTGATCATCTAAGAGTGAATAGTTAAGCCCTCTTCTCTATGTTACGTACATTTCTTCTCTTCAAAAAGTATTATTGTCTCAGATAGAATATTGTTTGCCTAGTCTAAGGCTTTTTCAGGTGTTAGGTGTTCACAATGTGTGTGTGTGTGTGTGTGTGTGTGTGTGTGTGTGTGTGTGTGTGTGTGTGTGTGTGTTGGGGAGGGAGCAACATGATGTTACAATGGGGCTGAGCACTCAAGGCCACACCTGCCAAGCCCATCAAAGGAAGGGAAATGGTGAGTAGTCTCTGGCAACGGCTCAAGGTGAGGGATCTGAATGGATAACGGAAAATGACTGTGGATTGTGGAGGACTCTATGAGGTAATGTCCCTATCTATATCAAACATTTCTCTTTTGATGAAGCAATATAAGTGACAGTATGTCTTCATGCTCTCTGACCTTGCTAATATTTTTTAACTTTTATTTTAGTATCCCCTATAGCTACTGAATTCCAAGACCAATTGGCATCTCCTTGGAGTGCATAGTGTTGGGCCTTTAGAGATTCTGCCCATCATTTGTGAAAAGGTTTTAATGTAATGGTAATTATTTCCTGTCTTAAAAACATTTTGAAGAATGGTGACTCCACCAACTAACATTAAATAAAGGCACTCTGTGAATGGAAAACATCATTTGAAAAAGATACAAGTTTTTTGATAAAGTCTTAGTACTTGGTGGATTACCTTTTTACAGTTGTTGGGCAGAGCATTTCTTGGAGTCTCACAAATCATAAAGATTGGTAGCATGCTAGAACTGGGTGATGTTTCAGGCATTAAAAAGTAGTGGGCAGTAATTACTGTGGGCACTCAAAACCAATTTGTCTGTTGAGAATAAGTGGCTACTACTATGGCATAGGCCTAATATTCAGTTATAAATGGAAAGAACAAAACATTTATAGCACTCCTTTCAATATTTAAGAACAGTACATAAGAAGGGTAGAAAGGCTATCAGAGCTGGAGGAAGAGACGTGGTCTTTTTAGCTATTTCTTCCAAATTGAAGCATTGGCCCATAGAAGAAGGAGGGAGTCTCATAAAACTCATAATCCTAAAGAACCTTACGAAGCCCAGTGAGTTCACAAAATGTGTAAGATTCACAAAGAATAGAAACTTGCAAGGATTAAGGTTGCTCCCTGGGGTATATGAACAGTAAACAGTTGTTAGGGGAGATGGAACTGTTTCGTGGCATTGCCCATTACTGGGCAGATAGCTGCTGAGAGCTGCCTTTGTGAGCTGGGTTGGGATGTGCTGATGTAGTTGCTTTAGCGTCACTCAGGCTCCTAAAAGTAATCCCTAACCCATGTTTCTGAAAATCATCCCAGAAGACTCATTGGTTCACCCAATTGTCACAGTTAGGGTTTCCATTGATGTGATGAAACAACATGACGAAAAGCAAATTGTGGAGGAAAGAGCTTATTTGGCTTACATTTCCACATGCTGCTCATCATTGGAGCAAGTCAGAACAAGAGCTCAAAAGGGAAGAAGGAACTCGGAGGTCTGAGCTGATGCAGAGGCCATGGAGGAATGTTCCTACTGGCTTACTCCTTATGGCTCACTCAGCATGCTTTCCTATAGAAGTCAGGACCACCATTGCAGGATTGTTGCTACCCACCATGGGCTGAACACTCTCCCACCAACCATTAATAAAGAAAATGCCATGCAGGCTTCCCTACAGCTGCCTCCCTCCTCTCTGTATCAAGTTTACATAACATTGGCCAGCACAGCAATCTAGACTTACACGTAATAATTTCTTTGGTCTTTTATTAGTGTCAAATTTGAAATAAATATTAGGAGATCCTGAAGAAAAGTAACACAAACCTTTTAAAGTTTTAGTCTGTTTATATGTCTATAAAGGTAACAAATGGATCACTGACTTGGTCTTTGTAGTATAGTTGATTGTAATCCAGCGCATTTTTCAAACCTGAGGTTTCTTTGTTTATTAAATTTTATTGGCAAAAAACAGGTTTTGATAGGCTCAGATTTTCCTATATTTATTATCATTGATTAATAGGTGTCTACCTATATTTTTGAGGTCTGTTTTTAAGTACCAAATGCCTTAAGTTTATTAAGTGCATTTTTTATCTTCTAAGTTAGTACAGGAACAGTTACATTAACTACTTTGTTGTTTATAATATGAGCATATTATATTAGTTTCTTATGACTCACTAGCTGGTCCAGAATCAAAGCCAAATACTTGTAGATTTGGTATGGAGCTATCTTATTTACTAATTGGCCATTTCTGTCATTCATTCTTATTTTTATATACTCTACACTGAGTGGGGTTCATGATACATTTGCCTGTGGTAGATCTATGTCAGGGTATAATTTCATTTCATTTAGCTCCACATAGCATTGGGCATGTAAGAGAAGAGGTTGGTGAGAAGAGACAATGCTCCATGGTTTCTTTATATTCTTGAACACCTTGTGGGTAGAGACACTGACTTCCAGTGTTCCAGATTCTCCTTTGAAACAGACAAGGCAAAAAGACTGAAAAACCAAAACAGATCTTTCTCCCAAATAAAAGGCAGATGTGTTGTGTAGACTGCCCATCATTATAAAGTCTTGGGTGAGTGTTCAGGCAGCAAACTATCTCTGTCATCTTCTCATTTGTGAAGCTGCTAACCGGCACTCTCTGTATACTCAGGTAATTAGTTTTATTCTTTCTCAAGTCTCTGATGGGTTGAAGACCAGATAGTTCAGTTTTACAACTAAGCTTAGTTGTTTAGGGGTTAAGATGTGTTTAGGTCTAGATAGATGTTGTAAGTTGATAGAGATGAAATATAATAGATGTTGATTTACATTCAGAATTGTAGACTCACCAAGATAGGAATGATGTTTTAACTTCAAGTTTCTCAAATGCAAATAGCCAAAACACTATGAATGTAGCATTTATATAATTCCTGGTTGTTTCATGGCTCTTCTTGTTGTAGGTAGTTTATTTTATATATGTGTAATAATATAAATGTATATGTAAAATTTTTTAATTAATAATAAAAAATGCTTTGGGGTTCATAAGATCACATTTTCTCTCCTGAAATGTAATTCTTGTTGAGTTCAGATACATATCTGCGTCTATATCTATGTGTGCTTACTGTGAAGCTGTGTGCTTATTATGACAGGCATGTGGAGGTCAGAGGAAAACCTCAGGTGTCAGTCCTTGCATTTCTCACCTCTTTTTAAGCAATGTCACTTATTTTGTTGTCACTGTTATTTACTGCTGCCTATTTCAGTCTAGCTGGATGATAAGTCTCTGGAGAGTGTCTGTCTCCCATGTTGCTGTAGGTTACCGACACATGCTACTATACCCAGAATGGGATGGGTTGTTGGAATTTAAACTCGGGACCCCATGATTACATGACAGAAGCGTATTCCCTGCTGCTGTTTCTGAGACAGAGTTTCACTTGTGTCTCATGTTGATCTTACTTATGACTCGTCTGCCTGAAGCAACCGAGTGCTGGTATAAAAGTCTTGTGCTTCTGCTACACACGGTTTTCAAACAGACATTATCCATACATCTATATGTGTGAATAAAAAATATTTTCAATGGTATTTGGAGGATGTCGGTGGGGGGAACAGCAATGAATCTGCTATGGAGTATCCAAAATCAAACAAGGGATACAGAAAACGCCGTTCCTCCCAACTTTGGACCACAGCAGCAATAAGGATCACTACGACTGTAACATCATGGATGATGTGTTTAATTTAGCTTGTGGAGTATGCTGAGATCTCACTTTCTAAATCCATGACTGTTAAGTTAATAGCTCTTATACCAAATTAAGACCATTTCCCTGTATCCATAAAGTTATAAGAGAATCAAAGAACACCAAAAGCAAACTCATCCCTCATCACAAGCAGTTTTGCAGTAGGCTATAGACAGTGAGATCAAATTTTGTTTTAGGAATAAAGTTTAAAAGTTCCCCATTAAACAAGGCAGATTAGAGTCTGAATGGTGAGCTACTGGCTATTTAAAATCAATAAGGAAGATACCCAGAAGTGCCAGGGATATTTAACAAAAATCAATGGTACTTCAAAATTATGGTGGAAAATCAAGGTTTGTAAGTCAGTGCTTTAGATCTGATATGGCACTCTACTTACAGATCATACACATTTCTATATGAGAAATGTTGACATCCATTGATATGACTCAGCACTTGCCAGCAAAGTTGAGTTTGAGTCTATATGGTAAAGTAAAGAATAAATTCTGACCTCATTCATTGATAGTACAAATGTGTCTCCCTCCCCAACAAATATTAAATAAAATTAAACATTTTTAAAGCCTCAACTTTAATTATGAGATCTGTGGGACAACTAAGTCAGTAATCTAAGTTTGCTCTTGGGGACCCATATAATCAAAGGAGAAAAGAGGCTAACAATTTATATTTTTATGCCCCCCCAACACACACACACTTACTAAAATAAATGTAATGTAAAAAGATTAAAAACAAAGATAAATCTTTTTAAAATTGACTTTTACCCAGTTTAATATTTCTTTTTTTTTAATTTTTTATTTTTTTATTAATTTATTCTTGTTACATCTCAATGTTTATCCCATCCCTTGTATCCTCCCATTCTTCCCTCCCCCTCCCCCCATTTTCCCATTATTCCCCTCCTCTATAACTGTTCCTGAGGGGGATTACCTCCCCCCGTATATGCTCATAGGGTATCAAGTCTCTTCTTGGCAACCTGCTGTCCTTCCTCTGAGTGCCACCAGGTCTCCCCCTCCAGGTGACATGGTCAAATGCGAGGCACCAGAGTATGTGAGAAAGTCATATCACACTCTCCACTCAAGTGTGGAGAATGTTCTGACCGTTGGCTAGATCTGGGTAGGTGCTTAAAGTTTACTGCCTGTATTGTCCTTGGCTGGTGCCACAGTTTGAGCGGGACCCCTGGGCCCAAATCTGCCTATCATATTGTTCTACTTGTAGATTTCTAGGACCCTCTGTATCCTTTTATTTTGCTGTTCTCCCATGCGTCTCTCATTTAGAGCCCCAATAGGATGCCTTCCCCTCTGTCTCAGTTTCCTGGTAAGTGAAGGCTTTCGTGGGACATGCCTCTTGGGCTAGTATGCAGATATAAGTGAGTATATACCATTTGATTCTTTCTGCTTCTGGGTTAACTCACTCATTATGATCATTTCTAGCTCAATCCATTTATCCACAAATTTCGGGAATTCCTTGTTTTTAATAGCTGAGTAATATTTCTTATTTGAGTGTAGCTACTACTATTGTGTTCCTATTACTTGTCTTATGTTTTATTTTATGCTATTGAAAGCTTATTATAATAAGATAAAAATAATTCTCTGGGCACTATGGGTACCACTATATGCCCCAATCCTGCCAAGCTAATACTTACTTATTAATTAATAATATATTTAATATTGGCCTCATCCGTATCTGTGGCTCACACAGAGCAATAACTTTGATTTATTCTGAGGCTATCTTCCTTCAGATGAGGAAAATAAAGTAGTTTCATTTTATATTTGTATTTACAAGTGTGGTGCATCAAAGTACTCTAAAGATTGGTGGCACACACTATACAGACTTGGGCAGTGGGAACAAGTCAGCTATCATGACAACAATAGGACAATACAGTGACAGAAAGAAGAGAGATAAATGAGAGTTAATGTATATAGTTCTTTGAATGCTAGGTTGAAGTTTTAGACTTTATCTTATAAAAGATTTTTAGAACACAAGAATCAGATCATCTACATTTCAAAAACACCTTCTTGGACAGAGACGTCTTGGAGAAAGTCAAGCATGGAGGCCCTCAACCTACAAAAAGAAAAATCGTAGAACTCTTAGAAGTGTAAAGCAAGTGAGAATGCTTAAAGATCATGAAACATGTACACTTTTGTGTAGATATTTCATCGTAGGTAAAACAGTTCATTTGAAGAAAATCTCCATAAGATTTAGGGTGCTCTAAAGTGAACTGAAACTTTCTCTCGTAGAGGAAAGCTCATAGCATAACACCATGTAGATTTGGACATTTCCTCTGTGAAGAATTATTGAAAAACAGTTACATGCCACCTTTCCTCTAAGAACTCAAGATACAATGTCAAATTTAGATTGTCTAGTATTGCAAAGATTAGTTTTCCCCTCCAACTTAATGAATAGGAAGGCAGGAAATGCAAGGTCTCATCACTAAACCAAGATTTTTTTTGTTTTGTTTTCATTTAGAGCAAAAATGCACTCAGACAGAGAAGGTGCACAAAGCACATAAACAGACAGATTCCCTTGGGGGGGAGGGGACCTAAAGGTGCTGTGAGAGCATGTGTGGTAGAGATGATTTCATGTGCAAGAGAGTAAGATGAGTTCCTGCTTTACATCAGAACTGACTAGTTTGGGCTAACACAGAGGTAGGAGAAGTGTTGGATAATCCAGAAAAAAACAAGAAATTGACTAGTTCCTACCATAGGGTCCTCCTTTCCCCCTTTTAGAAGATTTAGAGGTCTCATCCAACAGTGCCCTGCAGCAGGAAAAGCCCACCAACTCTTTGCCTTAGTAAGAGACAAGAAGCAGTGAGTCAGAAAATTTACATTTAATTGAAAAATACATTAAATGTACCTGAAATTTCTTTTTCCTGTCTGCTTACTAGAGAGTTGTCTGCCTCCTTGTTACTGAAATTGGTAGGTTCATTGGAATTTCTTTGTAGGTATTTGTTGAAAAGGTGAATAATGGACACTACTTCTACTCAAAACCTTCCAGAATAAAGAAGAAAGACACAAAGAGTGAAAAAGTAGTATTGAGTTGAACAATAAAGTGTTGTAGGAAACAAACCCTGAAATCCTAGAAAGATTCTCTCTTGGTTAGTTCCATTATGCATCATAATCTTATCGCTTAAATGGATGGCTTGTCAGTTAGGTATTTTCAGACTACCATTTCTGTCCTCCTGTGAGGCAGAGGCACTAAGCAAATGTGCTCACTACCCTGTATCAGCTACTTTCCTGTTGTTGTGATAGGACACCATGACCAAGGAAACTTATAGACAAATTTATTTGGGGATAGAGTTCCAGAAGGTCATGTGAAGTCCCATGCGGGGGGGAAAAAAAACTGAGAGGAAATGGGCTATTGTGGAGCTGGGGCCTGCAGAGGGAAAAGCTGCTGCCTGCAGAAAGTGACTGGGTAGAAATCACATGGGTTTCTAGGAGGTGATTTCAGAAGTCCCTGTTCTGGATTATGAGCCTTTTCTGTCTGCGTACACACAGGTCAAGCTGGGCCAATGGGAACAACTAGAGCGGATGCATTAGCTAACTGAGCTCTATGCCTGGGCAAGACCCAAGAAGAAAGGACACAACAGTATCTAATAACAAATTCTTTTACGTCAGTAAAGTCTAGAGGAAAAGCTGTATTCATGTGACCATACATGTGAAATATCAGGAAATATACCAAAAGGTAAAGTTTTTTTTTAAAGATAAAGGCAACTTAATTACTGTATAGTTTACAATTCCACAAGTAAAATTAAACCCAAACAATTATTCCCTTCTGACTTTTGCCACACCATGTGATGGACAAGAAAGTCTGCACATCGTACAGATGGTTTTTTGTCAAGCGTGTGAAGTGGTGGTGGTGCTACAGATTGTATCTGAAATGACTTTATATCATGAGAGTGAAAGACATGTTCAAAATGCGAAATTCTATTCCCCAGGGTATGGGGAACAAAACAAAGTTTCTGACAAGAAAGTTAATATGCACATTTGGGATTCTCAGGCCCACAAAAGTAGAGAAGGCAACAAAAGGAAATTTATTAATCTCTACAACATGAGCTTTGACTCCTCAGCTGTTTCTCAGTCTCACTATTTGGAGAAGAGCCATACTCAGAATCAGAAGAATTACTGTAAGAAACCACTGGGTATCTCCATCAGGGTATCAGCCAAGGCTGCGCAAACCTAATACTACTTCAAGAGCTCCAAACATTCCTGGAGTCTGTTAGCAAGAAGCCTCCTCCAGCATTTAGAATGAGAACCCATATCTGCACTATCGCATTTCCATTTTTACCTGTGTTGCAGCGTCACACACAAGGAAGTGAACATCAAATTAAAGAATCCCATGCTTTAATGCCAAATTAAAGAATCCAATGAGGGATTCAAAGATACATGGTTCTTACCTACTGCTATAAATGTGCAGGTAACATGAGAGTGAGGAAGACTAGAGCACTAGATTACAAAGCTCATTTCAGGAATATGGGGGATAGTTAATTGGAAGTCCATGGGTACAGATAAATGGTTGCTTCCATATCTAGACATAAAATGACTAAATAGCCAACTCCCGCTAGAAATTTTCTAGGCACACCCCCAGACAATTTGATATGTGTTGACTAGCAGAATAGGTGTTACCTCACCGCTTACCTGCTCATTCAAAAACAAATAACTCTCTTCAAGATAAACTTGAAGATTACATGAAAGGGCAGAAGGTCCTAATATTAGTTTAGAGTGAAGAATGAGAAGTCTAGGTATAGGTAGAGGGGGAAAAGGTTGATTCTAGCCACAAACAAAAATATATGAAATTTAAAGATTTTCATTGGAGATTTCAAAGACCTATCAAAGACAATATAATGGTACACTGGGGGGGGCAGGTACCTCATTGGTTACCACCTCATTCAAACAGGAGAAATGATGGTTCCCAAAATGAGCTTGATTATACTCAAGTGTAAGAATCTTGATAATTCAAGCCAGTCTTCTTTCAAAGGAATTGACAGCTCTATTGAAATCCATGGAGTACAGAGAAATGTCAACAAAAAAGCTAAACATTGAACATTAGAGCAAACACTCCAGTGTGAGATGTGCCAGTCACAGAGGCATCCACACAGCAGTTCACAAGTAGTAGAAATGAGATTGCTTTATCACCTTATGAAAGCAAACAGAACCTGATATCAACTTACCAGAGAGTATTTGTCAGAATAACATGTTTCCCTGGGGTTTAGACAGCAAAAAAGGAAGTGGCTCCTACAGTGTAGACTATGGAATTACAAGCAGCTGCTGTCACATGAGGCACCAGTGTCCGTGAAACAAGTCATGAAAAGTGACATCAGAAGAGAAAACAACACCTTGAGTGAGGGAAACAAAGGTCAGAGAAGAGACAGTCTAATCATAAAGGGAAAAGAGCTCTCAGGATAAAACACAGACAAAGACAAGAGTGTCTGATAAAGTAAAAGAGAGAAAGATAAAGTTAGAGACAGCTCAGAAAATATAAAGCATGGAAATAAAGAAAAGAAAATGTGATGTAACCTCTGAGAATAAGCATGAGAAAGAGAAAAGGGAATCAGAGAGAGAGAGAGAGAGAGAGAGAGAGAGAGAGAGAGAGAGAGAGGCAGGTAGAGACAGAGAGAGAGGAGAACAGGATGGCCCTGTTCTTAGCTTCTGAACTCATAGTTTACCCGAGGGGCTCAAAGCAAACAACATTGCTTTAGATGGAGTCAGTAAAGGTAGACGTGGTATCAGTTTAGGAAAGAAGAAAGAAAAGCTTACTTGCTTTCACAAACTGAAATCAAATAGAAGGAACAATGTACATGGCATGTATATCAAACCTTTGAGGGAGTACTTTTGAGGTGAAGAAACTCTTGGAATTTGAACTTTTAGCTTGCTTACACAAGAGTTACTTGAAGAGATCAGTGGAAAAAATTTAGATAAACTCAAGCAGTTTAAATGAAATATAGAGGTAAAACTCAGGGTCAGCTCAAAAATATCATTCTGTGTGTGTATGTGGGTGTGTATGTGTGATTGTGTGTATATGTATGTATGTGTGTGAGTGTATGTGTGTGTGTATGTGTCTGTGTTGCTGTGTGTGTATAAATATGTGTGTGTATGTGTGTGTGCATGTGTGTGTGCATGTGTGTGTGCATGTGTGTGTATATGTGTGTGAAAGTGTATGAGTGTATATGTGTACATGTATGTGTCTTTGTACATATATGTGTGTGCATGTGTCATGTGTCTGTGTGTATATGTGTATGTGTGTGCATGTATGTGTCTGTGTCCTCTGCAATGCTTTCCTCTCTCATCTGCTTTCTCTTCTCTCTTTATCTCACCCCCTTCTTTCAGAATGAAAGGAAGAGAAGAATGACAAAGTCTAACCCTAGCCTCTAGGAAGCAGGAATATAATTGTAAGATGAATGGAAAAGGAAACCAGAAGATGCCATGCTTTCTGTTAGCAGCTTCTGGTCCTTAATGGAATGTGTGCATTTGTACATGTGTACAGTTAACCACTAACAAAGGTCAGGTGAAGTCAAAGCATTAAATATTATTTTTTAGTTACTTCAGCTTATTTTCTAAAAAGAAAGTGCTTGTATATAATACGATTTTCCTAAGTGAAACCATTTCTATTTTGTCCATCAAATTGCAATAAAAATGAGTTGTTTGTTCAGGGAAACAATGTACACAAAATGAGAGAATTACAAAGCAATCTAGAGACACACCAGCCTGAATTTGCCAATATATTGTTCAATTTCAAAGAATGTTCGGGCATGTGAGAGAGCGGACTTGGCAGAATCCATTCCTTTATTAGTTTTGTTGGCATCATGCTATTAGTGTTGTTAGCATTTTACTACTGCTGTGTGATTGTTCATGTGTGTGTTTTCTCCAATAAAAGTTTATGAAACAACTGAAATGGATTTCTGGTTTTGCTGATGTTTGTTAAATCTAATTTGCAGTGTACTTTCATGTTTTCTAGTTCTGTAAGTGGAAAACTAAATTGTCTACAATATATTAGGTGATATATACTTTTAATAGTTAACAGAAATCTATCTATATTCTGAAAATTATTTATGTTAAAGTTTTTTATCTCCTTTCCCTCCAAAAAATGCCCATTAGAGCATCATAGCAGAGAAGTGAGGCACAAGCAGCAGGCACGGTGACCAAAGCAAGAATCTGAAGTCTCGTATCTTAAACTGCAAGCATGAAGCAGAGACAAAGAAGTGTAAATGCCCCCTACCCTTTAAGCTCTCAAAACCTAAAACCCCGTCCCCACCCCATGCCTTGACAGCCTTCTTCAGCAAGGCCAAACTTCCTGACGCTACACAAACAGTGCTACCCACTGACCCAGTACTCAGATGCCTGACATTTATCATTCAGACTATCTCTCTGCCAGGACCACGACAAGTAATGTTCATGTTCCCAGAGCAGCAGTGATGAGGCAACCTCAAGTGATTGTCAGGCACCAAGTCAGTCCCCATCTTGACTAATTTTTGGAAAAAAAATTCCCATGGATAATGTCACTCACACAAAGCCAACTTCAGTTTTCCTTTTCAACTTTGAACAGGGAGGACCTTTCTAGACTACGAAGTGAGGGAACTATTGGCCACTTACAGTCGCTCCACGGTAATAATAAAAGCCATAGAAAAGCACATAATAATGGCAAAGCATACTTTGTTCCATTTACCATCTGATACAGATACAAACCATCACGTGCATAAAACATCTCATGTGAGCTCCCAGATTCTCTGTCAGATATTAGGTTTCACCATTGGCCCAGAGAATTCTTTGAAAGTTTTCCAAGTATCCTTCAAGTAAGTAAATATTATATGTCCAATAGTAGGGGATAAAGAAGAACAGTGAAAGGCTTATATGGAAGCTATTTCTGTAGGAAATATTATAGTCAGTAATGTAAATTTTAGTGCCACTGATTGCGAGGAAACAATAGTACCAATGATGATGAAAACAGCATCATAACCATAACTGACACAGCTCCATGGGCAGAAGTGAATCATAATGGCTCTGGATTAAAAGAAAAAAAGCTATTGCCCAAGAAGCAAGCCCAGGTACTGTACTAATCCACTGCTCATTTGCTTTATACATAACTAAGAATGGGACAAGAGTTTTCCTTCCTTTCACTTGTCACACCATATGTGGTTTCAATTGCCCGAGGCACCGAGGCCCCTGCTGCAGTTTGTGTTAGTAACAGAGAGTTATTTCCGTGGTTCCCTTATGGTTTCTAGAGACAATAACATATATTTTTAAAGCTTGGCTGATTTTATTCATGGAATCCACCCAACTGCTGACACATTAAAAGTGGCACAAGTCCACATTTTTGTAATGTGTATCAACATCACACAGTTAAGAACTACAGAATTCTAGACTAGGCAGGTCTTCTCAAAATGAAGTGCATCTATCAAAGTCCTGCTCACAGCATCAAGCCAATGGACCAGGTGGATTTCCAGTCCCATAGTAGTGCCCTGGGACAGCACAGGAACAACAAGATGGTAAATATTTCCACCTTGGGTAGTAATACCAATGGGTAACATCGAATAAAGAGAGGAAGTCATAAACCCTTACGGAGCCTATCCCTCAAGAGAAAATGATTTACTGTCCTCAGGTTTTGCCATTCTGTAAACTTCTCATAGAAAGTGAAATATTCTTCAGTTGCTTCAAATGCTTGAAGTTTTTGTCATATGGGTCTTTCACTTGCTTGGTTAGAGTTACACCAAGATATTTTAAATTATTTGTGGCTATGATGAAGAGTGTTGTTTCCCTAATTTCGTTCTCAACCCATTTTTTTTTTTGCTTGTATAAAGGAGGGCTGATGATTTTTTTGAGTTAACATTGCATTCAGCCACTTTGCTGAAGGTGTTTATCAGCTGTAGACATTCTCTAGTAGAATTTTGGGAGTCACTTATGTATAATATCATATCATCTGTGAATAGCAATACTTTGACTTCTTCCTTTCTGATTTGTAGCCCCTTGATCTCCTGTCCGTGTCTTATTGCTGTAGCTAGAACTTCAAGTAGTATGTTAAAGAGATATGGAGAGTGGACAGCAATGTCTTCTCCTTGATTTTAGTGGAGTTGCTTGGAGTTTCTCTCCATTTAATTTTATGTTGGCTATTGGCTTGCTCTATGTTGCCTTTATTGTGTGTAGGTACATACATGTATCCTTGATCTCTCCAACACTTTTAACATAAGAGGGTGTTGAATTTTGTCAAAGATTTGTTCAGTATCTAATGAGATGATCATGTGGCTTTTTTCTTTCAGTTTGCTTATGGGATGGATTACAATGATGTACTTTCATATGTTGAAGCATCCTTGCATCCCTGGGATGATGCCTACTTGATCTTGGTGGATGATGTTTTTTATGTGTCCTTGGATTCTATTTGTGAGTTTGGGAATGTTCCTGCTGTTTCTGTTTTGTAGAATAGTTTTGAGAGTATCAGTCCTTCTTAGAAAATCTGGTAGAATTCTGTGATAAAACTATCTGGCTGAGGGCTTTGGGGAGGGCATTTAATGACTCTTGGGAGGCAGGTTTTAGTGAGACAGGTAGTTTAATGGAGTGCGGCAGGTAAAGGCTACTTAAACCTTTAGTGGGTAGGTAGGCATTTTCAGGGTATTAATTTATTGTTAAGTTGGTAGGGGTGAAAGAGTCTCCCCACACCAGGATATCATCCATATAATGATAAATGTGGAGACTTTTATATAAGTAGAGCCTTAATTCTATGGCAATGGCCTCCTGGAAGGTGATGGGACTGTTTGCCATCTCTTAGGGGAGGGCTGTCCTGAGATGCAATGTAAGGAGGCAAGGGATGGCACAGGGAAAATTGGGTGTGGCCCAAGTGAGGTACTGAGGCTGAAGAAGCAATTGTTTGGTGAATATTCTTTGTGACAAACTCACAGAGAGCTGCTTGTCTCTGTCTCGCTGAGCGCTGGCATTAAAGGCATGTGTCATCATTCCTGGCCTTTATAAACTTTTCTAAAGCAATGAGGTCAGAAACTGGACTGTCCTCAGGAAATTGGTCTTCACTAGAATCATCTTACATAGGAGAGTGAAATGAAAGTTTATGGTTTCTTTTAAGACTTGGTTATGTCACGTGGTGCTTTGCTGAAAGCTGCATTGTGAGAGGTCACATGATGATTTTCTTGAAGAGAGGGCATGTGATGTTTTGCTGTGAGCAGATACATAAGAGGGTGCATGGTGGTTGGGACAATTATAAAAAGATCCATGGAGAATGAGATAAGGCCTTTGGCATTTCTTTGCTGTGCAACATTTCTCTGGTCTTCCCTGGTCTTCCTTGGTCTTTCCTGGTTTTCTCTGGTCTTCCCTGGTCTTCCTTGGTCTTCCCTGATCTTCCCTGGTCTTCTCTGGTCTTCCCTGGTCTTCCCTGGTCTTTGCTTCACAGAGGGAAACATTCCAGAGAACTTTTTGTGGTATTACAGCTGATTCTGGCTGCTTTCATGGACTCATGATGTTTTGGTAGCACCTTGCTGGCTCTGCTGGATTGTGCCACTGCTACAGATTCAGGTGGCTGCTCGGTGTTGGCTGTTAGCTGTATTGCTGGTATCCTTACCATGCAGAGTGGAACTGGCCTAAGGAACTATGTCTAAACAGGTCCACACACCTTTATCCAGTTAACATTCTTTCTCCCTTTTGTCTGGTTTGTGGGTTATAAGTGAGGTTGAAGTGTTTAAGAACCCTAAGTAAAGTGGGTTTTGGAAAATCTAAGCCTAGAGGGGAATGTGAAGCATCCCTGGTGGGCCATGGCTTAGAGGGACCCATGCACTGGTAGATGGCAAACATAAGGAGCAGAAAATGGAGATAGTGGGGCCTTTTCTTCACGGCTTTCTCAGTGGTGGGCAAGATAAGCAATCCTGGTCCATGTGTTGGAGTCATAAGGGTCACGCATCACTATCCAGGTATCTGCCTTCAGGCCCTCTTCCCAAAAGGAGGTGGCTTCCCTTTGGATAAGTTTTGGAAGTTCTTTAGTTTCCCATGATAGAGAATGTTTGGAGATGCCAAAGTCAAAGGAGAATGTGCCTGTGAGGCCATGGTACTGCATGAGGATTCCACAGAGTCCTAGACTCAAGCCTGGCCCCAAATGTCAGAGAAACCAGTGACTGCCATAAGGGCTTTTAACTAGTCAATGTGTTACCTGTGTTTTTTTTTTCTTTTTTTTAAACATATATATTTATTTTATTACACATAAAAAAAATCAAGGAGAACCATGAGACAATCACGAGTTATATAAATGTTACTACATTCATAGTGTTTTGGCTATTTGTATTTGTCAAACTTAAAATAAACATCTTTCCTATTTTGTTGAGTCTAAATTTCTGATGGAATTCAATATCTATCATATCTCATCTCTATTAACTTAAATCCTTCATCTTGATCTAAAAAGATCTTATCCCTTAACCAACTAAACTATCTGGTCTTCAACTTCCCTCAGAGAGTTAAGAAGGAATAAAACTTAAATGCCTCAGTGCTGGTTGTGCAGGTTAGCAGCTTCCAAAATGAAAAAATAACTGAGACAGTTTACTGCCTGAACAGTCATCCAACACTGTCTATAATGTTGGAGCCTCATCTTTGCCCTTTTAGCCCAATATCTCTGCCAGACTTGTTCACGAGACAGGAACTATTGAGGACTTGATTACCCTGTCTTGGCAGAGCTTGACCATTGACTCTGCCTGCATCTAAGCTTGTTCATTTTTAGGCAGAATTCTGTTGGTGGAAGAAATGAGGACATTTTGCCCAGTGGCTTGTTTGCTGCATTTGAAGCCAACTCCATAAGGAGGTTCTTTGATGCTCACCATCTTCTTTGAGGTCCACTGGGTGTTGTCAGGAGTTAACTTGTCTTGCTGTCAAAGAACCTTTAGATTAACAAAACATATTTAAATGCTTTATTCTGTGTGTCTGAGGCTTTTGAGGGCCTTATTTAACTATTTTACCTTATATATCTATAGAATCATATCTATCTGTTACATTTAGGATATATTTTCTTGTGATAAATCAGACTAGTATTTGGCATGACCATGATTTGCATCAATATACAAAATTCTATACCAATGACTTAGAGATAACTTTCTTTGTGAGTAACATTAAGACATTGAGTTAAGGAGTAGGTTTAATCATCTACCTTTTGTTCTATCCTCCCTCTATATTTCTATATCCCTCTTTCTTTCTTTTCAACCCCTATCTCCTTGCCTATGCATGAAACATAAAAGAAAAGAGAGACATTGCTGAGTTCAGCCCATTTTTCTCTCTGTATAAGACCAATAATAACTTATAACCACCTCCCAATAAAAATAAGCATTTGTAGACCCAGAGAGCAGGCAGAAACCTACCCAACACCCCCTAGAGGGAATGGTACGTTGTTCTCTTAAGGTTTCTTCAGACTGAATTGGTGAGTATAATACCTTAGAAGGGTCCTCCAAAAAATTGGGGAAATGGTTAAGCAAGCCAAGCATTGTATTTGTGGTCCAGTTTCTAAATGTTGAGAGATCTCAGGCTTAATAGGAGTCCTGTGTGGGACAAATTGAAATGCTGGACCAATTGGGATCAGAAGCTTTCTACACTGTCTGGGAAGCTGTCCAATTCTGATGGGTAACAGCAACAGATGTGTCTGGAGCTGGAGCTAGGAGGATGCAGGATGTCAATGTCCAGCTTGCTGAGAGGAATGAATCCTGTCAGGTCTGATCCAGCATCAGTGTCCAGTTCTTCTGTTCTGAAAACATAATTCCTCACAAGCATTATACAGATCTAACATAACTGTATGAAGTGTGCGGGATGCACAGAGCAATTAAAGCTGGTTCTCTGCTCACTGTATGAGCAGAAGTAAGACATCTGCAAATCTTCCTGCATGCCATACTGAGAATGGCCTCTAGTAATAAGTCACGGATAATCTGTGGCCAATGTGAGGCCTCTCTGTGCATTTACATTTGTATCTCTGGCAGTCTTAGAGCTATTCCCATGTGGTGGGATTAGCAATATAAGTTACCTGCTTGTTCTGTGGTTTGAATTATTTACATCCCAATGGCCACCCCCCCTTCAACACCTCTTGATCCCATCCCTTCCTCCCCTAGTCTCTAGAAAGACCATCCTTCCTCTCCTCATGTCTTACCTCAATTTATCCAGTGTCCCCTGCACTACATATAACCTCTTCCTCTGTGGCCTGGCAAGGCCACTCTACATTCTCAGAACTCTTCCCAGTATCCAGCTTCGAGTCTCAGTAACTGTCCCTATCCTCTGCTGGGTAGAGTTTCTCAGAGGATGTCTATGTTGGGCTAAAATCCACATATAATTGAGTACATATCATGTATGTCTTTTTTGGTCTGGGTTATCTCACTTAGGATGATCATTTCTAGTTCCATCCATTTGCCTGCAAAATTCAAGGTTTCCTTGTATTTAACAGCTGAGTGTTATTCCATTGTGTAGATGTACCACAGTTTCTTTATCCATTCTTTGATTGAGGATCATCTAGGTTGTTTCCAGATTCTGTCTATTACAAATAAAGCTGCTATGAACATGGTTGAGCAAATGTCCTTGTTGTATGGCGAAGAATCTTTCAGGTATATGCCAAGGAGTGGTATGGCTAGGTTCTGAGGTAGCCCTATTCCCAACTTCCTGAGAAAGCACCAGATTGATTTCCAAAGTGGTTGTAGAAGTTTGCCCTCCCATCAACAATGGAGGAGTGTTCCCCTTTCTCCACATCCTCACCAGCATGTGCTGTCACCTGAGTTTTTTATCTTAGCCATTGAGATAGGTATAAGATGGAATCTCAGAACCATTTTGATTTGCATTTCCCTGATGACTAGGCATGTTGAGCAAGATAATGGGTTATGACCAACGCCCAAACAGGCTTCTGGGGTCCAGACAGAGGGTTGGTGGTCTTCTATCAATGCCAAGGAGTAGCCTTGGCTAGAAGGTGTTAGTTGCCTCTTCATTGTACTCAGTCTCTCACTACAACATAAACTGAAAGTGTGTGTGTGTGTGTGTGTGTGTGTGTGTGTGTGTGTGTATGTGTGTGTGTGTGTGTGCGCGCATGAGAGAGGAGAGGAGGCAGGAAGAAGGAAAAAGCAGAAAACACAGGTTGATGGCCCATGTTACAGGGGAGGCAAAATCCAGGGACCACCCATGTCTCCCCAGGAACATGCATTGCTCACCCACTTCCTGCAAGTCCTGGCAGCCTCCGTGCGCCACATTGGGTGCCAGCCGCCATTCAGGCTCCATTTCCCTATCCATTGCAGTGCAATCAGCCAACAACCAAAACCGGTGGCTCCTGAGAGGGGAAGTGAGACTAGAACAGCCAGGGTGAAAAGGGCCGCAGGCAGATGTTGACCATGGTGAGAACAGACTCTCAGGAGACAGGCCTCAGTGAGCCAGCTCATTTAGCGAGGGAGGTGGAGGGAGGAGAACAAATGCTACTTAAACCTTTGGTGCCTGGGTAGGGGGGTTCAGGGTATGTAGCTAATTTAGCTTGCTTAGCATGCAGAAAGCCTTGGGTTCAAGTCCTAGTGATTCATAAAACCAGGACTGATGGCATACCACTATAATCCCAGCTCTCAGTCGGTAGATGTAGGAGAATCTGAGGATTAAGATCACCTTCGCCACCATAGAAGTTCAACGACAGGCTGGTATGCAGAAGACAATGTCTTAAAAAAAAATACACTCTGATAGAAAGCAAACAACAGCACTTTTACTGGCTGGTGTGGAGACAACACACCTCTAACCTTAGCACTTGTTCAAGGAGAAGAAGCTCAATCCAAGGCAAGCCTGAGCTGTATCCTGTTGGAAAATAAATGGGAAAAAAGACTAAGCAGCCCTATAGTCAGATACAGGGATTTACGTAAGTAAGATGTTCAGGGGTAGAAATGTGGCCTGAGTTTCCGAGGATAATGCACCTACTAAGTGCACAATAATTTTCAAAATTAAGTCTCTCCTAAAATATGCTTAATATCCCACCATAAAACATTTAACAATTCTATTATAGAACCTATCGAAAACTTAATATTTTATTATGAATAATTTTATAATAACATTTACTTATACACTTCCCATTTTCTGTGTTATTTTTACATAGCATTCCATAAATTTTTTTCTGATTCTCTTCAATTTCCACCCTTATGATATAATTTCCTTAAATGACAAGATGAACTGTTATAGCTCTGAGCAAGTTGTTGAGTGAAGGCCTGAGTTTTGTCTCTAGTGTTACTTTCAATTTCCAGAATTCTCTCTCCGTTCAGAGGCTCAAGCCAGAAGCTGTCTTGTTTCCTCTTTGGTGTTTGTTTAAGGGCTGAGTTCTCACCTGTATTCTAACTTTCACAGGCTAATCTGTAATTATCAGTTTGTCTGACACGCCCTCTTTTATGCCACAACTAATACAGGAATTAAAGGCTTTCACTCTGACTCACTAGTGCTAGTTCTATCAGCACAGGCTATATCATACGGGGCGAGTATCTTGGCTAAACAAATGGGCGATAGTGTGATTCTTCACTCTCTGACACAAAGTGAAGGTTCTGTGGACTTGCAGTGGAGAAAATTATGCCCTTGGAGAGAGCAGAGTCTGCAGGTAGCAGAGGAAATCCTTAGCGTGTGAAGTACTGAGAAATATGTCTGTTGACATGACCTGACCATACCAAGACCATTGAGCCTCAGACCCTAAGAGAAACGACAAAGTGCCTCACTGGAGGGGAGGCTCAGAGACATGACAAAGCCTTACTGGGAGAATTGAGTGTGAGTGTTGACCACATATACAGAGCATGTTCACCTTAATTTTCTCCCCAGGGTGTTTACAATCTCAAGCCTGCCCTCCTAAAGAGACTACTCCTACCTAGATTAGCTAAACCTGTCTTCCTTAATCCATTTTTTTTTTCAGCCATAAACCCTGCATCCTTGTTTATCTGTGTTTATATGTCCTTGCCCAGCTGTATGCAATGACCCAACTCTCTGTTCACCTCTGTATAATAAACATGCTAAGTTTCCAGGGTGCTGTGTTTTCTCCAACTGAGAGCCCAGGCCACAAGAGTGCAGCCTTTGATGGTGCATTGTTTACTTTGTCTTTACTTTATTCCCTTGCTTCCCCAGTTAGGTCCATCCGTGGAGTCACAGTGATGGTCACAAGGCCACAGTGATGGTGAAAGGTTTCAGAAACAGAATTGGGGGATGTAAGCTGAGCTCTGCTGCTTACTTGTTGTGGCTTAGAGAATGGGTGTCATCCTTGGTATATATGAGGTTAGCTGCAATCTTCCTGTAGTGAGTTGATATTGTAAGAACCCCTGCTTCCCACTGTATTAGCTGTGTTCTTCCCGAATCCCTTCTGAAGCGAGGCTTGTATTTAAGAATAGTGTTGGGCAGTTTGGCTTACATGGCCTGGCACACTGAGAATGGGACCAGGGGCAGGGTGTAGTGCACTCTGTGGCCACTCACCTTGCTGGTTGATCAGAGGGAACTCTTTCAGTGTCTTTTCACTGGGTGCCCTCCACACAAGCCTGCCAGCGACCTCTGACTGATGAAAGAGCCTTCACAGCAAGCTTTGCTCTTGTGCTCTGACTGAACACAAAGGAGCCATTATTTTTCCACTCAGTCCTGTTGTCACTAACTACTTCCTTCTACTTAGCTATTTAATAAAAAGTGGGAAAGCCTGGGAGCACCTTTATCCTAGTTCCATGAAGGCTTTAACTTCTCACCTATTGAATAGTATCCCATTTGACAGTTGTTCCAGCAACCGGCTTCCTTCTGCTCTTTTTATCTCTCTTGTTTGCTTTACAAATTGAAAAGAAAATTATTTCCTCAATTTTTATTTCTGTGGTGAGTATGGGATCTGGGCAGAAGCTGACTTCCTGAGATGTATCTTTCTAGATGCACAAACAAGGACTCTAAGAGACCTATGGAATTTGCTTTCAAGATTAGGCACCTGCTGGGTTTATACCTGCTGGTTTTTCAGGCTGTAAATAAATACTGAACTAGAGTGCTTCAGTAAAACTCCAAGTAAGACTCATTTTTTTTAAATGACTGGCGAAGAGAGAATTCAAACTCTGTATTCTGAGCAAATGGTGTGGCCTCCCAAGGCCACCCGCCATCTGGCAGCTATGAGTCTGAATTGCCACTGCTCAAATCCCACTCCAGTAAACAAGATTAACAGAAAGGTTCACTTTGCTGAATCATTTTCAAGTCCTGAAAAGCAGTCCACACTCAGTGTGGCAAAGGCAGGGGGCGGGGGATGTCAGGGACATCATTTTAGAGGAAGGATGGGCAAAGTTTGAACACTTTGAAGAGAATCATGAGGATTAACAATAAAATCGTTTTAAAACACACCAAAATCTCCATGCTACTCTGAGCCCTTAGCGTATGACTTTACCAATATTGCTACTTCATTCTCAGCACAAACTAATTTTAAAGTAGGAAAAGATGGGCCACTTGGGACTCTACTTGGTTTGAATGAACGTTCTTTTCCAAACAATGCACATAAGCAACCTGTTGTCACCCTGTGGCACCACACATCCTCAGCCGCCCACCCAGGCTGCATGTATTCATGACCCAACGTCAGAAATAAGGCAAATTACTCTCGTTAGCAATTGTTTGGTAACATCTTAGACCCAGTCAAACATGTTCCAGTATTTACCCAGGAGTGAGAGACATGGCCTAGAGCAGTTTTAAGTACATAGGCAGTAGGGTAAACTCCGTTATTGACGGAACTGTTGAGAAGAATCCCCTGTTTACCATCGTATGCCTGCTACCTCTCTTGTTCTATATCAGATTTCTGTGTTTTTGCTTTGATCTTAAGGAAACTCCTTGGTTTATATTTTCCATTTGCATCTTCTTCAGTTCTTTCAACAAGGCACAAAGAACTCAGAAGCATTGTTTCCAACAGTAACTCTCCATAAGTGTTCCGCAGATAACAAAAACAAAGAAATATTAGGGACTTACCTCAACACACAGCTAGGAAATGACAGAACCAGATTTTAAAACTTCCCTGCCTAAGACACACATTTACCTTCTGAAGGCCTGGTCTTTCCAGTCAGAATGTAGTCACACCTTCTTAGCCACATTCTCTGAATAGCCATTAAGGATGGACACCTCAGCACCATGCCCAGACCTGCTAATTCAGACTAAAGTTTGTGAGCCAGAGATATAGATGATGAGAACAACATTTTAGCTCCAGTTTCAGCAGCTCCTGGGTCATAAAAACTGTATCAGAATCTTACAAAAAGATACTCTTTAACTTGTTGCTGCTGACCAAACACAGGCTGAGTGTGAGATTAGGGAGTTCTGACTGGACTTTAATACTAGTAACGTGCTTACATGTTTCATGAACTGTTGAAGAAGCCCATAAGTCTCCATGTTCTACAAACAAAAGGAAATAATTGGTCCCAAACTATGAAGTTTGGGCTGCACTGTGGTTCTTCTGCATATTCCTTTTAAGACGAAGGAATCAATATGCAGAAACCTAGCATGTATCCATGTATCCATGTGACTATCCCCTTGACCTTATGGGCCCAACTCTCAGTATAGAGAAGAGTTCCAAGACCACCATCAATCGTACTACAAAATGTCAGTGACCAATGTCAGTCATACTACAGAGTGTAAAACTGCAAGCAAGAAAATAATGGAGAGAGAGGCTTGGGGGTTAAACAGGAGATAGGAAAGACAAAACTGTGTAGACAGACAACCATATATCTTCCATCTTCCATGTGGCTACAGATTGAGAGCATCAGTAGATTCTAATTCCTCCATGTCCCTTTGCCCGGGATGCCAACCATTCTTGGGGCCGTGTAGAGAGATGCTGATACTCTCTACTCAAACTGCAGTTAAATTTTGAGTGTCAACTTTGAGCCTTTAGAGTATGAAAACGCTCCTGCTTCCTCTCTCCCAGCCCCTTAGATATACAGCGCCTTCATTGATCTTCCCTAGGATTACCCCTGGAGTTTAAAATAAACAACTGCCATCAACATCAATAACTTTGATACCTTTTCTTCTGCCTCACTCCTGTTTCTTTGGGAATGGACTTTCTCAAGCCAGTGACAGCATATTAGTTTGAGTTCAGGCTCAGATCTGTAGAGGAACAAGCCAAAAGTTCATTCTAGGGAGTGGAAAACATTCAGAGATATTCAATCTGAAAGGAGATATAACCAGCTACATCCGTTCTTGCAACGGAAACAGAATCTGAAGCCAGGCTGCCTAGATACAAATTCTGACACTACTTCTTTATGTACATGTGAGAACTCAGCTCAGCCTTTCAGCCTTTTATTCAGAGTTTCTAAATCTGCAAAAACAAAAACAAAAACAGAAACAAACAAAAAAACAGAGTGATAAAGTGTGCCCCACAGATTTTTTTATAAAGACATCATCTAGGATATGGCAAGCGCTATATTAGTCTAATAAATGGCTTAATCATCATCAATAATATCATGATCACCAGCATCACGTTGCAGTGGTTCTCAACCGTCCTAAGGCTGAGACCCTTCAATACAGTTTTTCATGTTGTAGTGACACCCAGTCATAAAATTACTTTGTTTCTACCCCAGAACTGTAATTTTTGTTACTGTTATGAATTGCAGGGCATGTATCTGTCTTTTCTGATATTCTTAGGCAACTCCTGTAAATGAATCATGTGATTCCCGAAAGCATGGGGACCCATGCTCTAAGGCCATAATAATCGATTCCCAAAAGCATGGGGACCCACGGGTTGAGAAGTGCTGCTCTAAGGCCATAATAATCTGTGAGAAGGAAGGGAAAAGTCAAAATGGAAAAAAGGTTGGGAACAATATTTCTAAGTCACCTCCATTATCACTAAGTGAGAACGGTCAGGACATTGGGAAGGATCTAACCATATCTCTTGGGTATATCATAAATAATCAATGACCGCAATTCTTCACCAAGAGGCGTGCAGTCTTGTACTCCGAAGTGTCTCTGAGAATTCTGTGGAACAAGAGTGAAGAAGAGTGACGATGCCAAAGGTAAAGCCCAGTAGCAGATTCTAAGAAAAAGTAAACCTGGGGGTAATTAGACACTGAAATGGCTAACTCCTAGCCAAGCAGGACTTCTACTGGAGGGAGGGGGACACCAAACTACCCACAAAATCTTTTATCCAAAATTTACCCTGCCTACAGGATGCGCAGGGGAAAAATGGAGTAGAGAATGAATGAATGGCCAATCAATGACTGGCCCAACCTGAGACCCACTGCATAGGAGCCCTGACTCTATTAGTAATGTTCTGCTGTGCTTGCAGACAGAAGACTAGCAACTTCTCAAGAAAGCCAACAGTGTCAAATAACATGGTCCTATAGCGACTTACAGAGACTGAAGCACAACCAAAGAGCAGGCATGGACTGGACCTAGGTCCAGGGCACATATGTAACTGATGAGCAGCTTGGTCTTCATGTGGGTCCCCTAGCAAATAGAACAGAGGCTGTCTTTGCCATGGGCTCTGTTGTCTGCTGTTGGATCACTTTCCCCTAGCTGGGCTGCCTCAATGGAAGAGGATGTGCTAAGTTTTGCTGCTAATTGAAGTGCCTGGGTGGATTTGTAAGGGGGTCGAGCTCCCCTTTTCTGAAGAGAAGAGGAAAGAAAGGGTGAAAAGAGTGGGAGGGTCAGACCATGAGGAGTGGAGAAGGGGCTGTGATCAGAATGTTAAAATGAATAGATTTCATAAACTTTAAAAGAGAGAGAGAGAAGCCTGAGTTGAAGCGTTTTGAAGGAATTGTACTCAGGAGAGAGAAGCGTCTTTGGAGAACATCAAGTCTTGCAGAGCTACACTGACACCATAACCTCAGAGCTCAACTGTGGTGAGTACAACTTTTAGTCTAGACAGTTGCAAGATAGAGCAGTAAACGACAGTACTTGGTGTCCACTGGCTCTCGGGAGATAGAGAACTTCAAGGAAAGAGAGCCATTTCTTGAAAAATACACAGGTTAGAGCCCCATGCGTAGATTCCACCAACAAATTGACTTGCCTTCCCTAGCACAGGTACAATGGTAGAGGGAGAGAAACTTTATATATATATAATTTATTCACATTATGTCCCGATTATTCTCTCCTGACTCTTATCTTCCTGTTCCCACCCTCCCTCCCTCTTCTGCCTTATTCCCCTCCCCTAGACCTCTGATAAGGGAGGCCCTCCTTCCTCACTGTCTGGCCACAGCCTCCCAGGTCCCATCAGGATATCCTGCATCCCCTTCCTCTGTGTGCCTGAAAGGCCATCCTGCCAAGGGACAGTGACCAAATTGTGGGCGCCAGATGCCCATGGGGGTGCCCTTTGGGGGGCAGTCCCCCAAGCCACCACCCACCCCCACATGGAGAATTAGCTGTCCATCAGCTCCATCTGTACAAGGAGTCTAGGTTCTCTGCATGCAATGAGACTTTTTCTAACATAATGTTTTTTTTCCATTTTATTATTTTATTCATATTACATCTCGATTGTTAGCCCTTCCCCTGTTTCCTCCCATTCTTCCCTCCCTCCCACTTCCCCCCTTCTCCCTTCCCCTATGTTTGTGATTGAGGGAAACCTCCTCCCCCGTATATGCTCTTAGAATATCGAGTCTCTTCTTGGTAACTTGCTATCCTTCCTCTGAGTGCCACCAGGCCTCCCCATCCAGGGGACGTGGTCAGAAAAGGGGCACCAGAGTTCATGTGAGTCAGAGGAGAGGACATCTTATTGAGACTTTAGGCGAGAGTAGCATGGAAGAACAGGGAAATAGTAGGATCTAACATAATATTTTTATTTATCACTTAGGAATTTTACATTATGCAGTCGAATCATACTCACTTCCCAGACTTCCCAAGGCTGTTCTCCTGGTCTTGTGTCCGCCTCATCCCCCCGACACACACACACACACACACACACACAAGGGAAGAAAAAAAGGGAGAGAAAACCACTTTGTGCTGTCCATATGTACTCACTGGAGCATGGTCAAACTCTCAGTGACAAGCCCACCAAGAAAAAGCGAGTTCTTCACCTCCGCCCCGCCAGAAGCCATCAACTGTGGAGAGCTACACTTCAGCCTTCCCATCACAACTTTCCAGAGTTCTCTTTGCTGTTTCCCTTCCAGGATGTTATTTGTGTGGGATGAGGAGGAAAGGGGAGAGGAAGGGTGGAGGTAGGGGTTGACACGGAAGCCATTGGTGTTCCTTTCTCAACTATTCATCTGATTTATAAATGCCACTGAAAAAGTAGCTTCCCTGCCCTTCACAGTTAGTGGGATCATGGATGTTGGGCCTCCCCATGGTCTCTGGCAACAGCACAGACCACAAACATCCATGAGGCCTTCACAACCAGCATGTGCAAAGGACTTCCGCTTGGTCTCTAGTGACAGCGTGGCCCATGGACATCAACATGATCCTCTGCCTAAGCAGGGACAACAGACCAGCATGGCCTCTGGGAGAATTATGAGAGGTCTTTCAAGGAGGTCCAATGCAGTAAATAAACCATTTTTCCCTGATGACTAAGGATGTTGAACATTTCTTTAAGTGTTTCTTAGCCATTTGCGTTTACTCTTTTGAGAATTCTGTTTTGATCTCTACCTCAGTTTTATATTGGATTATTTGTTTTCTTGGTGTTCAGTGTTTTGAGTTCTTTATATGCCTTAGATATTAGTCTTCTACCAGATGTGTGGCTGCCAAGTGCCATTCTCCACTTCTGCAGCCTTCTTCTCTATGAATGGTGGTGTTCTTCACCATAAGAAGATTCTCAGCTTCATAAGGTCAAATTTATTAATTGTGGTTCTTGGTGAGTGTGCTATTGGTGTCTTATTCAGAAAGTAATTTCCTGTGCCAATGAGTTCAAGGCTATTTCTCATCTTCTTTTCTATCAGGTTCAATGTATCTGTTTATGCTGATATCTTTGATCTATTTGGAGTTGAGTTTATGAAGTGATAAGTCTATTTGGTTTCTTCTACATTCAGCCATCCAGTTTGGCCAGCACCATTTATTGAGGATGGTCTTTTATCTGGTGTGCATTTATGGCTTCTTTACAAAAAAAACCAGGTGTCCATAAAGGTATACATTTATACGTGGGCTTTCAATTCAATTCCATTAATTAACATGGCTGTTTGGAGGCAATACCATGCTGTTTTTACTACTATAGCTCTGTAGTACAATTTGGCTTGGGAGTGGTGATATATCAAGTAATTCTTTTATTATTTTGGATTGTTTTAGCTATTCTGAGATTGTATGGTTCCATTGAAGTTGAAAATTGTCATTTAATGTTCAGAATTTTTGGTGGGGATTGTATTGGATCTGCAGATTGCTTTTGGCCATTTTCACTATGTTTATCTTAATAATCCATGAGTTTAGGAGACAGTCTCATCTTCTGATATCTTCTTCAGCTTCTTCCTTCAATGTCTTAAAGTTTTTATTATACAAGTCTTTCATTTGCTTAGTTAAAATTATACCAAGGCATTTTTATCTTATTATAAAATGTATTACTCTCTCCTTTTCTTTCTAGTCTATTTGTCCTTTGTATATAAGAAAGGGTCCTGATTTTGTGTCTTAGTTTTGTATCCTGCAACTTTGCAAAACATGGTTATCAGTTGTGGGAGTTCTCTACTAGAATTTGTAGCCTCATTTACATATACAATCATAATATCTACAAATAAAAATAACTTGACTTATTCCTTTGTCTTTGTATCCCTTTGATATGCTTCAGTTGCCTTATTGCTTCATCTGAGGTCTCTAGCACTGAATAGGTATGGAGAGTGGACAACTTTGCCTTGTCCCGGATTTTAATTGAAATGCATTGAGCTTCTCTCTTTTTAGTTTGGTATTGGCTGTGTGATTGTTGAGAATCACCTGCATTATTTTTAGATATGTCCTTTGTTTTCCTTACCTCCAGCAGGACTTTAGTCATGAAGCAGTGTTGGATTTTCTCAAAGGCCTTTTCTGCATCTAATGAGACGATGGAGTGGGTTTTATATTTCAGATTGTTTATTTGGTGGATTTTATCTGTTGATTTATGTTGAACCATCCCTATACCTCTGGGACGAAGCCTGTTTGAGCATAGTAGATCATTTTCCCGGTGTGTTTTTGCATTTAGTTTGCAAATATTTTATTAAGAATTTTACATTTATGTTCATTAGGGAATTGGTCTTTAATTCTCTTTCTTTGCTGGGTTATTTTGTGGTTTGACTCTCAGGGTAGCTTTTGACTCATAAAATAAATTAGGCAATGTTCCTTCTGTTTTTATTTTGTAGAATCTTATAGAATTTTGTGCTAAAACCACCTTTTCCTGAGCTTTTTTTTTTTTTTTTTTGGAGGGGGGATGTTAGAAGACTTTTAATGATTACTTATATTTCAGGAGGAGTTGCAGCTCTTACTATATGATTTATCTGTTGTTGGTTTAACTTTGGTAAGTGGTATAAATCATTAAAATTATTCTTTTTTTTATATTTTCCAATTTGGTGTGGTACAGGTTTTTAAAGTATGTCCTTATAATTCTTTAGATTTCCTCAGTTTCTGTTGCTATGCCACCTTTTCACTCCTAATTTTGTTAATTTGTATGTTCTCTTCTTGCCTTTCAGTTAATTTGGCTAAAGGTTTGCAAAATTTATTAATTTTTCTCAAAGAACCACCTCTCTATTTCATTGAGTTTTTGTTTATTGTTTTGTTGTTGTTGTTGTTTCTATTTTCTTGCCTTCAGGCCCTAGTTTGATTATTTGCATCATCTACTCCTTCTGAGTCTCACTTTCTCTTTTTGTTCTAGAGATTATATGTGTGCTGTTAAGTGACTAACATGAAATATATCGATTTTTAAAATGTATATACTTAGTGCTAAGAACTTATCTCTTACAGCCACCTTCATTGTTTCTAATAACTCCGGGTATGTTGTGTTTCTGCTTTTATTCACTTCTTAAAGGGTTATAATTTCTTTCTTAATTTCTGTCTTGACTCATTTTTCATTTAGTGGAGAGCTATTCTACTTCCATGAGTTTGTAAGCTTTTTGTTGTTTTTTTCATTGTAGATACCCAGTTTTAATCTGTGATGGTCAGATAAGATTCAGGGAATTATTTTAATTTTCTTGTAGACTTGGCTTGTATTTGAGTGAGTGGTCCATCATAGAAGGTTCCATTAGCTGGTGAGAGGAAGGTACATTCTTTTGTGTTTTGGTGAAATGTTCTACAAATATTTGGTGAAATGTCCATTTGTCTTATGACATCATTTAGCCCCAGCAATTCTCTGTTTAGTTTTTGTATGGGTGTCCTGTTTCTTGGAAGGAGTGGAGTATTGAAGTTTCCCACTATAACTGTGGGAGAGTAAATATGTGATTTCAGCTGTATCTAATGTTTCTTTTATGAACTTGGGCGCCCTGGTGTTTGGTGCATAAGAATTGCAATATCCTATTCGTGGATTTTTCCTTGGATGAGTATCCATTTCTATCTCTTCTGATTAGTTTTTGGATTGAAATTTATTTTGTCAGATTTTAAAATAGCTACAGGAACATGCTTTGTAGGTCTATTTACTTGGACTGGTTTGTCCATCTGTTTATGACGATGCTGTCTATCTTGGATGTTAGTGTTTTATTCTTGGATGTAACAGAAGAATGGACCCTCTTCTCAAATCTAATCTGTTAGTCTATGTCTTTTATTTGGGGGAACTAAGACAATTAATATTGAGAGTTGCCAATGAAAAATGTTGATTTCCATTATTTTGTTGTGGTGCTGGTGTGAGTTTTCTCCCTCCTTTAATTTGGTTATCTGAGATTATTTATTTCTTTTGTTTTCTTGTGTCTGTTTAACTGCTTAAAGTTGTAGTTTTCCTTCTAGCATATTTTATAGGCATGGATTTGTAGGTATATATTGCTTAATTTTTTGTTTGTTTGTTTTTGTTTTTTTTTAAGACAGGGTTTCTCTGTGTAGCCTTAGCTGTCTTGAACTCTCTTTGTAAATCAGGCTGGCCTTGCATTCACAAAGATATGCCTACCTCTACCTCCTTGAGTCCTGGGCTTATAGGCATGTGCCACTGTGCCTATCGGTTTTTGTTTGTTTGTTTGTTTTGTGTGCATGAATACTTTACTTGCATGCATGTATGTCTATGTACCACATGTGTGCCCATTGGATCCCCTGGAACTGAGGTTACAGATGGTTGTGAGCCATTATGCTGGTTCTAGAAATTTAACCCAGGTTTTTTGGAAGAGCAAAAAGTGCTCTTAACCACTGAGCCATCTCTCTAGCCTGCTTAAATGTGTGTGTGTGTGTGTGTGTGTGTGTGTGTGTGTGTGTGTGTGTGTGTGTGTTTTAATCATGAGACACCTTATTTTATTCATCTATTCTGATTAAAATTGTTGGTGAGTATGGTAGTCTTGGCTGGCATTTGTGGTCTCTTGGAGTTTTTAGAGCATTCATCTAGACTTCTCTGGATTTCAGGGTCTCCACTGAAAATCGGGTGTTCTTCTAATAGGTTTGCCACTATGTGATATTTGATCATTTCCTTATAGCTTTTAATATTCTTTCTTTGTTCTGTACATTTACTATTTCTATTATTCTCTGTCATGGAAAATTTCTTTTCTGATCTAGTCTGATCCAGTTCCTTGATAGGCACCTTCTTATTTAGGTCATAAAAATTTTATTGTATGATTTTGTTGAAAATATTTGTGGTGCCTTTGACCTAGGAGTAGGTGGCTGAAACAAAGTGAAGGAATGATGAAAGAAATCTACAGAACAAGACCTGTATGAACCATTGGGAATGGGGCCAGAGAGCAAGAAAAGGCTGCAACAGCTACAAAGCTAGGGATAAGACTAGGGCCATTTGTTGATTCTTGAAAGTAGTTTCTGTGGTATTGAAATTCTATTCAGAATTTTTTCTAAACCTGTATCTTGAAGATTTATGATTTTTAAAAAACGTTTCCTCTAGCAGTTTCAGTACCTTATGTTTTTAATTAAGATATTTTCCTGCTTCAAGTTGATATTTTATGCATGATGAAATATATTAATCTGCTTTCATTATTGAGCAGAGGGATATCCATGTCTTCCAAAACTATTTGTTGACTAGACTATCTTTTTTTTATTCATTGTTTTTGATGCTTTGTAAAAAATTAGATGATCATATCTTTGTTGTTTTATTTTTGGCTTCTTGTTTCCTGCTTCGTTGATTTACTTGCCTGTTTCAATTCCAATGCCACACTGCCTTTATCACTTTAGTTCTGTAATACAACTTAAGATCGAGTATTATGTTGTCTTCAGGTTGCTTTGGCTAGTCAACTCATTGTCTTTTGGGCTTATTATGATTCTTAGGTTGTTTTCCCCTAATTCTGTGAAGAATATCACCAGAAATTTCATGGGAATTACACAGAATCCTGTAGATTACATTTTATGTCACTGCTTTCTTGCTATTAATTTTGCCACTCTGGGAGCGTAGAATGTCTTTCTACGATGTCGTATCTTCTTTAATACTGAGAAAGATTTTTGTGAAAGCACAAACATTCTTGAAACTATATTTTAAAGTTGATTAAATTTTTACTGGAAGGTACATTGAAAACTGGAGGAAACTGTTATATTTTCCTGGAATTTTAAAGTTTATTCTTCTGCTTCTCCAGAAAGCAGAGTTCTGCTGCTCAAGACAGCAGTGAGTGCATTCTAGAGCTCTTGGGAATAACTGGGGATATTTTTAAAAAAGCAAACTCAAGAGTATTCACTCTTTCAAAAACAAACTCTGCAAAGCAAATAATACATAATAGCATTATCTCTTCAAAGGCCACTTCTACATTCTCTTATCCAAAGAAATAGTCGGGATTGGAAAACATGAATATCACATACTTAATGTGTTCACAACTAGAAAGGCAAGGAGGAGTCAGCTCTATTCATTCAAAATAAACATTCTTCATATCCTGTTCACTTCTCACTAGAGTAAACAGCACATAGTTTATAAAGTCAAAAAAAGTAGAGAAAGCCAAGCATAAATAATTAATAAGGTTGTACACAGCATCCAAATTTGCCTGCTCTGGGTTGGATACAATACAGATAAATTGAAATCTGACAAAAACAAATTGTGCTTAATAGTCCTTAAAATGTGATCTCTGGAGCATTCTACACAGCTTCAATTGCCCCTTGTCCACCTTCTTTTATCTTAATTTATAACTGGCAAAGACTACTAAGAAAAAAGTATTTGAACTTCAGTGATAAAATCAATTACAAAACCACTTACTTTATCACTTATTTAATGTGCTTTACTGCCACTATATGTGTGTGTGTGTATATATATATATATATATATATATATATATATATATATATATATATATATATATTTCTAATCTTGCAATTTGAGGAAGACACATAAAGTATCATTTAGATTCAGCTGAGAAAGCAATTTTCAGAGCCAATCCAGGCCTCAGCAGCATAAAGTGAATTACCCTTGCTAACTTTAAGTGAAAGAGATGGGTGACAGAAACTAGCCTTACATCGATCAGGAAAATAAAATGCCCTCTGATGGCCCAAAATAGAGCTTCCCAAGATCAGATACAGTTTCACCACCCTCTAATCATATAGCTTAGGTGATATCATATGGCCACATAACTGAATTTCTCCCAATTTTTATTCAGCATTCTCCCTCAGGGTGTTGTGGAGGGGGTTTCAGGCTGTCACAGCAGTGTTTGATACATATTATCCACATGTCACGCTGAGAATATCTAACTTTGAGCGGATGGGGTCAGCTGGCACTCAACGACGTGTGTGTGACAACCAAAGACTAGAAAATAAGCACCCTGACACCCCAAAGAATAACAGGGCATTAGTCACCTGTCTTATTGCTGTGGCCAGCTGTCTGACAAGAAGCTACTTAAAGGAGGAAGAATTTATTGTCTTACAGTCCAAAGAGACATAGTCTATTAAGGAAGGCAAGGAACGGTAGCAGAAATGTGAGGCATGTTGCCAGTAACCAGGAAGTGCTGAGAGAGGAATTTCCTTTTTAACCAGCTGTCTCTTTTTCATTCAGTCCCAGACCCAGTCTAGTGTGATGGTGACACTCATATTCAAGGTGGGTCTTTCCTCTTCAGTAATGCCTTCCTAGAGATATCCTGCAGGTGTGTTTCCATGGTGACTATAAATCAAATCAATTTGATAGTGAAAGACTAACCATCACAAAATATACTACCAAAGCTCAAATTAACATTCAAATTTAAGTGGGGACAAATTGTCTTCAGCCAATCTGTATTTATTCCTGGATGTAAGATCTTCAAAGTGTCTTTCATTTGCTATGTGTAGGTGCATGAAAAGATAATTATAGTTGTATAATTACTCAGAGCCTTGATATAATATCTAAAACAAATTCTTTTTCAAATCTCAAGTAGACTTAAATAATAAGGGAAAAATTATGAGAGGGCTAGAGAGATGGCTTTGTAATTAAAAAGCATTGGTTACTCTTTCAGAGGACCTAGATTCAATTTCTAGCACCCACATAACAACTCACAGCTATTTGTAACTCCAGTGCCAGGGGATCCAGAGTCTTCTTCAAGTAATGAACATACATGCACGCAGGGAAACACCATACATATAAAATAAGTAAAATAAAATCTTAATAAAAAAACTATGAGAGTAGAATATGGAAGAAGATGAAAATCTTTTATAAATCACCAGCCATTGCAGATGAGGTGGTTTGAATGAGATGTCGTCTATAAGTCTCAAATATTGGAATGTTTGCTCCCCAGTGGTTGTCAAGGCTTACGCGGTGTGACCTTGCTGGAGACATTTTGTCATTGGGGCAAGGCTTTGAGATTTCAGAAACCTTGTACCATTTTCAGTGTTCTTTCCTCCAGCTGTAGTCCCTGTGCCTGCTGAACTCATTCCTCTAGAACCATTCCTTCTACAAAAATTTTGGCCATGGTGTTTTAACTAAGACATGACATATACTGTATAATGAAAAATAACTCTTCTGATAAAGTCAGAGCTCCCAATCACTGCTGCATTATTTATAAAATAGTCTTGGAACAATCACCAAATGATTTGTATGACACAGGGTTAGCTAGTATACTACACAGTACCAAAATAATGTTCAAGTGGATTACAGATTTAAGCTTAAATTACAACTGAAACATATTAACAGGAGTAATAACTTATACAATTACATATTGAAAGAACTTTACTGACCTGGAGAGGTGACTCAGGGTTAAGACATCCGTAGTCCAAGCCTGAAGATTTAAGTTTGTTCCCAGAGATCCTCATGGAAAACGTAGGGAATAAATCCGCAAAGCTTGTCGCTGCCTTCCACAAGTTCACCATGGCTCACAGGTCCCCATTCCTATACCACAAATGAAAAGTGGGATGTAAGTATTAAAGATACATAAAAGGACTTCACAAGGTTATTTCACAAAACAGATGCCATTTTAAAAATATTTTAAAAACTTTTAAAATTTATCGTATATAACATACAACTTCAGAGATTCATTGTGAAAAATTAAATCAATATAGAAATTTTAAGAAAAAATGATAATTCTATGATGGTGAAAGAAGTGAGATTATAAAATCTGCAGATCCCAAAAATAACAATATATAATAATATACGTAAAGATTAAAATAAAAAAATCACTTCACAAAAGATGAGATCAACCAGTAAATAAACATGTGGGGGAAATGTATAAAACAATACTAATCAATAGAATGTTCAATAAAAGTTTGAAATGCAATGTTTTGTTTCAAACTAGCAAAGATATTTAAAAGCTGGGGTAGACAGGAAGGAGATCTCCCATTTCTGAGGAATAGAAGGAGGGGAAGGGAGGCTGGGATTGGGAGGTGAGGTGGGATGGAGCTACGACTAGGATATAAATTGAATAAATAATAAATAAATAAATAAATAAATTTATAAAAATAACATAAAATTTCAGAACATTATTTTTTAGTTTTTATCAATGTATTCTTGTTTATTTTTGTTTTTTAAATTAATTTTTTATTATATTAATTATTTTTGTTACATCTCAATGGTTATCCCATCCTTCAATGTATTCTTAACAGCAATGTATAGGTTTTATCCTTTCATTGCTTTCAGAGAACTTTACTACTTTTAATAATAGTCATAAATAATAGTTTATTTTGGAAATCTTTCTGGAAAATTGAGAATAAATTTGATCATTTTTCTATGTTATTTCCTTATTTAAAATATCATACAAAGAACACCATTTTTCTGACTATATATTGAAAATAAGTTTTCCAAACATACTTGGTTTTGGAAAGTAAGTTGATTTCTTAGTATAATAATTTTAATTGTGTGTTTCCATCTTTAGACCTTTCTGTATGTAGTATCATTTCTGAAAGTCCTTCTCATCAAATACAGGAGACAAAAATATGTATTGTTTAGTCTTTGGAGAGGATGTATTATTAAAAATACCAATCCTACATAAAATGGCAAGAGGTGCAAATGAACACCCAGAGTCAACAGCGGCCTGCCATTTCAACTCCACACTGTACTTATCTCTGTGCTTTAACCATTTTAAATTCTTAGAATATAACATACCTACCTATACTATGTGTATCTATGACCATGTCTAATGACACAGTAACTTCTTTCCTTCCTATGTGTAATCGTTTTTGTCTAATTGACATATCAGTGCCTTTTCATAGCTGTTGATTTAGGCTGGCAAGGGTGCCAGTGGGTACATATTTCCCATATAGGCCACACTGATATTGCCAATGGCAGCACTGTGTTAATAATGCACTTGTCACAATAAATAAATGAGTATTGACACATGTTGTTAGCTGGGACCTACATTTGAGTGGCAATGTCTTTGTTTTTACCTAAGATCCTTTCCTGTCACAGGTCCCACCCAGAATGCCATACTGTTTTCATGGGCTTGTCTCCTCAGTAGGCTACAAAAGTTGGCAGTTGTTCAGACACGCATTGTTGGGCGGCAGTCGATAACACTTGAAAGCTCACTTGTATGTCTGTATCAGTGAATCTTGACATTCTTACTGGGGAACCACATGTAAGAGATGCAAACTGAAGAGTAAAGCACTGGGGCTTGCCGTTGCCTCTGGGCTGTCTTAGCAAACAAAGGTACAAAATGCTTATTTTGAGAGAAAATAACTTTACCTCCAAGGTAAGGTGAGGGACTAAGGTACAATGGTAGAGAGGTTACCAGCAAGCCCAGAGCCAGGAACAAAGTAAATGTAAGTCATTTGCTTGAACCTCTTCATTTGGTATGTTTATATGCCTTTTACATTGACAAAATCGTTTGCTAACACGTAGATGTAAGTACTTACTAGCACTACTTTACAATGTATAAAAAGTTTCAAACAATGCCAGACTGATGATATGACAATATTTGCCCCAACAAATCTGGGAGCCAGCAGTTTGATCCCGAAGATCTACATAACAGAATGAGAGAACTGACTTCCACAAGTTGTCCTCAAAACACCATTCCATGTAGCCCTTGTGCATGTTCACAGTGAATGAGTTGACAACATATGGATAAAACCTCCATTTCCCCACAAATACATAAATAATTATAACAAAATTACTTTATACAATAATATAATTACTACTGCTGTTAATTAAATAAATAAAAGCCCACTAAGTTTTAATAAAAATTACTTTCCCTTAAAATACATTGCACTAAAATGTATAGCTAAAACACAGTATTTTAAACTCACTTGAAAACTGTTTCTCTGCAACTTGATATACAGTTAAGAATCTTTATTACCACTGGTCTCAATATTTTGGATTGTGCTGATATTAATTTTGTTTCATGACTATGTGTGACATGCATATTTTCAAAGCTGTTTACAACATATTAATTATAAATGATGTACTTAAAATATATTTCAATAACATTTTAAAGGATTTTTGCATCTGTGCTTGAAATGGAGAAATAGAAGTTAGTGTATAAAAGTAGAGATATTTAAGAATAGTCTTATTTCCCTCTCTAATCTGACACCTAAGCTCATTCCCTGTTCTTATGGACAATCATATTAATTAATTTTGTTTATTAACTACATTTGTTTACATGTGCATATATTGGCTTATGTGTACTTGTACACATATAAAATGAAGAATTTATTCTTTCTGGTTATTGGCAATAGTATTGAAGTCATTATTTTAATAAATTTAACATACTGTAGCACAACATAAAGAAGTTGTCAGTCATGTGATACTGATGAATTTTAATTTAAAATAGGAAATAAAAGTGTGAAATGAATTATGGTACAGAAAAGGAAGCTCTTAAACCATCCTCCTACATAGACACTGACTCAGCAATGGGACATGTACCTGTTATTCCCTCCAAAGCAGCTAAGAGGGTTCTGGACCCCATGTAAGCATGAAATCAATGGCAATCACAAGCCTGTGGCACCTCACCATGGTGATTTCCCCAGCACAATGCTGAGATTTAAAATTTAACTGTGAGTTTCAGGCTTCTCAGTGGGGGAAGGAAAGAGAAGATTGGACTGTGTCCTCACTAGTCTGACCATTGCTGGAGGTGTTTCATAATGCTGGTTCTGTCTTTCTGTTTGACAGGACCCAGAATAACCCAGGCACATGAGAGCTGTTGGGAACAAAAAACATAAATGCCCTGCTACGGCCCCAGAGATCTAGCACACGGAAGCTGGTAAACTGATCAGCTTCCTATCTGAGGGAAGAATGGAGTGTGGATCTGGCACGGGGTTGTACACGCGTAGTGTCAGCACTCAAGAGGCTGAGGCAGAAGAATCTGAGCTCTCAGCTAACTAGCTAGTTGAAGGCTAACTGAGCCAGTAAAAGTCTCTCTGTGTCTCTGTCTCTGTCTCTGTGTGTGTGTATTTCTCTCTCTCTTGCACACATACACACACACAAGTAAAGCACTGTTCTACTCATTCGGAATTATGATGTTTTACAGTTTTCCCCAAAGGATTGGCATGTCTCTTCTCCAGAATATTGGCAGCTTGTGTACTTTACAGGACTAAGGACACTAAATACAAAGCACACGGAAGGTATTATTTTGTTGCTTCTCAGGACCTCTGTCTGGTACAGCAGATTCCAGAAAGCAAGGGATGAATCTGAGAAAGAAAAGAAAAGAAAAGAAAGAAAGAAAGAAAGAAAGAAAGGGAGGAACAGAAAGAGAAAGCAAGGGAGAGAGGAAAGGAGAAAGGGGCTACTAATCTCTCTGCTTAGGAATCTACATGGACAACCAAGCCCAAAGAAGTCAACCACAATAAAACAGAGAAAGTCCTAACTTTAGCCAGATTGGTTGGTTAGTATCTTTTGCTGCACTGAATTAGTGTGTGAAGACCAGTAGAAATAAGTTTTTCCCCAATATACACACACATCAAAACAAAGTTATAGTGGGAAATGACATGAATAAAATGAACTAAAAAACTTGTAAATACAAACTGTAAATAAAAGTTATATTACTATTGAAATAAGAAATGATACCGTCAAAGACATTTATAGGATGCCATCAGGTAAACCAATATATAAATTATGGAATGCCCTGATGGAGAAAAGGACAAAGGCTTACTTAAGAAATATAGCCTCAAACTGAGCATGCCTACACTCTCACACTGGGACATTGAGAAATTAAAATTCATCCTCGGTTACTTATCAACTTAAAATCGACAGAAACAGAGATAGAAGGAGAAGAAGAGGGGTTGACAGAAGTGGAGGAAGGGAAGGAGGAGGAAGAATGAAGAAAGCCCAAAATACCCATATCCAAACTCTTGGGCAAGAAGGGGACATCCACAGTAAAAAAAAAAAAAAAAAAAAAAAAAAAAAAAACTAACATTATAAAATACAGTAACTTCTAAGAAGTCCATGTAGAGACATGGATATACACCATAATCAAATTGTCAAAATTCGTACAGAAAAGGAACTTTGAAAGCAACAAGAAGACAATGAATTATTCAAGAGAACTACCATAAGCTATCAGTAGATTTTTGGCATAATTCTCCAAATCATAAGGAAATGAAGTATTATATGCAAAGTTCTGAGACAAATTGTTGCCACTGTGAGGGCTAATCTTGGTTGCCCACTGGACATAGGTGGCAAGGAGGACCTCAGTCAAGAAACTTCTCCCACCAAATTGTCTTGTGGTCATATCCATGAGCCATTTTCCTAATTGCTCACTAATGTAGAGGGCCTAGTGCACTGTGGGTAGTGCCATCCCTAGGAAAGTAGTCCCAGTTATACAAGGAAAGCAGGGGAACCAGCAAAAAAGTGCCCTCCATGATTTGTGCTTAAAATCTTCTAACTTGAGCTACTGTGTTGGCTTCCCTCAATGATATACCCACAAGCTGAATAAATCCTCCCCCGACCCCAAGTTGGCGTGCTTGGCGCTTTATCACAGCAACAGAAAACAAACTAAGACAAACCAATCAAGAATGCCTGGTTCTTCTTTTATTCTCAGTGTCAAAAGTGTCTACCTACAGCTTGGTAGTATAACAAGCTAAATATACCCAGCGCTTCCATCTTGGGATAATTTATTTAAAGGTATTGAAATAAGTATCTCAAAGAGATTTTCATCACATATGTATTTTGCAACTTTGTCCGCCACTGCTAAGAAATAGAGAAACATAAATGTCTTTCCACAGGTGAGAGAGTAAAGGGAGCCGCTGTGAAGAGTGAGCAGGGTGTTCTTCAGCCACAAAACAGACCATGTTATAAGCTACAACACCGTAGTATGGCAGACATCATGCTAACAGGCGGACTTTGGTCCTACTTATAGGAGTATCTAAAGTCCATCAAACTTATCAAAAATAGAAAGTAAGATAATAGGTCCCAGTGGTGGCAATACAGTACAATTGGGAGTTGCTATTTAATGTATATAAAGAATTTCAAGATGAAGAACACTCTGTTATAAGTTAAATATTGAAGTAAAGGACAGTGATGGCTGGACAAGTAAAAAACTCTAGTTATGCAACTTGACAACCTCTGTTTGACCCCAGTTCCCACATAAAAATCCTGATAAATAGTACTATGTATGACAACATAGAAGATGGGAGATAGAGATGGGAGAATTGCCCTGAAGCTTTGGGGACATCTAGTCTGTGCAGCAGAGGCAAGAGACTCCACCTCAACAACACAGTGGAAGGCAAGAGCTGAGTCTTAAAATTTGTCCTGTGAGATATACAAGCATTGAATAGCACAACCCTGTCCCTGCCCTCACATAGTCACATCACACTCACATACACACTAAGAAATAAAATAATTCCTAAAAGCAGTGCTGCTGCTCGGAACTGCCAGTTGCACTCCGGCTACGCCTGAGCTTAGAAAGTTGAGACAAAATGACTATGAATTCGAGGATGGCCTAAGTTTGCAGTGAAAGCCCTGTCCTCAGAAAACAAGAAACAAACACAATGAAAAGCCGACTAGCAACTTTACATAGTATTAGGAACTTTCAGCAATCTGGGGTACTGAACAGCGTTCCATGGGCTGGATGCATCCCAGTATAGCTTCAACTGAGGTCCAAAACATTTGTAAACAGCACCATCATATCAACAATGTCAAAAGGTAGAACACACCCTAAAAAGTATAAGGGTGGATTGAGAGGTTCCATGTAAATGCTGTAAGACTATTTTTATAGTGGACTTGAGAATCTGTACAAGTTAGTGTTCTAAAGTATATATAGCAGTTACAGCTCTTACATTTAAATATATATATAATATATATATATATATATATATATTATATATATATATATATATATATATATATACATTATCTTCAGTTGCTTCTATATTAAGATGTGTGGCTCTCCTGGCCACAAAAAAAATCATAAATAAATAATCATCCTTTTTTTTGAGATGTGTGGTCTTATTCATTGCGAAGTGTGTACATTATCTAGAGAAGGCGGAGTGTGCTGGGGCAAATCAAGACAGGCATGAGAGAGGAGTCCTTCAGAATAAACTTACAATGTGGCCAGCCCCTAAAACATCTCAGGGGCGCCAGTGCAAACTAAGTCACCTGATTTGAAATCCGTTTATAGAGGAACAAAAGGAAACATGAGCAGAGGAGGCACTCTCTAAACGGCATGGGATAATCCTTACAGGGGAAAGAACAGAAAGAAAAATGCACAGAAAGGTGTTAACACTTTACATTTTGTCTTTTGTTGTTGTTGTTGTTGTTGTTGTTTTCTTTATTAGTTATGGATCTCTGTCAAAGCTACTTAGACCCGAGTATTCTGTGATTCATAGAATTATTCTATGATTCCATTTAAAGCTACTCACTGCATAACCTATATTTTTAGTTAACCAAATTGTAAACCCAGCCAATTATTATCCACAATAAAAACAACCAATTAGATTAAACTCTACTGACTGACACATCCTCCGCAGAAGAACCTGATTGGTGAGCTCTGGGGTAGCTGATGTTCTAGGTCAGGAACTGAATAAACAGTGACCATCCATGAGTGAATTTTTATTCTTGCAGCATTGATCTTCCTTCTAAGTTTTGTCAGCACTCCATTGCAATTCAAAGAAAATTTCTAAGTCCATCTAATCTTTCGCATTACCTAATTGGGATATGTAAGGACTGCAGGTCTAACCTATAAAAGGTGTTTACCACAGTGTCATCAAAGGTCCTCAAGAAATAATTGCTGGTGTTTCTAACTGGCCCAAAGAGAAGGAATATGGACAGATGGGTTTGTGAAACAAACCTCCATTTGTCCTTCACTTAGGTGGGATTCTCATCAGAAAAAAAAAATGATACAATTAATTCACCGCCAAGAAATGTTGTAAGAAGTTAGTAATTAATAGGGTAAAATGTTTTGGTAATGTAGTGTGAGATAAAAAGGCTAAATACTGTGTAACAGTTTTCTTTGAATGCAATCACCAACATATAGTAATATAATCTGACTTAATTAAACGGTACACACTTAAATAATAAAGAGGAAGGAATAAATTAAGAGGCATAGTTCAAAGAAAAGATGATATTTGGGGAAAAAAAGATGGTGAATAAACGAGACAGAGGGACACTAAAAAGCTATTTGACTTGAGAGAAGATATTGACGAGGTCCCTCCTTAGACAATCTGCTGCATTCCCTGGTACCTAATTACAACGTTAAATGCATCAGCATCTGCAATAACATGAATGTTAATGATGATCATTGCTGAGACACAAAAGAGCACTTAATTACCCTTTGGGAGAGTATATGCCATCATTACTAAGAATTGTTGAAGTCATATAAAAGTTGGAAAATGTAATGAGTCATGGCTGGCTAACTCAGAAGACTGGTGTCCCTTCCATAGTTTAAAGTTGCTGTGAGGATACCTGACCATCAAGGACACAGCCAATCTGCATCTAAATGAAGTAGATGGCTGGTTCCGCTGCTGGAATGCTGGAGAACTAGCATAGGTCAGTCCAGACCACTAGCATGTGCTTGACTATAAACATTTTCTTACCATAGTCACCTTATAGCCTTTATTTAAGAAAAATTCAAGGTATCAAAACAGCACAAAGAACCTGTGCTCCAGAGTTGATAAGGGAAAAAATGCTAATAGAGCTGCCCAACTAATGTCACCTACATAGGGCCAGACAAGGGTGATGGGAGTTGCTGTGCCTGCCTGAACTACTCAAGCCCTTCCTAGCATCACATCACTATTGCTGGATCTTTATTTCTACAGTTATCTTTTTCCTTTGTTTAAACATCTAGTTGTTTAAAAAGAGGAAAGAAGTAGTCTGTACTCCCCATATTATGGGATCCACAAGGAGACTGTTGCCTATCTACTATATCGGAGCAGAGGGTCTAGGTTCACACCACTCATGGTCCCTGGTTAGTGCACCAGTCTCTGTAGCACCCGCCTTCTTCACCCAGATTTGTTGGCTCCATTGGTTTCCTCATGGAGTTTCTGACCCCTCCAGGTCCCTCTATTCCTCAACTCTTCCATAAGACTCCCTGTGCCCCATGCAGGAGTTTGACTGTATCTCAGCATCTGCTTGGATCTCCTGCTAGGTGGAGTCTCTCAGAGGACCTCTATGGTAGGCTCCCTGTCTGTTCCTTCTCTTCACCTGCTTCCAGTATCTATTCTATTTGTCCTAATGAACAATAATTAAGCATTCTCTCTAGGGTCCTCCTTCTTATTTAGTTTCTTTTGGGACTATGTACTGTAGTGTGGTTATCCTGTATTATGGGGCTGATATCTGCTTATGAGTGAGGCTATACCATGTGTGTCTTTCTGGGTCTGGGTTACCTCACCCAGGATGATCTTTTCTAGTTACATTCATTTGCCTGCAACTTTCTAGATTTTCTTGTTTTTAATAACTCAGTAGTATTCCATTGTGTAAATGTACCCCAATTTCTTTTTTCCATTCTTTGATTCAGGGGCATGTAGGTTGTTTCCAGATTCTGGCTATTATAAACAAGGCTCCTATGAACACAGTTGAGCAAATGTTATTGTCCTATGGTGGAGCAACTTTTTGGTGTATGCCCAGCCATGGTATGGCTGGGTCTTGAGGTAGAACTATTTCCAATTTTCTAAGAAAGTACCTGACTGATTTCCAAAGTGGTTGTACAAGTTTTCACTCCCACCAGCAATGGAGGAGTGTTCTCCTTTCTCCACATCCTTGCCAGCATGTGCTGTCAATTGAGTTTTTGATGTCAGCCATTTGCACAGGTGTAAGAAGGAATGGCAGAGTCGTTTTGATTTGCATTTCCCTGATGACCAGTGATGTTGAGCATTTCTTTAAGTGTTCTTCACTGCCCTGGATCTTAAAATGAAGAGGCTATAACTGACATTAGTGAAATCAAATTTCAACAAACGTGAGAAGAATTAATGACACCGTAATGGGTATGCAACTGAAGAAATGAAATAAAAAGGAGGAACGTCGAATGCTTTTTTTCCCCCAAGGTAAAGATAGCCAGAGGAAGATAGCAAGTGGATAACACAGGGGTGAGGGAAGTTGTGTTTCTCTCTGTTTTAGCTTGAGGTTTTGAGAGGTTGCTGGATGCTGGATATCCAGCAAACAACACATTGGTGATGGGGTGATGTGAGGTGTGAAGGGCCCCTAGAAACAGAAGGTCTTCAAGGAGAGCCTTACCTTGGATGGTTAAAAAAAATGTCCCTTGCCCTCATGCAAATGAGCCAAAATGGAAGGCAGCTACAGGAGAGAGGACTGGCTGCCTGCTATGGCTTAGGACTTGTAAATAGCATAGCAAACACAAGAGATCACAGTTCAGTCCAAACAAACAAACAAACAAACAAACAAAAAAAGCAGGGGAGGGAGAGAGTCTCAAGATGACATAAAATCAAACAAGAGTGAAAATATTGAAAGCCAACTAAAGTACAAATAAATGTAAATTCTAATGTAAAAATACTAATGTAAAAATATACGGGTTGAAGTGCAGTGGAGAAAGTAAAAGGAAAAAAAAGGTGTTTCCATAGGTCCATTTCCAGTGGCACCTACTTGAGATTACCTTCCAGACACACGTTAAGTGGGGCATTATTCTTAAGAAGACACAAAGTGCGCAAGGGCAGACGAGTTTCAGAAACGCTCTCTCACCTTGTTACATTTATTAGGGCTGTCCACAGCAAAAGTCCACAAGATACCACCTCCATGTTTTTATTTTAAAACTTTTATATAGACTGTATTTTGGCCATATTATTTCCTCTCTCTCAACTCCTCCTACAGCTCCTCACCTCCCTACCCAGAAAGCTTCATATTCTTTCCGTTACTTTCATTCAAAATAAACCCATAAAACAAGAAATCGAAAGACAAGATAGACAAAATTAAGGATAAAACACCAAGTCCATTTTGAGCTTTCCAACTATTCCTGGACCTAGGTTCTGTCCTGGGGTATGATTGGTATATTATTATAAGACACTACTCTGTTGAAGAAAACTGGCTTTCACTTTCCCAGAAATCAGTTGCAAAAAGCTTCCTGGTTAAGAGGGGGAGTTTGTGTTCATGTCCCCTTCTTGGTGATAGGATTTCGTCTGTTTTGCACCTGTGCAGGTCTTCTATGTGATGTCACAGTTTCCGAGTTCATTAACATATCATTGCTATTGTGTCTGGAAGAGGCTGGTTTCTCCACCCAACACCTCTTTCACTTACAATCTTTCTGTCTCCTCTTCTGCATAGATCTCATGCCCTTATTAACTGGATGTAGGGCTCACTCTATGGGATGGAACTCACACTTGACACCGCTTCAATGGCCAAGAACTCAAACTGGGTGGGCTATGTGCCTATTCTGCTAAAGGAACACAGCAATAAAATACTCCTAATGGCATTCAATTAGATCTGTTCCTCACCCAGCCATCATCAGAACAGCTTCTTCTTGTTGCAGTGTATGGGAACAAACACAGAGACCCTCAGTGGGTCAGTGTGAGAGAATTTAGAGTGCTTGATCCTAAACATGATGTCTTCATCAAAGCCCTCTTTTCACAACTCACTCGTAGTCCTTTCAGCTTGGGTAAACTGGAGTTCAGAGATATGGAATAAAGATGGCATGTCCTTCTGGCTTAGCATTCTCATCAGCCTTCAAGACTTTCTGCAGGCGAATGGGCATTTGCTTTTGGAGACAAACCAGAACAGATATCATCCTTCCCACCTTGTGAACTAGAAGGTGACCCTTATGCCTATGTCTTCACACCACACGTTCACAGTGTGATGCTTAAACATACACACCACACTTGCACAGCATGGTGCTTACACATACGGAAGGTGCCTGGTAGCTAAATGGACATTCAACTCAACTTCCTAGTGCCTATCTCAACATTCACAGCAGGGAAAAATGAAAATATTAGAAAGAAACACGAACGAAAGAAGAAGTCAGTTTTTAAAAAGCATTAGTTATTCATGCAGTCACTGACATGGGATAGGAGTATGTGGTGTCCGTCCATGCAGCAGTGTCACTGACGGGGATATTCAGGCAGCCAGCAGCTCTGCTGATAATGGGACTCATGACTATTTCACTAAAACAAGGATAGCACACTCTTCTCTGTACCAGATCCTAATATTTTAAGAGACACTTCCACAAGTCTGAACAGTATATTGTTGTCAGTTATCACCTATCGAATATTCCAAAAATGGCTTTGTTTTCCCAAAACTTCCACGAATTTTAAAACTCCATTTTCATCTTCACACTATAAATAATATTTTTAAAAATTAAGTTGAATTAACCACTTCAAATTCCATTTGGAACACTCCCAGCACCTGCCTTTCAAATATCAGATATGAATATATACAACTTTAACAACATGGAGTTAAGAGTTTGGAATCACAATGTTGCATATTCTAATGAAAGTTTCACAGTTTTAGGTATCAGAGGAAATCATAATATGCAGAACGTACAATAAGCGGCATTTGCAAACCACACGTATGGTGTGAATGCATCTGGTGCAATATTTAATTTGAATACGTCTTTGCATTATGTCTCAGCATTTTGAACAGTGCCAGGTTTTTCAAGCTCCCTTAAATAATAAAATATTTAAGATGCTTCCAACAATCCACAAAGCTCCAAAACCCAAACCATAGTAAAGGAAATGGTGTGACTTAAAGTAATATAACTTTTATGCTGCAGAAAGTTGTCGTAGTCCCCAGAATCAAACGTGTGTGTGTGTGTGTGTGGTGTGTGTGTGGTGTGTTGTGTGTGTGGTGTAACTCTTAATTGAGGGTGGGGGTTTTCTTGATGAATAAAAAAAGCCTTTGGTTTGCATGCATGAGAACCTGAGTTCTGATTTCCAGTGCCTACATAAAAACTGGAAATGCCTTTGTGCCCCAGTAATGCCAACACTGGTTGATGGCGCAGGAGAATGGTTGGAACTTTTTGTCAGCCAGCTTAACTGAAAAACAGCAAACACCAACTAGATGAGAAACCATGTCTCAGGGAGATAAGTGGTGATTGAAATCAGGCACTTGATGTGCTCTGACCTTATACTTGTCTAAAAACACATGCATGGCTATGCCCATTTGTACACACACACACACAAATATACCATACATGCATGCAGACACAAAAAATCAAAACTTAAAATTAACTATTGTTTTTATAAAAAATATGCATTTTATAAAATTTCAGTAAAAATATAAAATACAAGAAACAACTATTTCAAATCCAATCAGTTAGAAATTATTCTATCTAATCACAGGTGAGTATCAGTCACCATAACTCTACCTGCACAGATGCTGATAATTAATAAGGTGCTTATAAAATAACGATCATTTTTATGTATTTTAAGTATATAATTTTACTTATCCTTATGAAATGAGAGGTGAAATAAAAAGACTTCTATTTTAAAAATGTTTCTCTTCCACCAAAAGTAATAAAAATCACCAAGAAAAATTAGTGGTTTGTGTTATCACGGTTATTAAAACCATATTTAGTTTCTAATGAAGATTATTTGGTAATAATGAAAGATAGGAGGATGGTCACACTTGCTCCCGCCCTTGATTTGTTTGTGCTAATTAGCTGCTGTTCATGGGTTGCAAAGGACTGCCACACCCACGTTATCCTAAAGGAGTTCCTACAGTTATTTCTTCCCTTTGGCTGCTTCTCTTCCCAGCTCCTCTTCATCCCTGCAATCAGTGTTAATCCACTGCGTGGCTGGCTGAATTCCAGCGTCAACTAGTTCTTTCAGTAAAACTGAACCATTTTGAGTCTGTTCATGTTTGGGAAGAGACTTTATACCATCACATTTCGTGGACAGTTTTATGGGCAGAATACCCTTCAACCTGCTTTGTCTATGAGTTACGCTGGTAATGCTTTGCTGCTAGTGGGTGATGAATATTGCTGTCAAAAAATCTGCTGCACATCTGATATTTCCCCTATGCGTATCATTAATTGCTGTTGTTTTTATTTAAATGATTTCTTGTCTGTTTGTTTTGGAGGTCAGGAGGGATTTTTTTTTTTTTTTTTTAAGTCAGAGTCTCACTATATAGCTCTGACTGGCTAGAATTCATATAGGCCAGGCTGCCCTTTTGATACTGCTTCCCAAGTATGGAACTAAAAGTTAAAGGATGCATCACCTAGGCCTTAATGGCCTATTTAGTTGGGTTTTCTGGAGACAAGGTATCACACTATAACCCTAGGTGACCTGGAACTCCCTGTGTAGAGCAGACTGTCCTTGAATTTGCAATAATCCTCCTGCCTCTGTTTCCCATATGCTGGGATCACAGGGATGAGTCACCATGCCTGGCCTTCATAATTTTACATCTGGAATATTGAAATTTAAGCTACAAAGTAGGATTATTCACTCTTTTGAGTGAATGTGTATTTGTGTATATATGTATACTATATTTGTGTATATGCAGTTGCCCACTGTGTAAGAGTGTGTAGGTGTCCATGTGTGTAGAAGTGTGTGCAGGTATACACATGTTTTTCTGTATGAAGGTGTATATGTCTGTAAGAGTCTATGTAGGTGTCCATATGTGTAGGGGTGTATGCAAGTGTACATATGTGTTTTTGTATATGAAGGTGTTCATGTGTATAGGGGTATGTGCAGGCATTCATGAGTGGTTTGTATGTCATGTGTGCATTTCATAGTAGTATATGTAAGTGTACATGTGTGGGTTTTCTTATTCTGGAATTTTCATTGGCCCAGAACTCACCACACAGACTATGTTGCCTAGCCAGCAAAACTGGAGTTTCATTTGTACCGAGACTTTTCTGTGGGTTTTGGGATTGAACTCAGGTGGTTTTTTTTTTTTTTTTTTCGTTAAGTGTTCAGCAGTTTTAGTGATGAGTTCTTTAATACTGTTTCATTTTATATTTTCTTTAATTTTTTATTTGTTATAATGTATTCACATTACATCTAATTGTTACCCTCTCTCTCATCTTTTCCCATCACCACCCTCCTTCCCTCTTCTACCCATTCTGCTCCCCTAGTTCTCTGACAGGGGAGTCATCCTCCACAGCCTATCAGGTCTCCTCAGGATAGCTTGCATGCCCTTCCTCTGTGTGCCCACAGGCCACTCTGCCAAGGGGAAGTGGCCATGTCTGAAGCAGTGCCCCCCCCAACACCCCAGTCTTGATACTATGCCTGTGGAGCTCCAGAGCCCTCCTAGTCCTTCCATGCCCCAATCTGCCAAGGGGAAGTGGCCATGTCTGAAGCAGTCCTCCCCCCCCCCAACCCCAGTCTTGATGCTAATCCTGTGGAGCTTCAGAGCCCTCCTAGTCCTTCCAAGCCCCACTCTTCCATACAACTCTTGGGGCTTTGCCCAGAGTCTAGCTGCAAATCACAGCATCTGTCCATAGGCCCTGCTGGGTTGAGTCTCTACAACTCCACCCCAAAGATGCTTCACCATACAAAAAAGGACATTTGCTCAACTATGTTCATAGCAGCCTTATTCGTAACAGCCAGAATCTGAAAACAACCTAGATGTCCCTAAACTGAAGAATGGATACAGAAACTGTGGCACATTTTTACAATGGAATACTACTCAGCTATTAAAAAACAAGGAAATCTTGTAATTAGCAGGCAAAATGGATGTAACTAGAAAAGATCATCCTGAGAGGGGTAACCCAGACCCAGAAAGACACAGATGGAATATACGCACTTATAAGTGGGTATTAGCCCAACATACACATCTTTTGAACTGGTGTTCTTGATTGCAGACCCCCACTTTTAGTTTGTCTTTTCCTTTCTTTTTCTTTCTTTTTTTTTTTTTTTTTAAGATTTTCTTTCATTCTCTTTCCCTCTCTCCCTCCCTTCCCCCTCTCTATATACAAATGGAAACTGGGGTGCCTTTGGAGGCCAGAAGAGGGCATCAAATTCCCTGCATCTGGATTTACAGGTGTTTGAGTCATTTGAAATCAGTTTCTGGGAACTAAATTTGAGCCATCAGAAACATGCACTCTTACCGCTGAAGCATTTCTCCAGCCCCCACCCTTCTATCTTAATCTCCTCTGGAACATAATGTGCACGTTTTCTCTGTAAATTCAATTCTTAGTGCATTTCAAGAAACTAGCGTATTAAATTTGAAATATTTTAATTACCTCTGTGCTTTATTTGTTAGATTTTCAAACAGGGAACCATCTATTACCTCTGCATTGGGTATCTTTCTTTTTCCATGCCTGATTCTTTCTAGTTATATAAGATTTAAGCCTTTTTCTTTCGAATTCAGATTTTTTTCTCTCATGAATTTGATTTTTAGATATGCTTCAATATCTTAGTGAAAAAGACGCTTTCCATTTTGCAGCGTTGTTGTTTGTAACTTCAAACAAGAAATTCTGTTTTTAAAGAGAAACTCAGGATACAATTAACAGACATTGGGTAATTATAAGTAACAATACTAATAACTGTGCTTTTAAAAGAAAATATTCAGTTTTCAAGATAATATGAATGTATACTTTTGGACCTCATCTTGCCTCTAATATCTTACATTTCTAAATTATTATTATTAGATATCTAAATCCAGGGTTTCAAAACAAAACAAAATCATTCTCCCAAGCTTCTGTTCTGATGTTCTTTGATTATCACTTGAATGCTACTGATCTATAACCACAGAGACTAATAGCACCAATTTGACTCATATTATTTCCTTACCGAAATCCTGTGTTCTTCTGCAGCAACCTAAATTAAAAGTTATTGCTATTGGACTTTACCTGATATAGGCTGTGATCACATAGTTGAGAAGGGGGTCCCCGCTGTCACAGGCCTAAGGGAGGGGAATAGGGTGAAAGAGGGAGGGAGGGGAAATGGGAAGACACAAGTGAGGGGGTAACAATCGGGATGTAATCTGAATACATTATTTAAATAATAAAAAAATGTTGGCATGTGCATACTGCTTGTTTCCCTTGACTTGTTGTTATTGTTTGCTGACATGGAGGTGACATAAAATAAACAGGGGTGAGATAAGTAGGTCTTGAAATAAACAGCAATAGAGAGAGTGATACAGGAATAATAAAATACTATAAAAGAAGTGGAAGATCGTTCATCATAAGCCCAATGTCACAATAAGATATAAAATTATCTTCCTAACAGACTTGGAAAATCTATTCATCTTTGCTCCTCCATTATTGTGCTGTTGTTGAGACAGCACTCACTAAGTAACGTTGGCCGGCCTTGGACTCCCAAGCCTTCTGCCAAAGTGCTGGCATCATAAGCATCATCCCCCATCTATATGAAAATGTACAAACATGGAGAAAGAGAGAACTTTATTATTTTGTACATGTGGGTGTTTTGCCTGCGTGTGTGTCTGCGCACCCTGTGAACGGACTCCCTTCAGAGGTCAGCAGGCCATGTCCGATGCCCTGGGACTGTAATTATGAATTCCATGTGGGTGTTCTGAAGCTCTGACCCATCACTCCAGCCTGACGGAGGATGTTTTATGGATATTTTTCAAATATTATTATTACTGCTATTACTCTTAATATTATTATTTGTGTGTGTTCATGGTGGGTATGTGTGCATGTGCCATGACACTTATGTAGAGGTTACTCTTTTTACACTTATGTGGGCTCCCAGGATCAAACCAGAGTTGTTAGTCTATTACAGCAAGTACTTTCTCATCTAAACCAGCTTCCCAGAATCATCACTAGGTGGCAGAGGCACTATCTAGGAAGTATTAGCGTCTTGAAAATACTTCAGCAAAATAACAAGTCACCAGGCCTCCATAGTATCCAGGGCCTCTAGGCAATTCATATGTCTCATTTAGAATTGGCTACTTGTTCTTAAAAAGCAATTATACTGGCAGATTGAGCAACTTAGATACTGAGTTTTAAGGATAGTCAGTCCCATGGGCTATTGCTGAGTCTTTGTTTCATTGCTTTTCTGTGGAACTGAGTCTCATTGCTTGTTAGTGAGCTGAACCCATTAGCACAGATGATGCAGAGACCTTTGAGTAGGGTTTGTCACCACTTCGTTTGTTCAGGTTGTACAATTCCTGTTACACGTTTCATGGAGGCAGGAGCTTTCCTAGCTGCTCCTTTACATGAGTTTTAAACCCACAATGAAGCATCACGTTTTATCTTCATAACAAGCTCTGAAGCAATTTCACCTTCCAAGACCTTTGCTCTTCAAAAATAGACTGAAGAAAGTCTTGTAGAAGCACTGTGCTGCCTCCTTTTTCTTCCAAATCAGCCTACAGCTCGGAACTGTCACTTCTGCTGGGGAATAGCTACACATTGAGAATCAATGCTCTCTTTAAGTACATCATTGTATGTAACCTCTTAAACGTGTTTCCTCTTAAAGCTCATATGTCCTCTCTCTCTCTCTCTCTCGCTCTCCTCTCCTTCTCCTCTCTCTCCTCTCTCTCTCTCTGTCTCTCTCTCCTCTCTCTCTGTCTCCTCTCTCTCCTCTGTCTCGTCTCTCTGTCTCTGTCTCTCTCTGTCTCTGTACTCTCTCCTCTCTGTCTCTCGTCTCTTTCTGTCTTCTGTCTCTTCTCTCTGTCCTGTCGCTCTCTCCCTCTCTCTGTCTCTGTCTCCTCTTCTCGCTCTCTGTCCTCGCTTCTTCTGTCTCTCTCTCTCTTTGGTCTCTCTCTCTCTCTCTCTCTCTCTCTCTGTGTGTGTGTGTGTGTGTGTGTGTGTGCACATACATTCAAGGGTGCACATATGTATGGAAGCCAGAGATCCATGTCAATTTCTTGCTCAATCACTCCTCATGTAATTTTTGGAGACAGGGTATCTCACTGAGCCTGGAGCCCTTTTTGATCAGCAGTGAGTTACAGCGTCCTCCTCCCCCATCTCCCACCAGGGAAGAGGGTGTCATTGTGTAAGAATTCACTCAGCTTCTTCCCGACTGCTGGGGATCAAACTCAGCCCCTTTTGTTTGAGCAAGCATCTTACCAACTGAGCTGTCTCCCACATAATTTAAAATGCTTTGTTCACTTAGTTAACAGTTTTCAAATCCCTTCAAGTCCCTTTTTTGTACAAATCCTGTGCTCTTGCCTTCTATTTCCTTTGAGGTAGACAAAAGAAAATTATTTTTAAAACTCTTTAGCATCCGTGTCTTCATTTGGGCACTAGTAGGAAGCTGCACAAAAAGGGGAGAACCTGTTCAATTTTTTTAATTGTCCCTTTGCTCCAGTCAGGGATTATTTTCAATATGTCTACTTTTGTATCACAATACCTTTCAAATATTAGGCCACAGTTTTAAAATAAAAATGGCTATAATATTAGCAATGGTAGCTAGAAGATACAGAGATTTGATCAAAGCAAAATCCCAAATGAAAGAGCAGAAAAGAGCTGTTTTGAGTTTAAGTAGTATGCAAATTGCCTTATTTTAAATGGTAGCATGATAACAAATGATATTTCTGGATCTTGGCACATCAAACTACCCACAGATGAAAGATGACTTAATTGCTTTGACCATAGTCCGAGTCGGAATAGCTCAGTTGGCAAATATAAAAATAGCGTGGTGCTGTTTGCATTTGAGCAAGGAATGATTTCATTTTAACGCGCAAAGTCTAGATAACAAAGCAACATGAGAGTGGAGGGGTACGTCTTGCAGAGAAGTGCAGTTTTTGATAGATATGTCTAAGGGTTGTATGGGACACACTGATCTTGTCAACTACAGCCCTTTTCGTAGGAAATAATGCTGTCAAGGTAGTGACTTCAAATTCAGATCGCAGTGTTGCATCGAGAGTTTATGTTTTCATAGGCTTAACGGTTAAGCAGTCACAGAGATTTGTTGCTGGTGCCATCACCTCTAAATAACCTCCTAAGATTCTTTTAATAACTCATTGTTACCTTGAATATTAATGGAATTGTTAATACTTCAAATTGCTTCTCATGATTCTATCAAACAAAGTGTTTAAGTAAGCATAGCAGAGTAAGCATTACTTTACTTTGGACTTTACCATGTAGCCATACAAATAAAGTAAAAAATATAGAGAAAAAGAAAAAATATGACACAAAGAATAAGAAATTTCTCCAAGCCTTGTATTAGATACAAAGCAAAAGCAAATAATGATAAACGTGGACTACAGATTCTCTATTTTTCCCACTGGGCTCTGTTTGAGACGATGGTGCATTTTAAATTTTCTAAACTTTGTAATCTAAACAGCAAACTTAATTCAGAAGAAAAAAAAAATTCTACCATAACTGATTACCATAAGCATGACCACAGACATTTAAATCAAAAGTCACTTGAGTTGGAAAAGGTTTAGGTTTTTTCAATAAATTATTTTTTATAATGACTATAAAAGTTATATAGTACGCGAAGGCTATCTGGAAGGAGATGCTTTACTGTGCCTGAATTGCAGGGAACACTTTCTGAGACATAAAGCTGACAATCAGACATCTGAGTGTGACGCAGACATAACCATCCCTGAGAGATTGAAGTGAGGACATTAGCAACAGGACACAGCAACACTCGTTCTTCCAGGAGCTACAGTGGGTGAACTGCAGCACAAGCGCAAGTACGTGGGGGCGGGGGGGGAGGGGAGGAGTATAATCCCACCTGGAAATAGTTTTTCAAAGACGTTAAAAAGAATTCTTGCTCCACAAATCCCAGTCTCTTTTAGTGTTTAGAAAAATAATGCAGTGTTTAGAAAACTCTGTGCATAAATTCACTTAATTTTCAATATTTAAATCCCAATTACTCTTTACTGAAGTTCAATAAATCCACTTCTTTTGCAATGCAATTATTTTGTGATTTGAATGTTGAAAATGCCCCAAGCTGTATAGTGAATGGTAAGGAAAACTAGATTTGTTTGGTTAGGCAATAGATGTTCATAAAGAGCATTTCGACTTTAAAACACATCGTTGACCAAGGTAACAATGAAAGAAATTAGCTTAAGGGGATGATAGCTATTGAAGAACGGCTGCAGATTTATTTTAAAATTAGGAAAAGCGAATAATGGGTTATGATACAGAGGCTCTATAGAAGACACAGGCATTTCTTCCTTATTTACTCTTATAGAAATAGAACACCTGCCAGTGATTGTCTCACTTTTTGTAGAGCTGTTTAAAAAAAAAAAAAAAATATATATATATATGTATACATATATATATATATATATATATATTCATTCTCACCCTCAGTCTTCCAATCTCAGTTGCCAAGAGGGAAAGAGAATTAACTATGGAATAAAGTTTCCATCAGATAGGAAATGAAGTAGCTTCAGGTTCTGATTAAAGCTGAGCCTGGCCTCCCACCAGTTGTAGTTCCACCTGCATCAAACCCCTGAGTGTGGGATTACAGCTGTCAACCACCACACCAGTTTGCAGGTTAATTGTTAATGGTCTTTGACTTACTTTGTAGCTGTCCCTCTGGTGGCTAGCAATGTCACTGGGCTTTTATTGTCTGTCTGTCTTCTTTCCTCCTAACAACTGTTTTTCTTTGTTTGTTCCTGTTCTTGTTTTTCTTGTGGGGCTGACACATTGTTGGTAGTTTCTGGGTCTTTCTGAGCCTCAGCTTGCCTTCCTTATGTGAAGTGTCATGTCACCCACTCCAGCAGTGGGACATGAGTTCAGGTGTCCCTTGATCCAATTCACAGAGGTGACATGTGGGTCTTGGCTCCTCTGTCAACCAGATGACAGTGGTTCTGCTGGAAATCCCAAAGAAATCTGGAATTTTGTCCCACAAGCACATGCATCCTATATTTATTGCCTTGAACAGTGAAAAGAAGCCTACACGTGTTAAAATGTTCTGAATATGTTATATTCTGCACCTTTCTTTTTCATTTGTATACCAAAAAAAATTCTTCTCAGGCCATGGCTTATAAAAACTTACCACATTCAATATTGTTCTTTTATGTTGACCAAGAGTCTCTACTATGTAGTCCCATTTGCCCCAAACTCTCAGTCCCTCTGTCTTTGTGCCTTCGAAATGCTGGAATTCCAGGTGCTCCTCACAACATCTACGGTCACAGTCACTATTTATAATAGTATGTTACTTAGTTGGATGGAGGCGTTATAGTGCATTTAATCATTTGCAAGCCTTAAGGTTGCATCATATTTTCTTCCCTTTAAGAAAATCCTTTGATAGTTTTCTACATGGACTCAGTGGGTGCTTAGATTTCTTTGTAACAGTTTATACTTTAACATTTCTTATAGCTAAGCATATAGTTCTTTTTAAATTTAACCTATTTCATTTTTAACTTTCTTTTTAAAAATATATTTCATTAATTTATTCATATTACATCTCAATTGTTATCCCATCCCTTGTATCCTCCCATTCCTCCCTCCCTCCCATTTTCCCCTTACTCCCCTCCCCTATGACTGTGACTGAGGGGGACTTCCTCCCCCTGTATATGCTCATAGGGTAGCAAGTCTCTTCTTGGTAGCCTGCTATCCTTCCTCTGGGTGCCAACAGGCCTCCCAATCCACAGGACATGGTCAAATATGAGTCACCCGAGTTCCTATGAAAGTCAGTCCAATCTCCACAGTTGAGTGGAGAGTGAGAACTGACTTTCATTTGTTTTGTTTTTCTTTCCTATTATAAACCCTGAATCTCTTTTTATACCATCTGGGACATTGTTTTGTAGCTGTTCTTTGTATGCTTGACATATTCTCCCAATATGTCCCACTAGGTTTGACTTTGTTTATGGTTGTTTCCTCTACACAAGAGAAAATTCAGGGTTTTTCAGTGTTCCAACTTTTTCCTTTGTGAATCCTGGTTTTTATTTTGTGTAAAAGATCTTTCTTTGCATGCCCCAGACTCCTGGGTGTCCAAATTCTAGGGTTGTGCCATCAGACACAGATAAAAGTAGATATTGTTGTAGTGTGCAAAATATTATGCATACCTTAACATATTATGAATATCTCTATCTAGATATAGATATGTATATATAATATTTTATGTATAATTTTTACAATACTAACCTAACACTGTACATAAAGCACTAATGTGATTGATCTCTCTCTTCCTCCCTCCCTTCTCCCTAGCTTCTCGCTCTCTGTGTGTTCTACAAGACTCAAGCCATACATTTCAGTGAAATATACTAAAACAGCAAAGTTAAATGTTTCTTTAATATGACTTAATATAATCATGGCAACATAGCAAATTACTAGAGAACATCAAATGACCTCACCAAAAACATTTGAGAATGTGTCAAACCTATCCATGTTAAATTTCAAAATTTACTGTGAAAAGCTCTGTAGCTAACCATCTGTTTATCTAGTTCCTCCTATATATAATCTAATCTCTTTCAAAAAGGATATCTTACATCGCAGAGTAGAGGAGTCCAAATATTTAGCTTAATATATCTTCACTGTAATTAATAAAATTAATCTTTTACTGAAAATGACATTTGCATTTGTCTGTTTGATCTGCTATTTTGAAAGCTATTCATAATATTTTGTACACTACAAAAAAGCATATCTACTCTTATTTGTGTTTCAAGCAGCTGGCCTGTGTATGCAATCATTGATGAGAAATGTTTTAAAATGTTTAACATCTCTAAATCATTTTTTTCAAAGTTAGAGAAGAAATCCAGCACTTTGGACATGCTAATCAAGTACTTTGTTAATCAATCAACTGTCTACCTCAGCCCTATTGCTGTATCTAATTGGGTTTTGAATTATTAATAAGAGGAAGCAAGCTTCTTAAAAATACACTTTAGAAGTGCCAAGTGTTAAGCATGTGCAATTCCAGTTTGTACAATAAGCTTTCCTGGAAATGTATTTAACCTAAATGACATTTCAGGATCAAAGCCTAAATTGGCCATTTTATAGGACTGTGTGCTTAGGAAACTGTTGCCTAAAGAGGGTGAAGGGCCTTGAGATCAAGGGGCTGCATTACCTGCCAATGTTTGTTAGGAGGTTGCATCTGAAGAATCACCTTTGCCCCTACTCTTTTTTTCCACCAGAGGGGGCAGGTGCCTTCCTTCAAAACAAGGGGTGGGGGAGCTGCTTCTATGGAATGTTCTCGCACTTTGTAACATAGTGATAAATCATCAGAATAGTAATTGAATAGCTAAGTGCTTGCTGATGTGTTCATTCTTGACAGTACTTAAGCTTAGGGCATCCTTCACATAAAAATTAGTTGTCTGATTTAAAAGTTAGCCTATGCTTTAATTTATATGAACAAATTTTGTATTAGATAAATTAAATAATACTTTATTATAAATCCCCAGCAGAACTACATCAGAATGTTTAAAATTGATGTATATGTAAAACCAGAACACAAACTTCTCTTTACAAATAATTTGCTTTGGGAGCTGTGCCTGACAATGTTTAATGTCCAAAGTAGTCAAGATAGTGCTTTTTAATCATAACCAAGCTATCACTAAAGTCATTTTTAAGATGGAAAATAAAGTGTGTCTCTGATAGCTGGATATTTTGGTTTTTAACACTCAGCTATCGTACACCATGATATTCTCTTTATTGTCAGGAGATGGCGCTGTGGGTTTTAAATAACAGAGCTAACAACCCCAAAGCCCAGCTAAACAGTTTCCTTATTTCTGGTCAAACCCTGAAAGTATCCACCATTTATGTTCGAATTACTTTAAACATTTCCTCTAATGTTTTCCAACATTATGAAGATAAGATTTCAAGGGAGAGACTCCTGTAACAGGACAAAGAAGTTTATTGTTACCAGTCCCTAGAGGAAACATCCGCATTTTATGTCTAAAGAAAGGTGACAGTGAATTCTCCAGGGACTGTTTCCACTAGTTTTCCATTCGTTTCTGCCTCTTAGCTTAGATAGTCCTCTGGGATTTAGCGGTGATAACCAGGCATCATTTTACTCTCTTGTCGCGCAGAGTACCTGATCTTGAACGTCGTCACCAACCTCCGCATAAGGGGCTTGGGTCGGTTTGTATATATTCTGGGAAGGCTGGTTTTGGAGGCTGGAGGCTTCTGTCCGTTATCTATTCAAACTTAAAGAACTCTCCAAAGACTACCGAGGAACAACTTCCTTTGTCTAAAATAAAATAACAAGAAGAACTCCGCGCGTGAAGTTTGTAGCAAACCCCAACTCTTCCAAAGTCCGAAAATCCTGGGGATAGGGAAGCAGGTATGTGTAATGCAAAAGTTGAGAGCCTTCCAGCGCTGCCAGGACTGTGCTGTCCTGGTCCCTGCTTCCTCCCCGCCGCTTCTCTTCAATAACGATGGTACAGTAGCATTCGCAGACCAGGCTCTCCAAGAGCTCTGGAAGAGGCAGAGAAAATGTTGATGGCAAAAGGATGCTAAGAAACTTTACCCCGGGGTACTAGGTGAACTTGACTCTGTGCCACTGAGATCTCAGAAGGACCAGGGGGAAGCGCGGGCGTTCTGCCGACCCAGGGGTCACCAAACACTGCAGGGTAGAGGAAGCAAATGCAGCTTCAAGGTCAAGGTGTCTCTTCTTGGGACTGCAGAACCTGCCAAACCTTGGCCTAAAAGGATTGGGGACACAGGCTTAGTAGCATTGGACTTGTCAGCACGGGGCAGTTTGTCAGAAAGCCTCCTTGGGGACTTTTTCTTGGGACCTTCAGAGCCCTCTGGGGGACAGCTTCTCCCCCGCCCCGAGTCTGTACGTAAAACTGTTCCCACAGCTCTATCAAAATTCACTTTAACCCTCCCCCGCCCCAGTGGCTCCAAGTTAAAGTTTATGTTTTCTCCTCTTCAACTTTGTTTTTATTTTTCAAAATGTTCTGAAATAGATACATTGAGACATCCAGACAGCTAGAGCCAGACTTCTCCTGGCTGCTTAATTTAGATAAGCCAAAGTTATCAGAGATGCAAAGATATGGTCAGCCAAATTCCTAGCGCCCCACCTTAACGGTGGAATGAATTCTATTTGATTCTTCTTCTAGAGCTATTGCCAAATCCAAACAAACATTAGCCTGGTCTCTAAGAAATAGAAGCTCGATTTACACATTACTTGGGTCTGTAACTCCACCGTCTAATTCCAATGCGGTGATGTTTGCTGAATATTTTAGCCTCTTTTTGCGGCTTTCGGAGTTTCCTCCAAAAATAATAAAAACGTGTTCATCTTTATGAAAACGTTCTGATGTGTATAGATTTGGCATCCAACACTCAGCCGAAAATGCACCCTTTCGGATGTCTTGGCCTAAGAGCTTCGCTGAGCCAACCAGCCCAACTCCAGCGCAGCCGGGAACTGTTTTCCAAGTGGCCCTAGTTGTCCCACCCTGCTGCTGGCTCTCTCTAAAGAACCTGTCCTGTCCCTTGGTTCTCCGGTCTTCCGAACTCCTTCGAATAAACTGTACAAAACAGAGGGGAAGTTTCCTACAGCTGCTTCAGGATGCGGGATTATGCCTGGGTTGGATGGAGCCCTCCAACCCTCCGGTCCTTCAGCCCTCCAGCCCTCCAACACTCTAGCCTCGCAACCTCACTCTCCTTAGATAAAAGCTCTGGTTTGGACTTTCTCTTCAATTTTACAGCTTGCAGGGTGCTTTAGCAGCCGGGGCCTTTCCTCTAACAATTCCTGCAAAGTCAAAGTTTAAGATTTCTAGAGTTCCCGCTGCCAGAGGACCTTGAGAGTGCTGCTGACGTCACTCTCTGCTGGGCCGGAAACCCAGAGGCCTGACTGGTTCCACCCAAAGTCAAAGGAAGTTGAGGCAATGGACTCGGGTTGGTGATGATTAAACCCTGTAACGAGACGTCGGGCAGATGTGTTTTCATTGCCCTGTAAGATAAATGCAGTGTTAAGTGCCTGACAACTTCCCAGAAGCAATCAGCAAAAGTTTACGAGTGCATAAACCGGGAAGACCATTCCCCGACGGTGGTTATAAGGCCCGCGTTTAAAGCTTCCATAAATTCTCTGGCCGTTTCCCCAGCACAACTTTTCAGCTACTATTAAACAGCCACCTCCTTCAGGGAGCCTGGAGGATTTTCTCCAGTCTCTGAATAGGTGTGCAGCTACTTCCTAGGGGAATAAAGTCGAGCAAATTTTTATTGTAGAGCTTTGGGTTGTTTGGGGGGAAGGGTGCTTAAGAGATGGGACTAGGGAAACCGGGAACCTCATCACACGATATCCAATATCTATTAAGAGAACCAGGATTTGGTGGCTTTTATAAACCCAGTTCCATTTTTACCACTGTCCTCGTGGTTTGCTATTGTTGTTGTTTGTTTGTTTGTTTGTTTGTTTGTTTTTCCACCCTAACAGTTCTGGATGCCACCCCAGAAGACATCAGACATCGGGCAGTCAAGATAGACTTCCTACCAAGCTCCTATGCCCTTTAAATACCTTCTTACGAAGCCGAAGGGATCCATGCATCCTGAGGAAGGTTCGAGAGAACAAGAAAAACACGCTGGAGAACGAAGTTAGACTTTAGGGAACACTTTTAGCCGCTCTGCTCCGAATCAGCATGGCGCTAGCCTCCATCCTTTTGTTAGTAGCCTGACAGGAGCCTATCATCAGCCAAAGTTCATAGAGACCCTTCTTCCCTTATGATCCTCTGAAAACAGAGCTGGTAATTGACAAACAATAACACTGGCGCGTCTTTAGCTTCCTAAAGGGACATGTTAACATCTGCTGCTAGGAATAGAGAAGAGAAAGAGTGAACAGTTTTGCAGAGAGCCACGAGAGAGGCACCGCCCTGCACCAAAACAGCTTTGGTGCACAGCTAAACACGTGTGGCAGGCCTTCTGCTAACGGCCGGAATCTCAGGCAATAGAGCTTCCTGGCGGTCTGCCGCCTGGTTCTCAGTGTTTGGGTTCCTACGCAGCTGAAGGAGCGCTAGGAACGGAGGACCTGGCAGCGGGGGTTTCTCTCCCTCAGCAGTTGCAACTCAGGCAGCCACTCTGCAAAGGTAGACCTAAGCTTCTCTTCAATCCTTTCCAGGTGACAATGCAGACATCCGGGTGTCGCCCCCCAGGCTTCCCTTCCTGTGTGAAATAAGATGCCCAACTGTTTTGATATTGCCATTCAAACACAGGTTCTGCCGGTGAACCTCATTTGTGAATCTATTACAGAGATTAATAGATTATTTCTCCCTTTTCAACTAATTCTCAGTGGGGAAATTTAACCATATGGTAAGGAGAGAATTAGAATTTCATCACATTAGAGCAAAATATAATGAAAAGCGTCCAACACCTGGGGCCAACTCTGAAAGCCACATTAAAAGGTTTTTAATAAAACCAGGAGAAACTCCAAACTGCACAGCCTTCGGTAATTCTGCCACATAGGGAGACTTATTGGAGATGTTGGGGGAGATTGTTTTTACTTATAAGGATGAAAACTAGACACTAAATACCATGTGCTTCCAGAGACTGAACTCAGAAGCCATAGGACCGCGTGTACTATCTCCATAAGAGAAGCACTTGTTTTCATAATTCTGCCTTAAACTAACCCTCCAGAAAGAGCCCAGATGGATCCAGATGTCCCCAAAGGGCTTAGGAGCAGAGGCGGTTGCGTTTGCGGCTAAATAATTATGCACGAATGCCCCCACTTGGTGTATGAGAGGATTTGACTGACTCTCGAAGTTCACTCTTGCGAAGCAACTGGATTTAAATCTTGAGGAAAGTTTGAAACTAGTTTTTTTTTCCCCTTCTGTCCACGAAGCAGCGCGTTCCGTCATCACCACCTTAAAAGCGTGGAGGGCTCTGCAAAAGCCTCATGCATCGCACCCCCTAAGGATTTTAAATCAAACTGGCTATGTAAGCAACTTGAGCGTCACTTTGGTGCTTTAAATTTTTATTTTGTGTTTTTCTCATCTGTATAAGAAATGGGCAGTGGAAGGGTGTGTGGGGGGGGGGATGTCGACAGGGGAAGGAAATCTGGGTTCGCTCTCGTTTTGCTGACCTACTAGCTGAAAATCTAGGGTAAATTCGAGGTATGCCAGCAGGGACCTCCCCTCCCCCAGCTCCCATCTCCAAACGCAGACTTGTTATAAACAGGGTAGAATGTAATTCTCTCATGTGAGGTAACTACGTAAACTGAAACAGTAGTGGCAGTACACGGTAGTGGGGGTGGGTGGGTGCGCAGTGGGGGAGGGAGGGGGATGTCTGCTTTCCACCGGACTCCCAGCCTTTACTGCTGATCCACAATTTGCTGAGGAGCAAAGAACATCCTCGGCTCTAAGTAGGGCTTTTAGTGTGCTCATTGATGAGTGAAAGTCGCCACACATGTCAAGCTAAAGGCAGTTGTTGGGTTACTAACAGGACCCAGCGCCTTGCAAACATATGCGCTAAGCTGTGTATACAGATGGCAGGCAGAATAATGGAGCAGGCGCCTTTTATAAAGCTCTGGCTGCTCCCTGTCTTCAGACCTGGGAAATGAAACTATTCAGACTCATGGCCAGATAGCGCCTGCGATTGTTTGTTACCGTTTTAATCCTATTAATTAAAACGTTAACCTGATTGGGTAGAAAGCGCTGTCCCAACAGGCGAGTCTTCTTCATAATAACCTACTCAGAGATAATGATGTAAAAGACTCCCCCGTCTGTGGCGGCGGCTGGTTGATGGGTCCGGAAATCTCTTGAAGGTGAATCCAAGCAAGATAAACGGTGCAGAGAGGAGGCGCGGGGCTGGACTCAGAGCGGCGGCAGCTCCACTCCCTCCGCGACCATCCTCCCATCATGAGGGGCCGCGGCCCATGGTGAGCCCTAGCAGCCAGCACCGTCGGCTGGAGACGAAGAAAAAGAAGAAGAGGAGGCGGCGAGCGCGGGGGAAGGCGAAAAAGAAAAAGAAAGAAGGGGACAGGGCCGCGGGCAGCGCGGGGACCGACGCGCGCGGGAGCTCCGGAGCCCGACTGGCGTGCGTCTGTGCGGCCGCCTGACTCCCGGGGTGCGCGGCGGGCCGGGGCGATGGAGCGCGGGTTGCACCTAGGCGCGGCGGCGGCAGCGAGCGATGAAGACCTCTTCCTGCACAAGAGTCTGGGCGCCTCGACCGCCAAGCGCCTGGAGGCGGCTTTCCGCTCCACGCCCCCAGGCATGGACCTGTCCTTGGCGCCGCCGACTCGAGAACGCCCGGCGTCCTCCTCGTCGCCCCTCGGCTGCTTCGAGCCAGCTGACCCCGAAGGGGCCGGGCTGCTGCTGCCGCCGCCTGGAGGAGGTAGTGGCGCGGGCGGAGGCGGCGGGGTGAGTGTCCCCGGGCTGCTAGTGGGCTCAGCGGGCGTCGGGGGCGACCCGAACCTAAGCAGCTTGCCGGCAGGGGCTGCCCTGTGCCTCAAGTACGGCGAGGGCGCGGGCCGCAGCTCGGTGGCGGAGAGCAGCGGCGGTGAGCAGAGCCCCGACGACGACAGCGACGGCCGCTGCGAGCTGGTGCTCCGAGCCGGGGGCGCCGACCCGCGGGCATCCCCGGGAGCAGGGGGTGGCGGTGCCAAGGTGGTCGAGGGCTGTTCCAACGCCCACCTGCACGGAGGCTCCGGCCTACCCCCCGGGGGTTCTACGGGAGGCTGCGGCCCTGGAAACGGGGGCAGTGGTGGAGGTGGTGGTGGTGGTGGCGGCGGCGGCGGCAGCAGCAAGAAATCCAAAGAGCAGAAGGCGCTGCGCCTCAACATTAACGCCCGGGAGCGCCGGAGGATGCACGACCTGAACGACGCTCTGGACGAGCTGCGCGCGGTCATCCCTTATGCGCACAGCCCCTCGGTGAGGAAGCTCTCCAAGATTGCCACGCTGCTCCTCGCCAAGAACTACATCCTCATGCAGGCTCAGGCCCTGGAGGAGATGCGGCGCCTAGTCGCCTACCTCAACCAAGGCCAGGCCATCTCGGCCGCCTCTCTGCCCAGTTCGGCGGCCGCTGCAGCGGCGGCCGCTGCCCTGCACCCAGCGCTCGGCGCCTACGAACAGGCAGCCAGCTACCCATTCAGCGCTGGCCTGCCGCCGGCCGCCTCCTGCCCTGAGAAGTGCGCTCTGTTCAACAGCGTCTCGTCCAGCCTCTGCAAACAGTGCACGGAGAAGCCTTAAACACTCCCTCCCTCCCACGAAAACCTCTAGACCTACCCCAAAGCTAAAGGAAAGCAGACGCTGCTCTCCTCATCCCCTTTATTTGGTCCTATTCCTAGTTGCCAAACACTTGCAGGACAAACAAAGCAGTGGCTGGAACTGAGAAGTATCATGAGACAAACAGGACTTTCAGCCTAGGCAGGCCCGGAATCTCGGGTTTTGGAGTGGGGAGGGAGGGAAGAGGGAGATTGAGTTCGGATAGAGTGTGGTTGCCTCCCCCCCCCCCTCCACCGCGACTCCCCCAGAAAAGTGGCAACTTTGGTGGCAGCCTAGACCTGGAGAAAGTAGTCTTCTTTGAAGGTGAAAAAGAAGCTAAAATGTAGTGCTTGATTATTAGACGTGAAAAGTACCGAATGGCAAAAATACTAATCCTACTAATAGCTGGGGATTTACCAAGTGCTGTTGGGGGTTGAGTCCGAGTCTGAGAGGCTTGGGGACAGAATATTCCTTCAGACAAATCAGAAAGGGCACTCGAAAATATTGGTTCTAAGCCAGGAGAAAAACTTGAAATGCAGACTTATTTAAGTGGAGTGGAAAGCAAAGAGAGAGAGAGAGAGAGACGAGTTGCTATGAAAGACTTGTATTTTTTATTTGTCTCTGAACTTAAAATCCCGTGAAAATGCTCAAAGTTATGGCGAGAGTGATATACAAAGCAGGCTGTGACTGAAAGAATTGCATTTAAAGTATTTATGTGCACCTTGTTACTTTCTACTCTGCAATGATGTATTAGCAATTCATTGGTATTTATTTCTTACTCTTCAATGATCCACATCAACAGTATTTATTATGTGTTAAGGTCTTGGGTCTTATGTGCAGATTTTTTAATGCTTCTAAAATTCTGTTTTATATATTAAATTACACTGTGTGCCAAGTGTTTAAAGGTTTATTTGCCAATAAGTATGAAGAGAAATGCTGATGTATCTGAGCTGCTTAGGTTTGGAAAGGTCACCTGGATATTTTCAGTTGCATCGCCCCTGTATTTAAATTGAGCTTTAATAAATTGCTTCAGTCCAAAAATTACAGGAAAGGTGTATTCTTAATTGATGAATGAATTGATCTCTTTTTCAAAAGGGGACCTATTTACATTCCAAAAGGGAGAAACATCACAGCAATAGATCTTATGAGTAAGAACATGCTAGGCAAATATATTTTCCAGGTTGTGCTGTGTATTTTAAAGGGTCTTATTTAATTGTTTTTTAATATAGATGTACATATATAAGTTATTCTAACTGTGATGACTTATTAAGTTAAAAGACTGGTTTGTGTGAATTTTTGTTATTTTTCTAAAAAAAAAAAGTAAAATTTAAAATAAATGAAATATAGCTAAGGAAGAGCAAGAAGCTATTTACCCAAAGTGAGCTTTCAGTTTTAGTTTGCATGGCTATCTGCCTGCCTTTCCTCTATGAAAATCCAGAAAACCTCTTTTTAAAATGGAGTCTTGCTATTTTCCACTCCTTACAGATAATACAAATTCAGTTTGTTGGGTTGGATGGTAATTTCAGAGCTGTGATGGATCTATTGGTGGGTTTGGATGTGTAAAGAAATATATATATATATATATATATATATATATATATATATATATATATATATATATATATATATGTATATATATATATACACACACACACTCGATGAGACTATGACAGTTATGTACGACCATTTGTATGTCTATCTATGTCAGAAAGAATCTTTATTAAAATATTTTGATCAAACATTTTATTATGCTGTGCTTTGTAGAAGGAGCAGCCATTCTCTTCTGTGTTATTCTTGCCTGAAAAGTAACAAAAAAAA